>NC_064640.1:300516735-300822881 GCF_023864345.2 Schistocerca serialis cubense | reverse complement strand
GTTTGGCATTTGCCGGCGTGATGTGTGGCTTATGAGCAGCCGCTCGACCATGAAATCCAAGTTTTCTCACCTCCCACCTAGCTGTCATAGTACTTGCAGTGGATCCTGATGCAGTTTGGAATTTCTGTGTGATAGTCTGGATAGATGTTTGCCCATTACACATTACGACCCTCTTCAACTACCGGCGGTCTGTCAGTCAACAGACCTGTACGCTTTGGTGCTGTACGTGTCACTTCACGTTTCCACTTCACTATCACATCGGAGACAGTGGACCTAGCGATGTTTGGGAATGTGGAAATCTCGCGTACCGACGTATAACACAAGTGACACCCAATCCCCTGACCACGTTCGAAGTCGGTGAGTTCCCTGGAGCGCCCCATTCTGCTCTCTCACGATGTCTAATGACTACTGAGGTCGCTGATATGGAGTACCTGGCAGTAGGTGACAGCACAATTCACCTAATACGAAAAATGTATATTTTTGTGGGTACTGATACTTTTGATCACATAGTGTATTGTGCCCAACACTAATAACACAAATCGACGATGTTTGGAATAGTTATCGTGGTTCACTGAGTGATCCCTGAGGGTATTTCCAACAACATGATCGGATTTATTCACGGTAGGTCTTCAAAGTATCTTATGCGGCAGACCGAGTATATCCTCAGATTTAGCATTGTCGTTGGGGTAAAAAATTAGAATATACCTTTCCGTTGAAGTCGACGTAACGAGAGAGGGCACATTAGATCAGATCATACAAGAACGTTATAGAAAACGGCCGTGGCGTGCTAATAGGAATCACTCAGTAATTCATTTGGAGAGATTCGAAAAAGGTAAGGAAGTCTTAAATCTGGATGGACGGATTGTGATTTTAAGTCCGCTCTTCCCGAACATCGACTCCCGTCTGTACTGTTGTTCTTGTTGATGATGACGACTACTGTAATTTTATAGCTGATTGAAGTAACACCTAAACCTTTTACAGTTTTATGGCAATCAGTTTGTTGTTATTCTCCGCCGGCCGCGGTGGTCTAGCGGTTCTAGGCGCTCAGTCAGGAACCGCGCGATTGCTACGGTCGCAGGTTCGAATCCTGCCTCGGGCATGGATGTGTGTGATGTCCTTAGGTTAGTTAGGTTTAAGTAGTTCTAAGTTCTATGGGACTTATGACCACAGATGTTGAGTCCCATAGTGCTCAGAACCATTTGAACCATTTGTTATTCTTCAAAGATGAAATGTATCCAAACATATAGTTGACATTTTAGGTGATAAACAACGTGCGATGAAAAGAAGATGCTCCCTAACAAGGAACCAGTATTCTGAGATGAATATTTCACAGCCTTGCCACTGCTAGAATCGCTCAAAATTATTTGACGAACATCCAAGTGGACATGAAAGCATCCCTCATCTTGACCAATCTGCTGACATGGATAATATCGAACATTCTAATCATTTTTCGAACGGAGTATCCGCCGCTGAATCTTCCCGCATTGTATTTGATAATGTACTTCACTAGACTGCTGACGGTAAAATACTCCTCTGGGAAAAAATCCCTGATCAACATGGCTAGGTTGGTTCATAACATTCACCATTTTACTTTGCTTTTTCAGTTATATTGATGAGCATCCATTAGTTTGGAAACACATTTTTCACTGCCTTATGGAGAGTGAACTTTAAAAAATCCGTGAGAGAACTGTACCTGAATGCCGGGCCACTATCCACACAAATTTGCCTATACTTTTCGCAAAATCCCATAATGAAAAACTTACACAGTATCTGATAAACAGTATACTGAAAACCTTATGTAGTGCGGAACTGACCATTAAATGTCACGAGAGGCGAAACCGCCAGTATGAAATGAGGCGAGGAGTATTGTGTTTTCAGTACAGAAGTAGTAATAGCAGAATGGATTAGTCAGGAGAGCTCAGTGACCTGGAACGTAGACTACTCGTTGGATGTCACCTGAGAAAGAAATCCATCAGGGACATTTCAACCCTTCTAGAGCTGCCAAAGTTGACTGTTGGTGACGTGATTGTGAAGTGAAAATGCGAGGGAACAGCAGCAGCTAAACCAAGATTATGCAGACATCATGTACAGACCGAATAACTCGTGAATTCCAACGTGCTAACCGCAGTCCATCTAGCACAATGACTGTGCATAGGGAGTTAAAAAAAATGGGGTACAATGGTCGAGCAGCTCCTCGTAAATCACGCATTTCTATGTCAACAGTAATCGCTTGGGGCGGTGTAAAGAGTGACGCCAGTGGACAATGGATGACAGGAACCAGTGATTTTGAGCACTGAATCACGCCATACCTTGTGGCAATCCGGTGAGTGTTTGCATCTTGCGAATACATCAAGAATGTTATCTGCCATCATGTGTATTGCCAACTGTGAAGTAGGGGAGTGTAGTCCCCTTATTGTACTTAAGAAAACGGTACATGTGGAAGAATGGGAAAATGGGAACTCATTTTACATCATTACGTATGGTATACAGTGGAGGAACAGTTCGGAAATGACTGTTTCTATCACCACGACACTGCATCCTGTTATAAAGCAGAATCTGTGGAGCAACAGAATGAGATTTTCAATCTGCAGCGGAGTATGTGCTGATACGAAACTTCCTAGCAGATTAAAACTGTGCGCCAGACCGAGACTCGAACTCGGGACCTTTGCCTTTCGCGGGCAAGTGCTTTACTAACTGAGCCACCCAAGCACGACTCACGGCCTGTCCTCACAGCTTTACTTCTGCCAGTACCTCGCCTCCAAACTTTACAGAAGCTCTTCTGCGAACCTTGCAGAACTAGCACTCCTGAAAGAAAGGAAATTTGGAAGGTAGGAGACGAGTTACTGGCAGAAGTAAAGCTGTGAGGACGGGGCGTGAGTCGTGCTTGGGTGGGTTAGTTGGTAGAGCACTTGCCCGCGAAAGGCAAAGGTCCCGAGGTCGAGTCTCGGTCTGGCACGCAGTTTTAATCTGCTAGGAAGTTTCATATCAGCGCACACTCCGCTGCAGAGTGAAAATCTCATTCTGGAAACATCTCCTAGGCTGTGGCTAAGCCATGTCTCCGCAATATCCGTTCTTTCAGGGGTGCTAGTTCTGCAAGTTTCGCAGGAGAGCTTCTGTAAAGTTTGGAAGGTAGGAGACTAGTTACTGGCAGAAGTAAAGCTGTGAGGACGGGGCGTGAGTCATGGTTGGGTGGCTCAGCTGGTAGAGCACTTGCCCGCGAAAGGCAAAGGTCCCGAGTTCGAGTCTCGTTCTAGCACACAGTTTTAATCTGCTATGAAGGTTCATGTGTGGCAACAGTTTGTGGACAATAATATTCCTGAAATGGACTGGCCTGCCCACAGTCCCGACCTGAACTCAATAGAACAATGAAAGACCTTTGGGATGAGCTATAAAGCTCCAAACCCAGTGTCCAACATAACTACCTTATCTGGTTTTTGATCTTGAGTAAGAATGAGGGCCGGCCGGGGTGGCCGAGTGGTTCTAGGTGCTACAGTGTGGAACCGCGCGACTGCTATGGTCGCAGGTTCGAATCCTACCTCTGGCATGGATATGTGTGCTGTCCTTGGGTTAGTTAGGTTTAAGTAGTTCTAAGTTCTAGGGGACTGAAGACCTTAGAAGAATTTTAATAAAACAACTTTGCAAAACTGAGCTACCTGTTATTTATATCTGGTAACTGATGTGGAATTCTTTCATAGCAACTACAGATATAGTCAAAAATTTCAAATACATCCGGAAATGTCTAAAGAGATGAAACGCAGCCAAGTCACTGACTGAGAAAGTGAAGATTCTCCAGAGAAGATGTGTCAGCTGTGATGAATTAGGAAATGAAGAAACCGAATGGGTTGAGACCAAACGTTGAGTCCAGCAGCTGACTGCCTTGTCTCCACTGCTCTTCATCATTCTGATGGACGATATCTTGGAAAGGGTAAAAGAACAGTATGGACTCGAATTGAATGTAGTAGTGTTTGCTAATGAGAGCGAGATATAAACGAAGTCCCAGAAAAACTGGATATATTGAACAACTACTTGCAGGAGTTTGGCCTCAAGTCAATGAATCTTAAGACTATTAGCAGAAAAGAGGATAACCCGAGTTACAGCTAAATGGAGGACCCCTGGAGAACGTGCGACACTTCCCATATTTGGTCCGTGTACAGATTGTGAAAAACTGAACTCAATGTGAAGTTCTAAACTGCCGACTCAAGGCTGTGCAGTTTTTCAATCAAGTAAGTTGCTTCGTTTGGGACAGCAAGATCCATATAAGGCAAAACTAAACATCTTCAGTACCTATTGTACTCTCACTGTGACCTACTCATCGAAGACCTACGCTCTCAAACAGAGAGAAAGAGAGACAGAGAGAGAGAGTGAATAACCAAATCGAAGCTGCTGAAATAAAGTCTCAGATCTGCTCAGGCGAACTAAAAAGCATAGGATACGGAATATTAGGAACAGAATGTATGCGGGTGTAAAACTCAGTTTACTTGAAAATATCTCACAGTCTAAATGAAAATGGTATTGTGTGAAACGGATGGAAGAAACCGGAATAGCCAAGAAATTCCTTGAAGTGACTATAAATGGGAAAAGACACTTTGGACGGCCAAGATGAAGACTGATCGACATGGTTAAGCAGAACGTCGCCGAAAGTGGTCTCCGTTGGGATATGATCCATGAGGATAGAAAAACAAGGACAATAATAGTCTACATCTACATCTACATTGATACTCCGCAAGCCACCCAACGGTGTGTGGCGGAGGGCACTTTACGTGCCACTGTCATTACCTCCCTTTCCTGTTCCAGTCGCGTATGGTTCGCGGGAAGAACGACTGTCTGAAAGCCTCCGTGCGCGCTCTAATCTCTCTAATTTTACATTCGTGATCTCCTCGGGAGGTATAAGTAGGGGGAAGCAATATATTCGATACCTCATCCAGAAACGCACCCTCTCGAAACCTGGCGAGCAAGCTACACCGCGATGCAGAGCGCCTCTCTTGCAGAGTCTGCCACTTGAGTTTATTAAACATCTCTGTAACGCTATCACGGTTACCAAATAACCCGGTGACAAAACGCGCCGCTCTTCTTTGGATCTTCTCTATCTCCTCCGTCAACCCGACCTGGTACGGATCCCACACTGATGAGCAATACTCAAGTATAGGTCGAACGAGTGTTTTGTAAGCCACCTCCTTTGTTGATGGACTACATTTTCTAAGCACTCTCCCAATGAATCTCAACCTGGTACCCGCCTTACCAACAATTAATTTTATATGATCATTCCACTTCAAATCGTTCCGTACGCACACTCCCAGATATTTTACAGAAGTAACTGCTACCAGTGTTTGTCCCGCTATCATATAATCATACAATAAAGGATCCTTCTTTCTATGTATTCGCAATACATTACATTTGTCTATGTTAAGGGTCAGTTGCCACTCCCTGCACCAAGTGCCTATCCGCTGCAGATCTTCCTGTATTTCGCTACAATTTTCTAATGCAGCAACTTCTCTGTATACTACAGCATCATCCGCGAAAAGCCGCATGGAACTTCCGACACTATCTACTAGGTCATTTATAGATATTGTGAAAAGCAATGGTCCCATATCACTCCCCTGTGGCACGCCAGAGGTTACTTTAACGTCTGTAGACGTCTCTCCATTGATAACAACATGCTGTGTTCTGTTTGCTAAAAACTCTTCAATCCAGCCACACAGCTGGTCTGATATTCCGTAGGCTCTTACTTTGTTTATCAGGCGACAGTGCGGAACTGTATCGAACGCCTTCCGGAAGTCAAGAAAAATAGCATCTACCTGGGAGCCTGTATCTAATATTTTCTGGGTCTCATGAACAAATAAGGCGAGTTTTAAGAGGTTCTTCACCAGCACCTAGCAAACAAGAAGCTGCAACCTTATGATGCTGGTGGTGGTGGTGGTGGTGGTGGTGGTGGTGGTGGTGATGATAGCTGAAAGACAGCACTGCCAGTCTACCCGATTAGAGTATACACCAGTTTTAATGTGTACTCCACGTAGTTAGTAAAGTGTAACTGCTGCTACCACAACACCGCAATTAAAACAAAGACGAAATGAAAATTTCTCGACATAGTAGTGAGAGCCTATTTCCTTGTTGGGAACTGTACTTATTTTTGACATAATCCGTTTTGAGATCAATGCACATAGTACAACGCTCTTTCTAGTAAGTACACTCAGTACTTGTAGTACGGTTCTTGGTCTTCAGAAAATACGTCAACATCTACGTAAGTACTCCGCAAGCCACCGAAATAGTGCGTTGCGAAGGGTACCTCGTGCCACTACTAGTCATTTCCTCTTCTGTTCCATTAGCAAATAGAGGGTGGGAAAACTACCGACTATATCCTTCCGCACGAGCCCTAGTTTCTCTCCTCTTATCTTCGTGGTGCTTACGCGAAATGCCGGTTATGTAAATTTTCTCAATAACATTCCTCGTTAAGTATGCCACCTTCCCTGCAGAGTATCCTATTTGAGTTACTGAAGCATCTTCATAAACTTGCGTGCTGACTGACAAAAATCTAGCTGCCCGTCTCTGAATTGCTACTGTTTCCTTTAATCAGATCTGTTGGGGATCTCAGACTCTAAAGCAGCACTCAAGAATGGGTCGCACTAGTGTTCCATACACGGTCTCCTTTACATATGACCTACACTTTCCTAAAACTCTCCCAATAAACAGAAGTCGACCATTCTCATTGCGTACTACAGTCCTTATCTGATCATTCCATTTCATGTCGGTCTGCAGCGATATGCCTAGATATTTAATCTACGTGACTGTGTCAAGCAGCACAATCCTAATACTATATCCGAACATTACTGGCTGTTTTTTCTGTTCATATCAGGTTAAGCCTACCATAGTTCCTTTATTTCTCTCTAACGGCTTCCCGGCCACATGTGCATTTTCGTAACTGAATATATTTTTCTTTCCTAATGCGGGTCTTGTGTTTTTTTATTCAGTTATCTCCGATCTTACAGTAAATACTGGACAGTTTTCCGAGATTACATATACAAATGCATTTTGGGGTGGCATTCACGTCAATTTGAACGAAACTAATGCATGTCTACTTTAAAAAAACATACAAACAGGACCACTTTGCCGGGCAATATGATACTTGATTTATGCTTTAACGATCATGTACAGTCATAATAACCCGATTTTGACTAGTATCAACGCAATATGTGTGCAAACTGGGATTTTTCGTCATTCCCACTTAGCGATAAAGATCATAACACCTAATTCTTTTCCCGGGTGTTTCACCCCGTTTTTCCAGGATTTGGTAAATCGTGTTTTTATTATTTAACTATAGAGACGGATGCCCTTCCTGACGCCATAATCGACAACGTAACCTAACGGAGGGAAATCGTGTGAGCCAACTACCTTTGTTCTGTTCGCTGCCGTATTTTAGCTGCTTGTGAACGGAAGTTGGGGACCAGCCCAGCCCAGAATTTTCCTAAAGAAGAGTAGGAAACCACGTGAAAACCGCACTCAGTAGGCGAGTGTACTAGCCCACGGTCGTTAATCTGCCGCGCGGGTTCGATCCGAGTCTGGCGCATCTCCGAATCTCGCAAGCCAGCGCGCTGCACTTTATGCTGTACAAGCGGGCCAATTTTGAACATAACAAGAAAGCACTATTAATTTGACTTAGATTAGGTATGCATTTCCGATTTATGTATACCTCCAGTACCGAAGTAATTACTAGTGAACAACAACAATTATATAAGGGTGAGGGACGGAATGAGCTATGACCTTTTTAATTATGTATGTAGATAATTCATATATAGATTTCAATGAATGAGTTTGCGAGCATCAAAATGTGTGACATAAATGGCCGTAATTTTTGATGGCGTTGACTTAGAAGCTTAAATTTCTTACACCGCAAACCTTAGACCTTAGTATTTGACATAAATTTCAAACTAATAGCTCCATCCATTCCTGAGAGAAAGGGCTCTTAAAAGATGGACAGACATATGGGCAAAAAAGTGATTCTATGTGGAGAAGTAAATACCATTACAATACTCGCCAGAAGTGATATTGGAAAGCAATATAAAACGTAAATCAGAGCTGTTTTTAACAGAAAGCGACACCCGTTTATCCTGAATACAGCTTGAAATATTTAAGATTGCATGCCAAGTAAATACTTAGACGTGGGCGCTAATGATAAGCAAATTCTGTCCGCCACGGTAGCTACACGGTTAGCATGGCGTATTGCCAAGCGAAGAAGGGACCCAGGTTCGATTCATAGCCAGGTCAGAGATTTTATCTTCTTCGGAACTGGGTGTTGTGTTGTCCTTGCATTTGTATCGTCATAAATAACACTGCACTATTGAGATGGCTGAATGAACACGTTCCGAAAGCTAATAAACTGACAAAAAGAAAAAAAAAATTCTGACTGTGGAAGGTACACAAATTTAATGAACTAAAGTCTTAAGCTGCTCATTCCACTAAAAAAGAAGTAAAATATTAAGTTCCATGGTTTTATGTATGGGTAACAGTAACTAGGACTTCAAGTTGCAATTATTGTGGACAACAACATATGCTCAAAACATAACATTTCAAACAACTAAGATCCGTTATGGTGATGCTGTAATCTGAGGGTGCAATTTGTTTGAAAACACATCAGATTTGGAATTACATCTTAGATTGTGAATTATTGTGTGAACGACAAGTTGTGGTTGTATTTATCACAACGGCAAGACAGTCTGCAAACATTATATGTTCTACGAGACCCTTCAGTGCTTGGAAAATGGAACCATTTCCTTCTTAAGCGGTAGACTTGTCGAGATAGCTTAAATGTTCGACATAATCGAACTAGGCGGACTCGGCAATATCTTCAGAATATGCAAGAACAGACTTGTCAATGCATATTCATCACTCATAAAACCTTGCTTGTGGTTCTCCAAGTCGTCTCTGTAGTACTGAGCATCATTTCTATGCCGTTTGCAAGGACTTGTCCTTTTTTCATCGTTCATAGGTTCTACTAATACGTACACCTATTATCTTCCCCTTTGTAACTTTACTCTCACTTTTCTCCCGCAGTTTTTCTGTCAGATTAAGTCGCGTCCAATTTAAGATGACTGTCGTTGACTTTATGAGCAGCCATACCACATGCTAGTCAAGTTACAGACTGTTTCGATCATTCATCTGTTGGCTATGTGTAGAAATGTAAGGACGTTCATTCTTTGTTTATCTCTTGACAAGTTAATAATTAAACACGCCATTCTCATTGCAACTGTAAGTTACCTCAGGCATCCACCTGAATGCCAATATTAGCTCTCTGCCTTTTAGTGGGATGTCGTATCATGTACCGGTTCCTCCCCATGGGCGTTTCACAGTTAGCAATTGCAATGAAAGTTTCCTTCAGATGCTGATATCAGTCGTGCATGATCTGGTGGATCCCATGGTGCGCACTCGCTGCACCATGCCTCCAGCAGCTCCGTACCACAAGCGCCCTCTGTTGCCACGATATGGGATGGCTGACAGCAGCCACAAGCCCCACTCGCCCTTGGTGTCACTTCACTACGTGACACTACACAGACACCACTCAGGTGCGGTTCTGACATTATCATTCGTGCTTCAGTTCAGAGAACCTCATCCTTGTTGCTATTGTATTACCTGGCCTCTAATTCTTACTGCGTTATTTGTAATGGATCTTTGTACACTTGGAGAATTACAAATTAAGTAAATATTCTGCCTGTTGTGTTCACTTGTTCACATATCATATCTTCTCCTATCGAGCTTTTCTAAGATGACAGGAGCCACGCTACTCTGGAGCCCACTTCTACTTACCATTGTGTACGAAATGATACGCAACATGGAATACCTCTGTTGTCAGGGGATGGGAAATTTCATCTCTTACCTCGTTTGGACGGCTGCAGACGATTTATTTTCAATAATACTTTGTGAAACCTTGAGTATACACGTAGATTCGTGGGGGTTTATGGTACATTATGTGAATCTACTACAGGAATCACAATCAGTTCGTTAAAAACTCCAGAAACTACTCCACTCGATTTACATACTTACAGAAAAAGCGGAAGATTCAGAAGACATGGTCAGATGTCGATGTAACTTCATACACATACACATCGCTGATGGGTATGTGAATGATTAGTGTTGTTACCAGGCCTTGTAGGATATACAATGGGGGAGAATAGTGTCAGGTGTTGAGGACTCATTTGCCACGTACTCCTATAAGACAGCGTTATCAGTACCTGACATAGTTTGAAAGTGGTCTCATTTTGTGTCTCCATTTCGTCAGTTGGTTGTCTCGTGCAATAGCCAGATCTGTAGGGACTCGGATGTGGCAGTGGCCTGATTGGGAATGTTGGGGTAGGCATACTCGTCAAGTCTCCGGTCGACCACGTCTGATTAGCACAACGGAGTATCATGATATTGCGCACCAAGCACACTGTAACCCCATCACATCTTCGCCTGCTATCCGAGAACAAGTAATAGACTCCCTGCAACATTCTGCGCAATTTCACACCACTGGTCGGAGATAAGCAGCAGGTAGACTAAGGAATACCGTGCCATGCATAGGCTACTGTTAACACCACAACACAATACGCTGCTTTTAGGGTGGTGCCATGAATGGGAAGGATGGACACCTAATGAATGTTGTTGCAATGTGTTCTGTGATGACTCGTGTTTCTGCACTACCACGGATGAGCATCGTCCTAGAGTGTGAGGGCGACCTGGGAGAGCTCCCATTCTTACAATGTTATGGAAAGGCACAGTGGTGTTTCCCCTGACGTCATGATATGGTGAGCCATCGCTTATGACTTTAGGTCATGACTCTTAGTGATTGAGAACTCTAACTAAACAACGGTACGTTACAGACATTCTGCGCCAGCGTGTATTACCTCTCATGCGACAGTATTTTGGTGCCATTTTTCAGCAGGTAAATGCTAGTTCACACTTGCCACGTTTCTCTATGAGTCGTCAGCGTGATGTTGAGGTACTCGCATGGCCAACATGATTCTCAAATCTATCCTCGATAATGTATGTATGGGACGAGCTTGGACGTGCACTCATTTCCAGTGCCAGTATACCGGTAGATGATATCGAAGACCAGTTACAACAGTTGTAGACCAGCGCGCCCCAGGAGAGGATACAACGACTTTATGACATCCTTCCCATCCGAATCAGTGGGCGCATTCATGCCAGTATGAGTAAAACGTCATACCAATGAGTAGGCTAATACTGACAAGTTATTTGTTAATTTGACTCCATTTTGTAATCACTGAAATAACACGCCATACCTTCTCAGTCTGCTAATTTTCATTTTTTTTCCTCCTCTCCTTCTGGGTGCTTCATTTTTTTTTGCCAGTCAGTGTACCTAATGTAAAAAAAACTGTAATGAGATACTTATTTTAGTTAAACCATTGTAATAGAAGACAACGATACTAATGCCATAAACGGGATGCTGAAGGAATATGTCATCCCGAGTCTCTGTTCTTGCACTCTTGCAGTAAGCAAATCACGTTTACACTGTCGATAGCTATAACAGCCTTAATCTAGTAGATCTTTCTTTCATTGTACAGAGTTAAAGACCAAATAATAACTGTAGGAAATATTTTACATTCCAAACCACAGAAAATTTTTCTATGCGAATTATTCTATATCTTAAGTCACCTTTCAGTGGCAAAAATTTCAGTATGAACCTAAGAGAAAATTGCAAACCATTCTGGATGCCAAACTGTTTGTTCTTTTCTGTGTTCTAGATGATAATGGTGGCAACATGGCTATAACTTTGAGAATACTACTCGTACCGCCTATTGCACACAGGGGAATGCCATTTGTTATCATGACATATGACTTCTAGTGTTCATACATCACACAATTTAACGTCAAAGAAACAACAAATGTCTCTAATCAATAGACATTTCAATTAATTTATTACAGTTTTTAAAGAGCAAAAGCGGTTATAAAACAGTGTATGAGAATAGTGAATTCAGTCCCTCACTGAATGCCTTCTCTATGTTACGAAAATTATGATCATAAAATTATAACTAAAATATTCAGTCTTGGATATACACATACGATCAACATCACGAAACAGAAGTAGCTATAACATTGTGAAATTCCAAATTGTATAAAACAATGTTGATTTGCATATTAATCAACAGAATTTGATGTGATGACAGATTCTGTCTGAGTGACGTGTATAAATAATAATTAATGTTTTCATCTTGATGATTTACGTAATTAATATTTATTAAAATATTCTTTATAAGTGAAATTAAGTGTCTGTGCCAAGATATTACGGTCTCTTGACTTCGACCGAGATTTATATGTGACTTCCAAATGCAGGCTACAAACTGTCTGTTGTTGTGCCATAAAATCGCGTTTCATGTCTGATGGAATAACGTCACAAGATTCCTTGTGAAGAGAAGGTTATTCTGAATGCCGACAGAAGTTAGTAACCTAGACGGAATCTAAAATAAGAAATCAAAACGAAAGTTAGTTTTATATTCTGATATGTCTCCAGCCAGGTATATGTGAAGCTTTTCGTATCAGTGGGAACACGATGATATGTTTTAAAGTCAAAAGGAAAGGGATAGAAATAGAATTAATATGATGGGATTGTTCACAATTTAACATGCGGATCTCGCTTGAGGTCTCAATATAACCAAGTCAAACCGACTCATGCTCGCTAGAGTGTGTATTTTTTTTTTTGGTATTTTTTTTCATGATATCAGCAGTTTACTGAGACGACTGGTTGCTAAATGAAAAAAAGAAGTGTATTCCCATTTTCACAACTAAAAAATAAATTCTTGTCTGTCATAGATGCTTGTTATGGGCGCTTATTGATGGGTAATAAAAGAAGAAGCCCATGATTCGATGTTTCTGTTCATTGCCTTACGTAACGTAACGCAACATGAGCCTTGAACAGTCACCATCAGTGTTTCTTTTTCTTTTCTAGTATCCAAACTCGTTTCTATACTGCCGTGTCATGAGCAATTTTAACTGTGTACGCCGTTGACTAGTGGATACAGGCGTACTTCATCTACAGCTTATCATCTACAATACTTGGTGAATGCGCTATTAAAATTTCGTCGGATGGCTCTCTTTCTTAATATGAACACCTACATCAGAATTTTCGTGATCGAAAACCTGTATTGTGATTTGCTTTCAGATTCGTTATCGGGATTTTACTTTACGGTAGTAACATATAAGTATTTTTTTCTCTTTCTTTACAGCCGTAAAAGAAGTGTGTGCCAATTCCCATTATTGTTTGTGTCATTATTTGATGTTCTGATATATTTAAACGTTGTACCTTCATGTCTGTGATACTTGGTAGATGTTCATTATAATTTTTTTACCAGCCTTTAAAACTTGCTCAGTTTATTGTTCAATACCGGACATCGGTGACAAAGAATTAATCATATATTGCGATATAATCTGCTGTTTCACTCTAACCGACCTCCCAATTTAGTGGATTCTTCCGCGGATGTCACATTTCTTGCAGCACTCTCCTGAATTATATTTACTGCGTATCTGGACTTTATTTAGTTTTCTTATTTGTGCTACGGTTATATTTACATATCTTCCATGCAGTTCAAAGGACAAAGACGCAGTATATTCCGCAATATGAAGTAATTACCTCAGGATAGATGAAGAAAAATGTTTATTGGCGTACCTAGATTCAGACTGTACTACCACCTTCACCAAAAAGTTTTAATAAAGATCAGCAGCATCGACTACACCAGTGAGACAAGGTTAATGAGTGACAAGCCCAGCACGTTGATTTTAAAAGTGTTACTGTCTAGTTTATCATAGAAAAAGTGAGAGTCGACCATTTTACTGGAAGATATATGCCACCTGCAGTTTCTAATTAACCGCCTACGATATCCGTCAATGCCAGTGCACCTCTAGAGCAGGAGTCTCCAGATTACTAGACCATGGTGGCCAAATTTAACTACTGACTCTCACTGAGAGCCAGATAACACATTTTCTCAGAAATTAGAGAAGAAAACTACAACGTAAGTTAGAGTTGTTTAACACAGACACAGTACTAAGTGAAAACCTCAGGTACACCTATTACTCTTTCGCACACTTAGGGAGAGGTATGCAATTTGTCTTCTACATCCAAAATGTTCTCAAACTGTGGCTTCAATTTCGTTTGTTGTATGAGTGAAATATCTCCTTAATGTTCGTCACTCGTGTTAGTAATGTATTTAGATTTTGTAAATTTTAGCAGCAAAATGTTTCTTGACGCTTGTATGGATTGACACACACAGATAACAAACCTCATGCAAAGTCTTCCATCATGAGGTAGTTAACTTATACAAGAAACTCCTAAAATTTAACAGGGTCTCCAAGTTTAAACTTTTCCTTCATGTTGTCATCAGCTTGCAGATCAATGATGTGCATTTTCAGTCCTGCCTAAACATATTCCACTTTGCAAGAAAAGAGGTCCTGGAAAGTAGGATCTCCTTGGAATTAGCACCTGAATTTGAAAACCTCTTTCTTCAGATCATTAAAAAACAAGTTCAGAAAACTAAAATCAGTTTCACCCATCAGTGACAGGCAACTGGCGAAGTGTGGGAACATTTTCTGTCTGACGTTGTGTTCAAAAAGTATCTGTTTCTGTCTGAATGCTTTACCACCTGTGTAAAGGTGATAAATAACACTGTACTTCCTTTGAAGGTTTTTACTGAATTCATTCAGATAGAGAGTAACATCAACCAAGGGAGGAAGCCATTACTTGTTCCACAGAAATTCCAAAGGATTGGTTTCCCAATTAAGGAATTTTTCACTTTCTGTTCTCAAAGAAGAGAAGCTTGACAAAATTATGCCACAGGTTAACTACCTTAATGTCTTATGATATGGGAGTCTACGTGACAAAGATTGTATTTCTTCTAGGAAAGGCTTGAATTGACTGTGTTCGAGTCTATGACATCGAATGAAATAGACAACTGAAATTACGGGAAACAGTTTTTCAAGTTGCTGAGAAACAGTTATACAATAATTTTTAAATGAACACACCGCCATTTGACCGTATTGTTGTTTATTTAATAACGACAGGGTTTCGGCCTTTTATGCCATTTGCAAGTGACGGTTGGAAGCAAAAATTGCATGCAGTAAGACTATGTAAAATTTCAAAGGATGTAAAACGTCTTAAACAACGAATGTAAATTACTGTATAATTACGAAATATTTACTTACAATTTATGTCATTAATATATATTGCAGGACATCAAGCTCAACATTGGCCATAAATTAAGAAAAATATTCGGTCCCCTCGAAATGCCAGATGTAAAATCATCATGTAAAAAGGTCAGTAAATAATAGTGGGAGCACGTCATATTTAATAAAAAAAATTTACTTTGATATATAAAAGATGAACATATGTCCTTGAGTCATAATGACAGTGAAACCAAAGAGTATGGGTCGTAGAACAACTGATTACTTAAATGACAAATGTCATAGATATATGACTATTATAAATGAAATTACAAGATTTATTCTGGTAAAGAACGCAGCGTATTGTCAAGGGTTTGGTGGCACTACTGGTTTCAGATTCTGAATTTAATCTTCCAACGAGACCTTCATATTTGCCACACATGTCTCTCCCCCCTCCCTCTCCCCCCTCCCTCCCCCCCCTCACCCCCCCCCTTCCCCCCACCTGTTGTAACACATTTCACCCAAGAAAGAAGAAGGTTGTACTTACGTAGGCAGTTACTTGAGACTGTGAAACATTACAAATTTGCTACTCTCCAGAGCAAAAAGGCTGATGAAGTAAGGTGTGCCGACCGAGCGGGTTACAGGTTGTTTGAAACGACACATTCCCCAATAAACTCATCCAAAAGGCACATAGTGTTGTTAGGTTGTTACAATAGCGCCCTCTTGTTGCAACGATGATTAGTTGATGTCGTCTTCTAACTGGACAGTGAAATCGTGAATCATTAAACAATAACGTTCACTGTTCACGGTATCTTCAAGAAACAAAGGTCCAATAATGCGACGTCTGGATATTGCTACCTACATTCCAATTTCATGATCACACAATGGCGTTTCCATCTCAGCACGAGGACTCTCCGTTGACCGTAATCGTGCGTTGTGTGTTAACATGACAAGAGAGATGGAAACGGGCCTAGTCTGTATAGAAGGTGACATCAAGAACATCAGTGATATAAAGCTCAATAAACAATTCAAACTGTTTGTGGTAACAGATTCGCACTTCATGATCGGCAACTTCCTTTTCATGTTCTGCTCTGACTTTATATGGCAACAGTTTCAACGTTTGCGTAACCGTGTTACGCGCGGTTACAAGCTCGATATCTTTTTCGTGTGCCAACTTATGCAATGATGCAGCTGGGTTCTGCTGCATAGAGTCAGAAATATCAAACAATTTCAGTTCGTTTAGTTGAGGTGGTCCTCCAGTTCGTCTGGCATCGAACACTTCGACAGTCTCTCGAAATTTTTCAGTATGTCGACGAATCGCAATACAATGAGGTAAATATGTTTCCAGAAAATTTTCAGTAAATGCCTCCTCCACTAAATCTGTGTATTTATCACATTGTCGAAACACATGTTCATAAAAAATGCTCCATACTTTAAAAACAAATTGAACCTCTAATCACTACACATAACATTCAATAGCTTTCGTCAACTGAACCAAACATTTAAATGTTACGCAACAGTAGAACGAATTTAAAAAACAAAGAAAAATTTCGTTTCTATGAAAAAAACAGTTCTGCCAACTTGTGTTCTGTCAAATTTGTTTCGAATTTCCAACGCAATCTACATCCATAGCCCGTAGTCCAGTGCACAGCGATTTTCCGAACACACTGTATCGGTTACACACTACGGCCAATGCATAAAAAAAAAAGCTCTCGTATGGTTACTTCGATAACTGCTTCTCACAAAATTGTGTTCCGAGCAGGATCTTCCTTTTCAGAATCCATTTGACACATACTTAATTGTCATTGTGAGAGGTGTTCAGTTTCGTTTATTAGAAGTTTTGAAAACTTTGTGCAGGGAGTTGTTAGGGCATGTACTGTTTGATACCTGTTGATGTGTTTGGCGCTACTAACAATTCATCGCGGATACTTTCTGTTTCAAATTTGAAAGTTATTTGAAGATTTCTCACCATTTCAAAACTTTGACTCCTATGCTACCTGACGCTTTGACCCTGTTACTGTTTCACCTCTTTAACTACATTACTGGCGTTCATGGATGTTCATTATCAAACGAACAAGAACATACAGTAAATATGACACACTGACAGACCAGAACTACCTGTGGAATGAGCACTGTTTTCTGAGCATGTCGTCAACGTTAAATTAAGATTGTCACGTGACCTTGAAATAATGCTGTTTGTTTACCCAATCTGCAGATTTCTAAACTTAAATGTTACAAGTATTTGCTGCGTTTTTACCAGTTATCTTCAATAACGAATTACTGTCGATGCTACAGATCTAAAGAGAAATAAATGAAAGGATAAAAAGTTACTGTTGCATGGGTACTTTGATATATTGTGCTGTTTTAACTGTATTCTGAAGGAATATTTCAAATCTGTTATTATAAGTGCAGAATGTGTTTGATGGTTGAGCGAAGTCTTTTCTAATAGTGAATTCCATCTTCGTGTCCATACACAAAGAAGAAACTGAAATCTACAGCTTGAGAAATGTCAATTTCTTTTGATTGTGGTGAACTTCAAAAGAGACTGTGTAGAAGTTAAACGTTTTTACCTCTTGATACATTTCTCTTAGCTTACATCTGCATGATTTTTTGGTCACTTTCGTTGTTCTAAACTGCAATATGCTTACTATGTAACACACTGTAATAAAAAAAGACAGTTTTGTGTTTTGTTCAAAGGCCAATTTAATGTTATTGATGTTGGGAAAAATGTTTTCCAGTTTTGTTAGTTTTCGAAATGTGTAACTTCTGTTCTGGAACTCTTATAATTACTGGTTTGCATAGAGCTGTGTACCAAATGTGTTGTGATTAAGATTTACCATGCACTGCAACCCGTCAGACATTTACGAAATACGCTTTCATTTGCTTGAATACATTTGCACAATATTGTATTTTGATACGAAGCATATGTAACAAGCACTTTCCTAGCAAAGAGGATTGGAATGCCGATACTGTCGTCTGGATTTAAACACATGTAACCTTAATATTTAATTACGAAACTTCAATTCGCGGAGAAGATAGAAAGTATCCCAGAATATCATCGTATGGGGAATATTGGGGAACCATGTTCCGGCATTACAGATTTAGCATTCAGCTTCCTGACAACTCTTCTTACGTCATATTTGTTGGGTGGTCTTCATTCTTCTAAGCGAGCAGATTGGTTGTTCCTTGTAGGATGCCTTAGCAGATCTAAGGCAGCGCCCAAATATAACAGACGGAGAAAAGCTATTCCCTGTAAAGGATAAAAATTTGTGAAATATTGTCATCATACTTATATTAAAGACAACAATATCATATCTCTTAAATTCCAATGGAAGTGAAACGTGGACGATAAATAGTTTGGACAAAAATAGAATAGAAACTTTCGAAATGTGGTGCTACAGAAGAATGCTGAAGATTAGAAGTGTAGATACCATAACTAATGAGGAAGTATTGAATATAATTGGGGAGAAGAGAAATTTGTGGCACAACTTGACTATAAGAAGGGATCGGTTGGTAGGACATGTTCTGAGGCATCAAGGGATCACCAATTTAGTATTGGAGGGCAGCGCGGAGGGTAAAAATCGTAGAGGGAGACCAAGAGATGAATACACTAAACAGATTCAGATGGATGTAGGTTGCAGTAGGTACTAGGAGATGAAGAAAATTGCACAGGATAGGTAGAGTAGCATGGAGAGCTGCATCAAACCAGTCTCTGGACTGAACACCACAACAACAACAACAAATTCCAATATCGTTTTTCAACTGAATCACTCCGTAATCAGGTTAAACTGTTCAACTCTGATTCGTCGTTACAATATTCCTGTAACATGCTCGTAAAGATGGCAGTCGAAGTTTGCTGCAGGATTTTTTTTTTTTCCAATTCGATTTTCACACAAATGTAAGGAATTTAAAATAAGAAGTAAGCTAAGTTCAAAAACGAGTAACGCGATTAGCATAGTCTGCCCTTATGCGCACCAAGGATGTCGAGATGCAACACGAACTCCGATGTGAGATGATAAGAAATGGTGTTGTGAATCAGGAAAAATGCTTCCGATATCCTTCTTCCCAGGGGTTTCTACTAGCACGTTACTGCCTTCCACATACAAAGTGGATTCAATAAGTAATGGAAAACATTTTGTTCTCGGCCGATTTGGACAGAAAAAAATAGAGAATTTGCTGTGGGGCATTGTCAAATATTCCCGTTTCAGCCGCTATAGTTTCATGAAGTGCATATGGCTTTTGTTTTAGTCTGATTGCGTTGACGAAACGATTAATACAGGCGAATAAGCCAAATTTTGTTGTTGAAGACAATACTAAACATACTATAAATGAACCATACACTATCTTCTGAAGTTTTAGAGCTCTGGAATTTAACTTCGGTGTATCAGGGGCTGCATATTAGTTCTTGAATTCGTATAAGCTTCGCTGCTTCATTTCCGGGAGCTAAAATATTTGTTCCATAGGACGTAGACGCTTGCTTATCCTGTAAAATGCATGTACATGAAAGCACGCAAGGTCGGCTAAACAATACAAATTATCATAAAAACCGTGAAAAATTTCAAATTAATTGTCAAAGTGTGACTTACTCTCAACATTGAGTTATAACTTTACTAACCATAAATGGAGCATTTCTTTTATACGTCGTGAAGTACCAGCAACATGCGCACAGGGGTGATGTAACAGTGCTCTGTGTTCATACGGCGCGGATCCCACATTTCTGACGATGCACACCTGTCTACCATTTCACATAAATTTTCTCAGCATGTTATAGTCTTAGGTGGAGATTTCAATTTACCAGATATAGACTGGGACACTCAGATGTTTAGGACGGGTGGTAGGGACAGAGCATCGAGTGACATACTGAGTGCACTATCCGAAAACTACCTCGAGCAATTAAACAGAGAACCGACTCGTGGAGATAACATCTTGGACCTACTGATAACAAACAGACCCGCCCTTTTCGACTCTTTAAGTGCAGAACAGGGAATCAGTGATCATAAGGCCGTTGCAGCATCCCTGAATATGGAAGTTAATGGGAATATAAAAAAAGGGAGGAACGTTTATCTGTTTAGCAAGAGTAATAGAAGGCAGATTTCAGACTACCTAACAGATCAAAACGAAAATTTCTGTTCCGACACTGAAAATGTTGAGTGTTTATGGAAAAAGTTCAAGACAATCGTAAAATGCGTTTTACACAGGTACGTGCCGAGTAAAACTGTGAGGGACGGGAAAAACCCACCGTGGTACAACAACAAAGTTAGGAAACTACTGCGAAAGCAAAGAGAGCGTCACTCCAAGTTTAAACGCAGCCAAAACCTCTCAGACAAGCAGAAGCTAAACGATGTCAAAGTTAGCTTAAGGAGGGCTATGCGTGAAGCGTTCAGTGAATTAGAAAGTAAAATTCTATGTACCGACTTGACAGAAAATCCTAGGAAGTTCTGGTCTTACGTTAAATCAGTAAGTGGCTCGAAACAGCATATCCAGACACTCCGGGATGATGATGGCATTGAAACAGAGGATGACACGCGTAAAGCTGAAATACTAAACACCTTTTTCCAAAGCTGTTTCACAGAGGAAGACCGCACTGCAGTTCCTTCTCTAAATCCTCGCACAAACGAAAAAATGGCTGACATCGAAATAAGTGTCCAAGGAATAGAAAAGCAACTGGAATCACTCAATAGAGGAAAGTCCACTGGACCTGACGGGATCCCAATTCGATTCTACACAGAGTACGCGAAAGTACTTGCCCCCCTTCTAACAGCCATGTACCGCAAGTCTCTAGAGGAACGGAGGGTTCCATATGATTGGAAAAGAGCACAGGTAGTCCCAGTCTTCAAGAAGGGTCGTCGAGCAGATGCGCAAAACTATAGACCTATATCTCTGACGTCGATCTGTTGTAGAATTTTAGAACACGTTTTTTGCTCGAGTATCATGTCGTTTTTGGAAACCCAGAATCTACTATGTAGGAATCAACATGGATTCCGGAAACAGCGATCGTGTGAGACCCAACTCGCTTTATTTGTTCATGAGACCCAGAAAATATTAGATACAGGCTCCCAGGTAGATGCTATTTTTCTTGACTTCCGGAAGGCGTTCGATACAGTTCCGCACTGTCGCCTGATAAACAAAGTAAGAGCCTACGGAATATCAGACCAGCTGTGTGGCTGGATTGAAGAGTTTTTAGCAAACAGAACACAGCATGTTGTTATCAATGGAGAGACGTCTATAGACGTTAAAGTAACCTTTGGCGTGCCACAGGGGAGTGATATGGGACCATTGCTTTTCACAATATATATAAATGACCTAGTAGATAGTGTCGGAAGTTCCAGGCGGCTTTTCGCGGATGATGCTGTAGTATACAGAGAAGTTGCAGCATTAGAAAATTGTAGCGAAATGCAGAAAGATCTGCAGCGGATAGGCACTTGGTGCAGGGAGTGGCAACTGTCCCTTAACATAGACAAATGTAATGTATTGCGAATACATAGAAAGAAGGATCCTTTATTGTATGATTATATGATAGCGGAACAAACATTGGTAGCAGTTACCTCTGTAAAATATCTGGGAGTATGCGTGCGGAACGATTTGAAGTGGAATGATCATATAAAATTAATTGTTGGTAAGGCGGGTACCAGGTTGAGATTCATTTGGAGAGTGCTTAGAAAATGTAGTCCATCAACAAAGGAGGTGGCTTACAAAACACTCGTTCGACCTATACTTGAGTATTGCTCATCAGTGTGGGATTCGTACCAGATCGGTTTGACGGAGGAGATAGAGAAGATCCAAAGAAGAGCGGCTCGTTTCGTCACAGGGTTATTTGGTAACCGTGATAGCGTTACGGAGATGTTTAGCAAACTCAAGTGGCAGACTCAGCAAGAGAGGCGCTCTGCATCGCGGTGTAGCTTGCTCGCCAGGTTTCGAGAGGGTGCGTTTCTGGATGAGGTATCGAATATATTGCTTCCCCCTACTTATACCTCCCGAGGAGATCACGAATGTAAAATTAGAGAGATTAGAGCGCGCACGGAGGCTTTCAGACAGTCGTTCTTCCCGCGAACCATACGCGACTGGAACAGGAAAGGGAGGTAATGACAGTGGCACGTAAAGTGCCCTCCGCCACACACCGTTGGGTGGCTTGCGGAGTATAAATGTAGATGTAGATGTAGACCATGGTTATGCAGAGGTCACATTACGTGAGCTGTTCAGCTCTATTATATATAATATCTCACTTAACAGCTGCAAATAATTCCTCACTTAATAAACTAGAAATAACTCCACTATAGAAAATCGAGCACAGTTATTTTTTCTGCTCACATAAGAGAACTGAGCAGGAAGTGCTGCGGAAGTGCAGTCTACCTTTAAACTGAAAACCGACCAACGCTCATGGGGAGGGAAGTCACCTTTCCCCTAAAAAACACGCTAGAGCTGCCTTGCAGGATGATTAAGAATCAATTTCAACCCAAGCAGTGCAGAAGAGCGAGCAGAGATTGAAACAGATTCGGTCCACATGAGTTCTTACAGCAGTGTTATTAGTAACTCATATTTGTATTCCATGTAGTGTTGACGCACATTGTGGGAAATAAATCACCCACTCTCCCTCTTCTCGGGGCAAACTACACTCCTGGAAATGGAAAAAAGAACACATTGACACCGGTGTGTCAGACCCAACATACTTGCTCCGGACACTGCGAGAGGGCTGTACAAGCAATGATCACACGCACGGCACAGCGGACACACCAGGAACCGCGGTGTTGGCCGTCGAATGGCGCTAGCTGCGCAGCATTTGTGCACCGCCGCCGTCAGTGTCAGCCAGTTTGCCGTGGCATACGGAGCTCCATCGCAGTCTTTAACACTGGTAGCATGCCGCGACAGCGTGGACGTGAACCGTATGTGCAGTTGACGGACTTTGAGCGAGGGCGTATAGTGGGCATGCGGGAGGCCGGGTGGACGTACCGCCGAATTGCTCAACACGTGGGGCGTGAGGTCTCCACAGTACATCGATGTTGTCGCCAGTGGTCGGCGGAAGGTGCACGTGCCCGTCGACCTGGGACCGGACCGCAGCGACGCACGGATGCACGCCAAGACCGTAGGATCCTACGCAGTGCCGTAGGGGACCGCACCGCCACTTCCCAGCAAATTAGGGACACTGTTGCTCCTGGGGTATCGGCGAGGACCATTCGCAACCGTCTCCATGAAGCTGGGCTACGGTCCCGCACACCGTTAGGCCGTCTTCCGCTCACGCCCCAACATCGTGCAGCCCGCCTCCAGTGGTGTCGCGACAGGCGTGAATGGAGGGACGAATGGAGACGTGTCGTCTTCAGCGATGAGAGTCGCTTCTGCCTTGGTGCCAATGATGGTCGTATGCGTGTTTGGCGCCGTGCAGGTGAGCGCCACAATCAGGACTGCATACGACCGAGGCACACAGGGCCAACACCCGGCATCATGGTGTGGGGAGCGATCTCCTACACTGGCCGTACACCACTGGTGATCGTCGAGGGGACACTGAATAGTGCACGGTACATCCAAACCGTCATCGAACCCATCGTTCTACCATTCCTAGACCGGCAAGGGAACTTGCTGTTCCAACAGGACAATGCACGTCCGCATGTATCCCGTGCCACCCAACGTGCTCTAGAATGTGTAAGTCAACTACCCTGGCCAGCAAGATCTCCGGATCTGTCCCCCATTGAGCATGTTTGGGACTGGATGAAGCGTCGTCTCACGCGGTCTGCATGTCCAGCACGAACGCTGGTCCAACTGAGGCGCCAGGTGGAAATGGCATGGCAAGCCGTCCCACAGGACTACATCCAGCATCTCTACGATCGTCTCCATGGGAGAATAGCAGCCTGCATTGCTGCGAAAGGTGGATATACACTGTACTAGTGCCGACATTGTGCATGCTCTGTTGCCTGTGTCTATGTGCCTGTGGTTCTGTCAGTGTGATCATGTGATGTATCTGACCCCAGGAATGTGTCAATAAAGTTTCCCCTTCCTGGGACAATGAATTCACGGTGTTCTTATTTCAATTTCCAGGAGTTAAATTAATTACTCTGAGCACTATGGGACTTAACATCTGAGGTCATCAGTCCCCTAGAACTTAGAACTACTTAAACCTAACTAACCTAAGGACATCAGACACATCCATGCCCGAGGCAGGATTCGAACCTGCGACCGTAGCGGAATTTCCAGGAGTGTATGTTGCCAACGATTCATAAGGCGTGTTACAGAAAGGTTGGTATAGCTTTGCGAAACACTCTTAGATGCGGCTAGTGACTTAGTGGGGTAGAGAGAGCGGGGACTCACCTGCTCGGTCTCCCGCTTGCGTACCTATTAAGGCGGGTGGTGCACGACCAGAATAAGGCGTTCACGTTACCTTGCACCTCTACATACCGCCCCTGCCCCTTCTACCCTCTTACACCCCCAGAACACAATTAATCTGCTCTACGTCCCGTAAATGTATTGCACACGTTTCATACTGGTTCTTAACCCACTTCATGAAACAACAAACATTGATTTTGTACCACTAATACAATATTTTTAATTATCGGCCTATTTCGTCCCTTGTAACTTGAAAATTATTAATCCTAGAGAAAAAATGGATAGGATATTTAATGTAATTTAATTTTGTGCTGGTAAACATTTTCGCTAGAAGCTGTTGCTTTTAGTTTATTCAAGGAAAACGTAAAATGTTACCTTTAAACGTATCCCCACTCCCCACACTGACACCCCAGCGGTCAAGGTTTTTACGATGTGGTCCCTGGCACTCCCACATACCACTGTACAAAAATTTGCGACTACGCGAATTTTTGCCCTAATTTCCCGTCGTTAACTGGACTACTGAGAGAACGTCGAGCTTAAGATCCACGGCCGCAGGTCGGTCCACCATGCGTCACATGCCCTCAAGCCATACAGGGTGATAATTATTGAAGTATATTACAAAAAAGTCTACTAACTAAAAACCTCAGCTGCCGACAGGTGTTGTTGATATACCCCGATGTGGACAGCTGAAAACCCGGGATCTCCTGCTTACATTGCAGACGCTCTATCCATTTTTTTTAAATCTCATTTTGTTCGTTTTTCGTTCGTTGTATCTGCTCTGGACGGACGTCGAAAGACACCCATTTCAGTTCGTTGTTGATCCATTAACTCATTTTTTTTTTATTACAGAGAGCAGCTAGCCCTCTGACGAACACGCTGAGCTACCGTGCCGGCATCTGAGCCACCGAGGACACAGATGAATAGCGCGACTGCAGGGACTTATCCCTTGCACGCTTCCGGTGAGACTCACATTCCCAACTGTCTACAATTCTACATACGTATTGTACCATATAGACATCTGCCCACCCACGGTCATCAACAGTAACTGTTCTTTCGAGAACAAGTTACTGTCTTCGAATAAAAAAGTCTACATTGGTTACAAACTACGGCGTGCACACACTTTATTCAACATGCAAACGTCACTACAGGTACTCGGATTTAGGTTGTGACATGTTCAATATTCTGCCTTCATTGGCAATGATATGGCGCAGACGAATAGTGAAATTATGTATGATCCGCTAAAGTGTCGGAACATCGATGCTGTCAATGACTTCCTGAATGGCTATTTTCAGCTCAGGAATGATTTTGAGGTTATTCCTGCACACCTTGTCCTTAATATAGTCCCATAAAAAGGAGTCGCATGTGTTCAAATCCGACGGCCAAATGAGGCCCATACCAGTGGCTTCTGGGTACCCCAGAGCCAGAATGCGGTCCCCCAAAGTGCTCCTCCAGGACATCAAACACTCTCCTGCTTCGATGGGGTCAAGCTCCGTCTTGCCTGAACCACATCTTGTGGTAATAAGGGTCACTTTGGATAATGGGAATGAAATCATTTTCAAAAACCTTCACGTAGAGCTCGGTAGTCATCGTGCCATCAAGGAATATCGCACCGATTATTCCGTGACTGGACATTACACAGCACAGAGTCACCCTTTCAGGATGAAAAGAATTCTCGATCGTGAAATGCGGATTCTCAGTCCCCCAGACGCGCCAATTTTACTTATTGACGAACCCATCCAAATGAAAGTGGGCTTCGTCGCTAAACCCAACTACTGATTCCCATCATGCCCCGCGGCTAACCGTGCAGTTTGAACGTCCTAACACAAACCGTTCAGACCTTATGACGATTTTATTTTATATAGTTCCCACAGGGTGACAGCGCAGAGTTTCCGTCTAAATCCAGGCTATTGGTGCAAAGTTTGGTTATCAGGAACTTCACGACAGCACCTCGTCTTCCTATCCTGACCAAGTGAAAATTTCTTCTACCACTAGCATACCTCCGAGTCGAGAGCGACAGTATACATGTTCGTTAACTACCTCAGCTACAGAGGCAGGTTTTAATCGGAATGATTACTGAATATTACGATCGGAGTTCTATTGTATGAGAATTAAATACTGTAGGCATATTTAATTTAATGACGTATGGATCGTGTACAAACAAGGACATCACACGTGTATTTAGATTTCTGTGTCGTGGTCGCCATTCATAGCTGCGAACAATATTGCGTTCAAAAGAGTTGGCAAACAGGATGACGTAGAAATCGTTCCTTTCCCGAGAACAATAGCTTGATGCAGACGGCGCGTGCATTTGCAACACATACAAGGTTTGCTTTTGTCCGCATGCGGCGACCAGTAGCTCCGCCGGAACTAAGTTCCATACTTGGAGACACAGACGACTATAAAAGGAAACCTCCAGTAAACGCTGAGTGCCGTAAGAGTCGGACATTATTTCTGCTTTTTGCCGCAACACACATCTGAGTGTCCCAGTCTATATCTGGTACATTGAAATCTCCACCTAAGACTATAACATGCTGAGAAAATTTATGTGAAATGTATTCCAAATTTTCTCTCAGTTGTTCTGCCACTAATGCTGCTGAGTCGGGAGGTCGGTAAAAGGAGCCAATTATTAACCTAGCTCGGTTGTTGAGTGTAACCTCCACCCATAATAATTCACAGCAACTATCCACTTCTACTTCACTACAGTATAAACTACTACTAACAGCGACGAACACTCCACCACCGGTTGCATGCAATCTATCCTTTCTAAACACCGTCTGTACCTTTGTAAAAATTTCGGCAGAATTTATCTCTGGCTTAAGCCAGCTTTCTGTACCTATAACGATTTCAGCTTCGGTGCTTTCTATCACCGCTTGAAGTTCTGGTACTTTACCAACGCAGCTTCGACAGTTGACAATTACAATACCGATTGCTGCTTGGTCCCCGCATGTCCTGACTTTGCCCCGCACCCGTTGAGGCTGTTGCCCTTTCTGTACTTGTCCAAGGCCATCTAACCTAAAAACCCGCCCAGCCCACGCCACACAACCCTTGCTACCCGTGTAGCCCCTTGTTGCGTGTAGTGGACTCCTGACCTATCCAGCGGAACCCGAAACCCCACCACCCTATGGCGCAAGTCGAGGAATCTGCAGCCCACACGGTCGCAGAACCGTCTCAGCCTCTGATTCAGACCCTCCACTCGGCTCTGTACCAAAGGTCCGCAGTCAGTCCTGTCGACGATGCTGCAGATGGTGAGCTCTGCTTTCATCCCGCTAGCGAGACTGGCGGTCTTCACCAAATCAGATAGCCGCCGGAAGCCAGAGAGGATTTCCTCCGATCCATAGCGACACACATCATTGGTGCCGACATGAGTGACCACCTGCAGATGGGTGCACCCTGTACCCTTCATGGCATCCGGAAGGACCCTTTCCACATCTGGAATGACTCCCCCCGGTATGCACACGGAGTGCACATTGGTTTTCTTCCCCTCTCTTGCTGCCATTTCCCTAAGGGGCCCCATTACGCGCCTGACGTTGGAGCTCCCAACTACCAGTAAGCCCACCCTCTGCGACCGCCCGGATCTTGCAGACTGAGGGGCAACCTCTGGAAGAGGACAAGCAGCCATGTCAGGCCGAAGATCAGTATCAGCCTGAGACAGAGCCTGAAACCGGTTCGTCAGACAAACTGGAGAGGCCTTCCGTTCAGCCCTCCGGAATGTCTTTCGCCCCCTGCCACACCTTGAGACGACCTCCCACTCTACCACAGGTGAGGGATAAGCCTCAATGCGGGCAGTATCCCGGGCAACCACAGTCGTAGTCCGATCGGGGGATGCGTGGGACGAGCTGACCGTCCCTGACAAACCCCCATCCGGACCCCCAAAGTGATGCCCATTGGCAACAGCCTCAAGCTGTGTGACCGAAGCCAACACTGCCTGAAGCTGGGAGCGAAGGGATGCCAACTCAGCCTGCATCTGAACACAGCAGTTGCAGTCCCTATCCATGCTAAAAACTGTTTTGCAAAGAATGTCTGAACTAATCTACAGAGAGCGCAAACAAATGGACAAAATTTAAACTGTTAT
Source organism: Schistocerca serialis cubense (assembly GCF_023864345.2). Classification (NCBI taxonomy): domain Eukaryota; kingdom Metazoa; phylum Arthropoda; class Insecta; order Orthoptera; family Acrididae; genus Schistocerca; species Schistocerca serialis. Next base: position 300,794,359 of record NC_064640.1, on the reverse strand, counting down.
TAAAATACAAGATTGCCTAGTAAATGCAGTAATGCTGCTACTTGCGCACTGCTGACACTGCTCGGCGGCGGAAGGAGACTACGCGAATTTACACTATTCAGGAACTTAAACGCGATGCTACAACTCTCAAATACTATAATACGCCCGAAATTTATGAATTAAACAATGCAAGTACCAAAAACACGCAAAGAAATTAAGAATTAAACTATGTAACAAATGAGTGAGCTAGGAGTATACGACTTGCTGCTGCAGCTGCTTATCCAACGGCGGCAGGGAGCACACTGACTGTGACCAACCGACACTGGCCGTTCAAAACAAAAACAGAAGACAAACGACTACGCGAATTTACACTATTCAGGTACTAAAACGCGATGCTACAACTCTCAAATACTATAATACGCCCGAAATTTATGAATTAAACAATGCAAGTACCAAAAACACGCAAAGAAATTAAGAATTAAACTATGTAACAAATGAGTGAGCTAGGAGTATACGACTTGCTGCTGCAGCTGCTTATCCAACGGCGGCAGGGAGCACACTGACTGTGACCAACCGACACTGGCCGTTCAAAACAAAAACAGAAGACAAACGACTACGCGAATTTACACTATTCAGGTACTAAAACGCGATGCTACAACTCTCAAATACTATAATACGCCCGAAATTTATGAATTAAACAATGCAAGTACCAAAAACACGCAAAGAAATTAAGAATTAAACTATGTAACAAATGAGTGAGCTAGGAGTATACGACTTGCTGCTGCAGCTGCTTATCCAACGGCGGCAGGGAGCACACTCCTTGATGTAACAAGTATGTAAATAGTTTATTAATCATTTATGACCATTTATGTAATTATAATAAATCTATGGATGTAATGTCAAAAGTAGTATACTGTGAAAGAATGGAAATGTTAAAACTTTACCTGTAATACTGATTCAGGCGTAGGGCCTGTAGGTTTGTAATGATGTTAAACACGTAGGGAAGGTCCTCTGCAATGACACTGGATTGGCTGGAATAGAAAAGGTGGATCTGGTGGTCGAACTGCAAGGCTCTTATATGGCAAGAGTTAGTCGCTGGCTAGCAGGCAAAGTGTTCGCATCTTGTGAAATGAACGAGGTATGAAGAACTGCAATATTATATAATATAGCTCGGGTGTAGACGTAATTCTGTTTGTTATTCATGGCATACTTTGGGTACCTCTGTGTTACGAAAATCCGACGCTAAGAAGAGAATTTTGAGAGCTTGTTACACAGCAAGGACCATGAGTAATTTTGCCGCCTTTTTTTAACAGCACAGGTGATCGACACTGTCATCACCTTCAGCCCAAATTATCAGTTGAGTACTGTATAAGTACATGGACCAGTTATGTGGTGTGTTCTGTAAAGTTTGTGCTGAGCCCCGTTCTTCATCCTTAGTCGTTTACCTAGACACGGCCCTATCCCAAGTTTTACATTTCCAAGTATCTTATAATGAGCTGTAAGTCATTTTAATAAACTTTCACTACCGTTAATCAACTTTGTGAAGTAGTAAATTTCACAATTATTCAGCGGGCCAAAGTTTTAAAGTAGCCTCCGTATTTTTCATAAAAAGATACAAAAACCAGCATAGTTCATCATAGTCACTGGCTAGTAAACTGTGATGGACCAGTGTAAGGATTAATTATTATATAAGTCTAGAAGTAACAGTGTTTATAATTTCATGTGTATTCTCATAACAACCAAATAAACAAAATTGGTTTTTAGTATATACCCGTAGGGCCTGTATTATTATGACGAGAAAAAAATAACTGTATTTTCCATCCTTTTTATGAGCGATTGGCATCTCGTAGACAATGGGCTGTTTAGAAATAGAACATCATCTAACATACACGGGCTGCCAACACAAGTGAAGTACCCAGAAGACATTGTCGGGTGTCGATGTAACTTCATACACACACACAATCACACACCATCGCCGAGAGTGGAAAAAATAACTGCAAATCTCTGTGACAGATAGAACGGCCGTAAGAGTGCATTAGAATTGTTCGTGTCTGGTGTTGTTGTCAGGCATGGCAGAGTAGATAAGGGACGTGAACAACGTCAGATATTGAGAGATCACTATGAAGGACACGGAGGTGCTGCGTACTCATGTGAGAAAGAGGTATCAACATCTGGCAGACTTCGAAACGGAGATCATTATCAGTCTCCATTTGTCCGGGTGGTCGGGTTGTACATGTCCAGATTTGTGGGGCATTCCGATGTGACAGTGGCCCGATGTTGAACTGCTTGGAAACGTTACGTCAGGCATACTCGTCACCGAAGTGCCACCGCTACAGCTGATTGTGGAATTATGCACCAGGCACAGCTAGACAACGGAATTACTTTCCCTTGAGTAGGATGCTGTTTGCAATGGAACACTAACGACTGTGTTTGGAGGGGTGCATTGCTCATGAATGGTGTCGCATTGTAATAAATGATTAGTCGCGCTTCTGTATTATCCCACATGACCATCATTGCCGAGTATGCTGACGCATCGAGAGAGGTTCAAATGTTCCCGTGGTTTGGAGAGGTACATAGTGTATTTGACGTCAGGTCACTGCTAGCACTGATTGCGGGAACTCTGACACCAGGACTTTGTTGCCATTGTCATGTTTACCTCACATGCGATGGTATCATGATGCCAGTTTTCAACACGAAAATGCTCGTCCACAGGTAGCACGTGTCTCTATGAACTGTCTGCGCGAAGTTCAGCTACTCCCGTGGCCAGCGCGCTTCCAGATTTCTCCGCGATAGAACACATGTGGGTCCATTTCGGACGTCAAGCAGTGTTAGAGCTCAGGATATAGTGGATAATTTACAACAGTTGTGAGCCAACTTGCGCGAGGAGAGGATACAAGGGCTTTATGATACCCTTCCCAAACGAATAAGTGCATACATCCAGACCAGAGTGGGTGCTCTGTCATATTGCTAAGCGGCTCATATTGCGAAGTTCTTTGCAAATTTTACTTGATGCTGTAATCACTGAACTGACACCAAATACCATCTCAGTCTGTGAAGTTTCATTTCGTTTTCTCCCATTATGGGCTCTTCACCTTTTTTTTTGTCAGGTTGTGTACATATGGCCAAGAGGAAGAATTTCTCGCTGGCCCTTCAAAAAACCAAACAGAAAATTATATGTGTATGTGTGTGGAGAAGAGAACGAGATAGTCCTCAATGCATGATAATGGCGTCTCGATTTGATGTTGAAACACTGGGCCGCTTTCACATTGACTTTTTGCGTGATATCTGGCAATTTCCCCATATATAACTCCACTGGGAAGGACTTAAGCCTCACAACGTCTCCTCTCTGCACAGAAGAGATTTATAAGATACTTGCTGAGGACCTGACGTTGCCCATCCCCTGCTTTCCCCTACCTCTATACATCTCTTCCTAGTCCCTTTGACTCCATCTCCTCCTTCTCCTCTGTCTTGGTGCAACACCACCTCTTCCTTTTCTCTGTCCATTTCTGTCTTCCCTCTTTCTGCACCATCTCCTTCTCCTCCTCCTCCCTCTCTCCGTCGATCTCTTCCTCCCCTTGTTTCTGTCCCTCTGCCAATTTCCTCCTTCCCCCTCTGTCCATCTCCTCATTCCTCCTCTATCACTTTCTAACACCTTATAAATAAGTCCATCTCCTCCTCCTCCTCTCTATTTGTGGATCTTCTCCTCCCCATCTCTCTGTCCACCTCCTTCTCTTTCCTTTTTCTGTCCATCTCCTCATCTTCCCTTCCTCTGTCCATTTTCCCACGCCCTTTCTCTGCTCATCTCGCCCTCCACCCTGTCTGTGTCCATCTCCTCCTCCACCCTTCCCTCTCAACGTTATCACGCCCCCACACCCCCTACTACCAGCAAGCTGCTGGTTCTTATCCCCACAGTATTTCTTTCCAGACAGTAAGTCATGTGTGTATGGAGTTTGGTTGACATCGATCCAGAGGGTTAGGAAAAGCTTTCTACCTGTGGATTTGCCAGCGTACACGCATGTCAGTATTTAACTCATTTCACGCATATTTTTACACATATTTCACCTGCAACTCGAGCGAATTTTACCCAGAAGTTTCGTATCTCTTGAACTGTGTGCCATACAATAATATATTTGTGGAAGTGCCTTCAGTGATACAGTGAAGCGCCAAATAAACTGGTATAGGGATGCATATTCAAATACAGAGATATGTAAACAGGCAGAATACGGCGCTGCGGTCGGCAACGCCTATATAAGACAACAAGTGTCTGGCGCAGTTGTTACATCGGTTATTGATGCTACAATGCCAGGTTATCAAGATTTAAGTGAGTTTGAACGTGGTTTTATAGTCGGCGCACGGGTCATGGGACACAGCATCTCCAAGATAGCGATAAGGTGGAGATTTCCCTGTACCACCATTTCACATCAAATCTCCGACATCACGGACGTCGTAATGCGGCACTTCTGTGTGCTCGGGGGCCCTACACGATATTAGGCACGTGTACCAGTTTCTTTGGCTCTTCAGTGTAAGTTAAAATTTAAGTATTAGCCTAACAAAAATAAAGATTAAAAATACAACTTCTTAAAATACTACAACTGATACGTATTAGCTATTACACAGAACGCTAAAAATGTATATACTGTATTTACAGAGGAACAATTCAAGGTAGTTACACGAGGGCACTATTTGCAGTTTGTGGAAAGTCGGTGATGGCACTTGTGTGTGTTTGTGGGCACTGCAGCCTTCCTTAAAGAAGAATGATAATTACGTGACCATGATATACCGCGCAGTAAGGTCTGACAAGACTGAAAAGTCTTTACGTAAAAGAAAATTAAAAAATGCCTTCAAAACAGGAAGTACCTTAGCACATTTCATGTGAAATAAATAAGTAGCTCCACTGTGATTGTTATAGAATGACATGTGACGAAAGTCAAGAGCAATTGCTTGGATAGACCGGTGGATCTTTTAAAGAGAACGTTTATGCACAAAATAAAACATACATGTGCAAAATGAAACACGCAAGTCAGTATATAGCCATACTTTCTCGAACAACGACACAAACATGTAGATCCTCCATACAGACCACAAAGGTCAGTATCTACATGTGCTTCAGGTGCTTGAAATATATTCTGCCAGAAAAACGTTCTAGCTTCATTGACCGAGCATCAGATGAACTGTTCATTTCATGAACCGCTTCGTAATGACTATGATAAATTCTTAAAATTCAACAATCCCGTACAAACGAAACCTTTTGTGGTTACAGTTTGAGTGGGTCCTCTTCGTTCCGATACCACATTGTGAAGTTAATCTTGCTGCCTTACAATCCAGCTTCATAGATAAACACAAACGCTTTGGAGAATATACCAAGTACTTACTCACATGATTCACACAACAATCGTTTCATATCATAAGACGGTGAGAATCCTTGTAAATGGTTGCTCTATGAGAGTGACTAACTTGCAGAGGGAGTTGATGGGTTCTCTATAATACCAGACAGTTAAATTAAGTGCGCTGAAATTGTCAGCAGTTACTCAACATGGTGCTCTTACAAAAGCACACCACAAATGACATCTAAGTGGGAAAACTGGCGGTACAACACACTTTAAGCTTAACTTACCTTATTGACTTACACACCTGTGTTTTTACACCACTTGAATATGTCGTGCATTTCTGAATGTTTAAGATTCGCCAAACTGGCAGCATTGCTGCACTGCGGTTCTTAGAGTCCTGTTGGTATTGCTTCAAAGCAGGTCGATATTTTGTATTAAAAGTCTATGCATAAATCTTGCGATGCAGATACAAATACTGCCAAATTCCTATTTGTTACCCATACAGTTGGTGTAACAGAAGATACCGACTAACTTCGAGGCCTTCTAGAGGGTGTCCTGGGGAACAAATGGAGGATGGGGACCCAAGTCCGGAAACGTCATTCAACTATGCTACAGAGCCTCGAAGTAATGGGGTCCAACGACTGCAGACAGGCCACCACTACGGTAGTAAGTTTGTGTTGCACACTTCAGTGTTGTGACAGATATCGACGTGTTTCCTGCCACTTTGAGTCCTGGATTCCAGTAGGCGCATTGTGATTATTTCCGTTTTTGGTCCACTGACGTACAAACTTCGGTTCGTTGACAAATGCGACGCTCAGTAGTGCTATTAGAATACGTTTTTGGACAGGAGTTTCTGTCATTTATTTGTTCTTCGAGACACCCTCTACAGCTCGTTCTTCATCGGTATCGTTTTGTAACAACCTGTATATGGATTAACGTTGGAAATCTCCGAAACAACAAGACCATGAGTATGTTACTATATACAAGGCGGTCAGAAACAGTCGGAAAGCCTGTAATGGTGTTGCAGGGTAGACAGTGCTGAGAGATAATTGTTAAGGAAAATTCGATACGTCTGGCCTCTTCCGAGTTCATTATTATTGAAGTTAGTCAATCATATCGCTGCGGGCACAATTCAAGTCCGCCGCCAGAGAGACAATGGTTCAAATGGTTCAAATGGCTCTGAGCACTATGGGACTTAACATCTGTGGTCATCAGTCCCCTAGAACTTAGAACTACTTAAACCTAACTAACCTAAGGACATCACACACATCCATGCCCGAGGCAGGATTCGAACCTGCGACCGTAGCAGTCGCGCGGTTCCGGACTGAGCGCCTAGAGAGACAATGTCGTCATTAATTTCCTAGAATCGAATAAGAGAGTGATGCAAAACTTGGAGACGGGACGGTAGTAGACATCGAACCCGAGTCAAAGGCTGAGCAGTCTCGTGCGCTATCGTCTACCCCATAACACGACTGACAATAATTATTGCATCAGGTGTGCCGATGGAATTTGAGCACGCAACGGCCTGATTAGCTGACTTCAGTGCTAATCGTGTATCTCGGAAACGGTGAAACGTACCGAATTTTTTTTCTTCACAGTTATTTCTCAGCACAACGTAATCTGAAACATCCATCCAAACTTTTCAGACTATTTCTGGCCACCCTATGTATGGGAATTTTGAAATTTGAATATGTGGAATTTGAGAAGGTCTCCGATGCACATTCCGCTTCGCGATTCATTTGTTCGAACATAAAAGCTCCTATAACTTGACAAATGTTACTTTGTATTGTCCTTAGTTTGTCTGAAAATTGCCTTTGTCATTACCATAAAAAGTTATTCTTAAAATTTCGCTCCGCAGATGTTATTTTTACTTTGTTTTAATTAATGTAGCTTCTCAAACCAAGGACACCGATTGAAATAAACTGCACAGTGGATTACAATCAGTACAATCAGCTTCATTCCCAAATCAAGACCTTGTTGCGGTTTCTTTGAGTTGGTTTGGTGTGTGTATGTGACTGGGGCAGGGGGCGAATATATATATATTATATATATACCTCGACAACTACTCGAAGACTGTAGTGATGTAGCTCTTCACCCAACCTCTACAACCCATCGCTTTTGCAAAGCTACAACATCTCACACCCACTTGTTTACTGGATCCTATTTACTGTAGTTAAACATTGATCTTCTTTCTACGAGAGTTTTACGTCCAACATTTCCCTGCATTACTAAATAATCTATTCATTGATACCAAAGGATGTCTCCAATCAACCGATTCCTTCTTTTATTCCCGTAGTTCTATACATTTTTTCCCCTCAGATTCGACACAGTACCTCTTCTTTGGTTACTCGATCACTAGTCTTATCTTCGGTGATCTTATAAACACTACATTTCAAAAACTTCAGTTCTCCTCCTTCTTCCCACTGTTTACCGTACTTTCTTACTTCCAACTAGGGCTGTACTTGAGGTAAATACTTTCATCAAAATTTTGTGGCCACAGCAGAAGCGTCCACGTCGCGGCCCTGGGAGGACTACTTGTAGTCCTGCTGATTCTGCTACCACCAAGCCATTACAAGCAAGAACAAAATGCATGACGACTCTCATAATCGGTTCTTCTTAAGACCACGTTTGACTATCATCTTCATAAATGTGAAGGGATTATCACCTGCCAAACAGGATATACTGGCTGATTTGTGCAGATCGAACGAATGTCACGTCCTATGCCTACAGGAAACGCACCGAGGCCCAAACAGCAATAGACCTAAAACTGCTGGCATGAAACTGGCAATCGAACGGCCTGACGATCAATACGGAAGTGAAATTTTCATACGAGAGGGAGTAGCCTACGACAGGTTTCAACTTTCAGACAAAAACAACACTGAACTTCTCAGAGTTGAGACTAATCATATGACAATAACATCAATATATAAGCCTCCAAATACGCCATTCGAATATGGCCTGCCGCGCAATAATCCCCTTCCCAGGGGCATTATTGTAATGGGTGCCGGCCGCGGTGGTCTCGCGGTTCTAGGAGCGCAGTCCGGAACCGTGCGACTGCTACAGTCGCAGGTTCGAATCCTGCCTCGGGCATGGCTTTGTGTGATGTCCTTAGGTTAGTTAGGTTTAAGTAGCTCTAAGTTCTAGGGGACTGATGACCACAGCAGTTGAGTCCCATAGTGCTCAGAGCCATTTGAACCATTTTTTTTTGTAATGGGTGACTTCAATAGTCACCATACACGCTGGGGATACAATGAATCTAATGAAGACGGACTCAAGGTGGTGACATGGGCAGATGCTAAATCACTCTGTCTCATACACGACGCCAAACTCCCCCCATCTTTTAACAGCGGTAGGTGGCAAAGGGGATACAACCCTGACCTCGTCTTTGTCAGCCAGAACTTGGTAACTGAGGGCGTGAAAGATGTCCTGGATCCTATTCCACACTCCCAACACAGACCCATCAAACTCACAGTTACATCAGCAGTGGTGCCAGTGCGGATTCCATTTCGACGAAGATTTAATTTCAAGAGGGCAAACTGGAAGGTTTCGCAATTGGAATCGACGAAAAGCTGCAAACTCTAGAACCAACACCCAGCAGCTACGATAAGTTCATAGAAATCGTCCAGAATGTATCAAGAATGTCTATCCCTAGGGGCTGCAGAACGGGGTTTGTACCGGGCCTAACGAAAGACAGCCGGCAACTATACGATGCATATAAGGAAAAGTATGAGGAGAACCCATTCTCTGAAGAAACTCTTGAACTTGCAAATGCACTTACCGACCAGCTAATCGAGAAGCGCCGAGAAGAATGGCAACATCTAATTGAAAGTGTAGACATGAAACATTCTAGCCGGACTGCCTGGAAGACAATTAAGAAGCTAAATAATGACCCTAAGCAGCAAACGGAAGCACCAAGAGTAACAGCCAACCAAATAGCGCACCAACTCGTTCTTAATGGAAAACGAAGACTCCAGCAAAAACCATCCCAATAAGAAGTGGCGAAAGTGACACGAACTACTACAGCCGTCCATTTACCATCGAAGAGCTAGAGTCCGCACTTAAATCTCTGAAACCTGACAAAGCAGCAGGGCTAGACGACCTTAGGAATGAACAGATCCTTAAATTTGGCGAGTACATGAAAAACTGGCTGCTCCTACTTTTCAATACCTGTATCCGTTTAAACAACATCCCGAAAACCTGGAGAACGGGCAAGGTCATAGCCATTCCAAAACCCGGCAAACCATTGGACGAGCCAAAAAATTTCAGGCCGATAACATTACTTTGCTGCTTGTACAAGGTGTTCGAGCGCATGCTGCTGAATCGACTTGTGCCTAATATTGATCATCAGATAATTCCGGAACAGGCGGGGTTTCGCCCTGAGAAAACTTGCACTGGACAGGTCTTGAATCTTACCCAGTTCATAGAGCATGGGTACGAGAACCGTCTAATTACTGGAGCCGTACTTGTCGACCTTTCATCCACATTCGACACTGTAAATCACAAATTGCTGCTCACTAAAATATACGCTATGACTAATGATTTCAGGCTGATACAAATTATATCAACTCTTCTCAGCAACAGGCGGTTCATCGTAAACCTAGGAGGGAAGCGAAGCCGATGGCGTATCCAGAAAAATGGACTACCCCAAGGCAGTGTCCTCGCACCCACTCTTTTCCATATATATGTGAATGATCAACCAGTTGCACCAGGGACTAGGAGCTTTGCTTACGCGGACGATCTTGCAATAGCCGTGCAGGGTCGGAACTTTAACGACATAGAAATTAGCCTTACGAATGCCCTCAACGGTCTAACGCCATACTACGAAGCCAACTGCCTACGCCCGAACGCAGCAAAAACATTTTCCTGCCTATTCCATCTTCGAAACCGAGACGCCAAACATACCCTAAACATCACGTGGAACAACCAACGGATCGCGTTCAGCAGCACTCCTTGTTATTTAGGCGTCACCCTTGATCGCACACTTACTTACAGACATCATGTTGACAAGGTCAGGGGCAAACTATCAACAAGAAACAACCTCCTGAGTAAGTTCACCTCCACAAAATGGGGTGCCGACCCACATACTTTACGTACGTCGGCACTTGCACTCTGCTACTCGGTTGCTGAATACGCTGCCCCAGTTTGGGAAAGATCAGCGCATGCGAAACGAGTGGATCCTCTGCTGAACGATGCCTGTCACGTAATCACGGGATGCCTAAGACCCACCCCGGTTAGCCAACTTTATTTGCTTAGTGGCATAGCTCCACCCAACATCAGACGAGCTATAGCAAGCGAAGCAGAGCGCCTCAAGCAGCTGCGCAACCAGCGCCATCCTCTCCGGACAAAACTCTCCACACACACGTCTAAAATCAAGACGGAGTTTCCTCACCTCAGTTCAACCGCTCGAAACCTCAAAACAAAAGGCCAGATTGTCAAAATGGCAAGCAACACTGCCTACGGGAGACCAGGCACCTCTAATCTCACCCAACGAACAATTGGCCCCTGGAAACGAACTAAAATGGCCATTATGGAGAACCCTCAACCGCCTACGAAATGGGGTGGGCAGATGCAACGTAAACATGTATAAATGGGGATACCGAGACAGGACGGACACGTGCTAGTGCGAACAGACCCAAACAATGGACCACCTCCTGGAATGCAGCAACATGGTGGAAGTGTGCAGGAAAGAAGACCTGGCAAACGCTACGGCAGTGGCAGTTAAATGCGCTGAATTTTTGCGGGACGTGATATCATATATATACTATGTTTGTCTTTATATTGTAATGTGACTCCCCATTTTGGGTTTGTTCTATTTATACATATGTGTATTGTATTTGTATTTGTGTGTATATTTAATAAGTGGGTTGTATATGGCTTGGACACGATTAAATAAATAATCAAAATTTTGAAGCAGTAAAATATATAACTGATGTCTACACATTTCTCTTTTCCAGAGCTACTTTTCGTTCTACTGTGAGTCTACAGTTTGACCTTCTTTGACGTCCTCAGTTTTTTTGGTGGCAAATAGTGAAATCTGTCTAGTAGTTGTTGTATCGCATAACCTAATATAATACCCTCAGTATCACTCGACTTTATTCTTCTATACACCTTCGTCCTTGTTTTATTTTTATTTGTGTTTATCTTATAATATCTTTCCAAAATACTATCCTTTTCGCTCAGCTGATGTTCCATGTCCTTTGCCTTCTCTGAAAACATAACAGCGCAGTCCGTAAGCGTTAAAACTTTCATTTCTTTCCACTGACCTTTAATTACTATATTAAATTTATGCTTTTTTTCCTTTACCGATAGCTGTATGTTAAAAAAATGGCTCTGAGCACTATGGGACTTAACATCTATGGTCATCAGTCCCCTAGAACTTAGAACTACTTAAACCTAACTAACCTAAGGACAGCACACAACACCCAGTCATCACGAGGCAGAGAAAATCCCTGACCCCGCCGGAAATCGAACCCGGGAACACGGGCGTTGGAAGCGAGAACGCTACCGCACGACCACGAGCTGCGGACAGCTGTATGTTCAGACCAAATAACATGGAGGATCGGCTACAAATCTGTCTCACTTACTCTATTAGTATTTCACTTTCACGTCCTTCGACACTCGTTTCTCTACAAATTAAAGATAACCTTTCAGTCCCTGGTTCTTCCCTGATTATTTCAGAGTTGCAAAAGGACTATTCCAGTCAACATTATCGAAACGTTCTCTGTATATACAAACTCTATAAAAGTAAGTTTAATATTCTTCAGTCTATCTTGTAATATAAATCGGAGGAACAGCATGGCCTCGTGTATTTCTAAATTTTTCCGGAATCCAAATTAATTTTCGTCAGGTCGACTTCTAACAGTCGCCCCATTCTTCTGTAGATAATTCGTGTCATTATTTTACAACCATGTTTCACTAAACTGATGATCCGGTACCAGTCAGCGTTCGCCTTCTGTGGTATTGAGGTTGCTACTTTCTTCTTCGAGTCTGAAAGTATGTCGCCCCTTCATATACCTCGTACACCCGATATCTTTTTTTTTTTTTTTAATCAGGTTTGTTCTTCTAAGAATGATAGTTATTAGAGGGAGTATATTCTCCTACTGTTTTTTTCATTTTTATTTCTCCCATTATCGAATTACAGTCCACATCACATTCAAATTTTTTGCTCACTTAACGTGTTGAATAACTTCTCTTGTATCATCATTTAATTTTTAAGTGTTTTCATTATCACCGAAGATCGTAGGCATCTATTTTTTAGCAGCTGTAATGCATCGAGTACTTTGTGAATATAGGGTATGCTAACCAGTCACTAATGCTGTTCATAATACTGCAGCGGTTCAGTTGCGTTCCTCTTTTCTTACTTATTTTTAGATATATACCTGAATTACCCCTGATTCATTTCCTGTTGATAAATCTGTACCTACATATCCACACATCTACATCTACATGGATACTCTGCAAATCACATTTAAGTGCCTGGCAGAGGGTTCATCGAACCACCTTCGCAATTCTCCATTATTCCAATCTCGTATAGCGCGCGGAAAGAATGAACACCTATATCTTTCCGTACGAGCTCTGATATACCTTATTTTATCTTGGTGATCGTTCCTCCCTATGTAGGTCGGTGTCAACAAAATATTTTCGCATTCGAAGGAGAAAGTTGGTGATTGGAATTTCGTGAGAAGATTCCGTCGCAACGAAAAACGCCTATCTTTTAATGATGTCCAGCCCAAATCCTGTATCATTTCTGTGACACTCTTTCCCATATTTCGCGATAATACAAAACGTGCTGCCTTTCTTTGAACTTTTCCGATGTACTCCTATGTGGTAATGATCCCACACGGCGCAGCAGTATTCTAAAAGCGGACGGACAAGCGTAGTGTAGGCGGTCTCCTTAGCAGACAACATCCTTCTGAGAAGTCACCGTAAGGAGATTAGATTTGGGGGGGGGGGGGGGGGATTTTGCTCCTGTAGCATTTTATCCATGATATCATTGAACCGCAGAGTTCAACACCATATCCTCGGGAAATGTGACAACTGTAGTTTCCCCGTACTTCAAGTCCCGCAGAAGTATCATGGTCATGCTGGCTAACGCCAAAAGGCCCGAGCAGCCGATCACCCACATTGTATGGGTGTATCTATTGAAAAATCTATTGCTCCCCACAAGAATCACATTAGCCTTATAAGAAATCACTATGACTTAATGTCAAAGACTTATTTGCAGTGCAGCAAGTCTTTCTATTGCGCTTATCAGGTTCTCGGTAGAATTTTAGTTCTTCTATTGTTTTAAAATGCAAAAAGTGATGTAGAACTCACTCTTGTTGTTCTTCTTCCCCCTAGATCTCGCAGATGAGAGGGTTCTTTATTTTTGTTAGCATAATTACTTATGAAATAATAACTAAATGCTTAAAAATGTATTATACTAGGTCTACAACTTTGCTTCCGCCGTTTTTTCTCGAAGTTCGAGAATTTATTGTGAAAAACTTACAAAAAATTTACCATTAAAAGTACTGGCCATCGTTGGCCACTGCTTTCTCCTAGCTTTAGGGAAGCATACGAATCGCACAGTGTATAAACTAGGCATCTTTTGAGGGGAGCCATGAATCTATGGCTGGCTCTGAGCACTATGGGACTTAACATCTGTGGTCATCAGTCCCCTAGAACTTAGAACTACTTAAACCTAACTAACCTAAGGACATCACACACATCCATTTCCGAGGCAGGATTCGAACATGCGACCGTAGCGGTCAAGCGGTTCCAGACTGAAGCGCCTAGAACCGCACGGCCACACAGGCCGGCGCCATGAATCTATCCAATTTTGTACTTGTTCATATGACCGTAAGCGCTAGTCAGCCAGGTCATGTGTCATAGATCGAGAAAGGTGGCAGTGAGAGGGAGGAATATCGGGAGAATACAGCGGGTGGGGTAGAACTTCCCATTTCAATGTTTCCAAGTATGTCTTGACGGGATTTTCGACTTGGGGTCGTGCACAGTCATGCTGCAAAACCATTTTTTCATGTCTACCGCTGTGGTGTGGCTGTTAGTCTTTCAGCGCTCGGCTCAAACACATCAATTGCTTTCGATAACGATGTCTTGTGATTGTTCCCGTCGGTTGCAGTAGCATCGAAAGCTTTCTCTCTTTCATATCCATGCCGGTCTTCAACGTCAAAATCACCATTTTTGTAGCACGGAAACCATTTTCTGCGAAGTTCTGTCGCTAACAGGCGTCTCATCATAGGTCTTACCCAGCTTGTTATGAGTCTCAGCCGCAGATTTCTTCACACCAAAGCAGAAAATTAAAACCTCCCTCAGATGACGAGAACTGATCTCATAAGTTTACGTATTCAGTCGAGGATAACTTTATGATGCAATCAACAATCGACTGATATTTTGATGGCGTTATGTTCTCAAATGCCTAAGCTTACTATATGACACGACGAACGACTTGCACCACTATTTTCCACTACTGCCGTCTATTACAAAACGGTGGATGCAAAGTTGTAGACCTAATATATTATATAATCAGCACCGTGCTCCGATAAGCTTAAAACTTTTATGTATTTTTCAGTCACATAATTAGGTAGAACTGATTGGTTTGGTGACGCAATGTTCGCCCTCCATAAGCGCGTAATAGTTTCCTAATTTCAGCATACATCATTCGTTTCTGAAGTTCATAATGTTAACGAGGCCCGATCATTATTACTATTACCATACAAATAATTCTTTGCATTGAAACCTAACTCAAAACGCAGTTTTTTGTCACCAAACTTCTCCGCTCTCCAACAGTGACTTCTGTGCCTGATGATTCAGTTTCATAAAGGTAATAGATATCTCATCAAAGCAAGATTATTAGACTAACCAGGTGAATTTTACTTCAACTCATTAATTCTACTTTTTCAAGATTTTATGGTTCTCTTTCTGACGTCACTGTAATGGAATCTCGTTTCGTGAACATTTTACTTTTGATTCTAAAATATTTAGAAACTCTTACCGTTCGGAACAAGGCAGCACTGAAATTTGCACTCTCCACAGATATTCCCCTGATATTGCTATCTGTATTACTGGGGCATACGATTTACCCCATCGAAATAAGGACCATGGTCCGCTGAGGGACATTTGCGTTATTATTGAATTTACTGCTGTATTAAAAATTAATGTATTCTATAATTAATCTAGTTTATAGATTTTTAGTACTGTGCTATATAAAACCCTGAATAAATGATTTGGGGAGCTACATTCGTCTGGAGAAAATTAGAAAAAAATTATTCTCATTTACTGGATCGTTGTTATTTGCCAAGAAATTTTAGGCTTCATCCTTACACTATTCACAACCCAACTGTCCTATGGAAAATAGTTACTATCAAAAAAACTGTGGCACTTATAGTTAATACAATGAGACATCATTGATAGAGGAGGAGTAGAATCTAATTATCACTATGTTTGAGCACATTGGAGCTGTTGCTGCTACTTCATTCAGACTGTGATCGAAACGCATAAACTTCATAATGAATCACCTTACCAATTGTGCTCCAATTCCCAAACTCCTCCGTAGACGTGCTAAGGCTATCTGTTTATTTATTTATTTAGCCAGTAGCTACTAGCATCACATGACACAAGAAAACTTTTTTTTAGCATTACATATACAGTTATTTAATACACAGAAAAAATTAAGAATTGTAAAATGTACAGTAGTTACGAAGCAGAGGTCAGACATATATCCAACTGCTAAATATGTTCAGCACCTGTCTTTGTTGCCATCAGGAACTCCTCTAGATCGCCACGAAATGATCGTGTTGGGCACGCACTGTGAGATACTGAATAGTTTGTCGTACTGCACCAGAACCACAGCTGGGGAATGTTGATGAAAATTTGTTGCTTTAAAGATACATATACACATATTTAACACACTGAAAAAATTCATAATTATAAGTTAATAAAATGTACTGTATTTACGGAGTACAATCACAGACATGTATCCAACTACTAAGCATATTCAAGTGCTGTTTTTGTTGCTTTCGGAAACTTCTCCAGATCGTCAGGAATTGATCGTTTTTGGCACGCAGGTATAATATGATGAAGAGTTTGTCGTTCTGCACCACAACCACAGCTGGGCAGTGTTGTGATTACAGTTTTGTGTAATACATTGGGTCATCATATTTTACACTATTTATTTTTTTAGCCCAGATCCCTTCTTGCGGTGCTCTTCACAAACTGTCATCCTGGACGAGATGCAGAGCATCTTAACCTATTGTTGGGTAACATTGTTGCACCATATTTCTGTAAAATGGCCTGTCATTGTTTTTCCGTTATCCATCAAACTTTTGCAACATGTAGAGGTGGATGAATGGAGCTGCGTCTGTTTTGATTGCAAGAATGTCCTCATGTACTGGAAGATTTGGACTGGCTCACATGTTGCCAAAGTTGTTTCTATTACACTGCAGAAGTTTCGCTGTGAAGCCCTTACGCATCCTCCATACAGTCTCCATCTCTCCCCATGCAATATCAATATTTTTGGAGCTCTGAACAGAGACATTCGTGACCGTCGATTTGTTTCGGACGAAGAGGTGCACATGTGGGTACAATCATGGCTACGTAAACCACCGCTAAGATTTTCCCATGAAGCACTGACCATCGTGTCCCACATCGGGATAAATGTATTAAGAGTTATTATGATTAATTTTGAAATAACGGACTGTTTACTTACTTTTTACATCTGTCTCGTTTTCATTTGACTGCCCCTTACCACGCGGCTGCTACGGACGCAGGTTCGAATCCTGCCTCGGGCACGGATGTGTGTGATGTCGTTAGATTAGTTAGGTTTACGTAGGTCTAAGTCTAGGCGACTGATGACCTCAGATGTTAAGTCCCATAGTCCTTAGAGCCATTTGAACCATTTTGAACTGCACCTTATACCCTGATCAGCAAAAATTTCTACAGTGACGTGTGACTATCTCAGAATGAATTCTAGACGACTTACAAAAGCAATCTTTGCTGGTTTTAATTATCACATTTACTGTGATAATGTTCCAAATAATGGAAAATTTAGAACTCTTCAGCTAAATTTCCTCTATCAATGTAAATGTATTACCTGGTTCAATATTATTTGTATATGTGTTTTTCTGTCTCTAACATGTTCTCATAAAACTTCATTCTTTACCGTAACATTTACGCTCAGCTGTTTTGCTACTGTACTGCACACTGAATTTTTTGTTTTACTTTTAGAACTACAAAAAGAATTCTGTAAGTTCACATTTTTCGTTTCATAATGTTACACCAAAAGTCCTCGATGAAAAGTTTTTTACAGTGTAACATTACCAGTTGACTACAGTAGTACGTCCTGAAACCGAACGGGATTTACGCAATGAAAGGCGTTTCATTATTGCCTAACTGTGTCTTCGACGTTGAAGCGGGGGTGAGGACAGTTGCAAATATAAATGAAGTGGGACGTTTTCTCATATTAGGCGTGGGAATCTGAAACTGTTTGCATCTGCTTCTCCAGAGAGCTGCTAAGGCCGTACCGAAGGAATTCAAGCCTTATTTATGGAGGGGTCAATTGTGGCGGTAATTGGAGTCAAGTTGTGAAGATTGAAGGCCTCGTTTGTGGCCCTGCGCGACACGCACGGCGTGTGGACTTGTGCCTCCGCTTCCGGACGTCATTCAGCAACACCGGACCACTCACTTCAGCTGAAGCGGTTACCGAAAGCCAAAATAACGTAACACTACGCAGGAAAGTACAGAAATTTTAAATTCAGTAGGTCTTTAGCCAATTTAATTGGTGCGAAATCTCGATTTAAACAAAACTTGAGCGCCGTCTGTAATTAAGACAGGTAAGAAACGTGTATCGAAATAGGACTAAAAACTTCCTTACTCCCATAGAGAGAGGTACTTGTGATATCAAGCCATCCGAAATCGCCTCGCTAAACGTTTTTTACGTTACTTTCAGTCATCCACCACCACTCTCTTTCTCTTTTGAATTCCGTAGACAAAAAATGGTTCAAATGGCTCTGAGCACTATGGGACTTAACTTCTGAGGTCATCAGTCCCCTAGAACTTAGAACTACTTAAACCTAACTAACCTAAGGACATAACACACATCCATGCCCGAGACAGGATTGGAACCTGCGACCGTAGCGGTCGCGCGGTTCCAGATTGTAGCCCCTAGAACCGCTCGGACACCTCGGCCGGCTTCCGTAGACACTCAACAAGTAAAGAACATATATTTAGTTTTCGTACACTCGTTGATGACTGAGACGGACAGAAATAAATCAAGGGAAAAGCTGAAACGCAGGTTTCTGTTTTCAAATCACCCTTTTCCAAGGCTTATCAAAGCCTGTCGATATCACAAATTGCTGTTCTAGTGCAAAGATGAATATCGACAGCAGTACTAGTGGCGCTGGAAAGCCGTTTCAATGATTAATACTCCACAACGAGCAGAGGCAGTCGAGCTTCTAACAGGTTTTATTTAGAGGTTTCAACTTATTTACCTCCTATATCCTGAGATGAGAATTGTTCCCAGTTATTCGTAGATATGGGTCACATTCAATCATGAACCATGAGCAGACGCAACCGGATGGATTCGCTTTTTATAGATTTCCTTGTGTTGCGACACAGACAGCAGCCAAGAAAAATTCGTTGGAATGGGATACGTTAAAAGGTTTGCGACTGAATTGAGTCCTAGACTATGTCATCCATAGAAAGAGATGTAAGCTCTGTTGTGCTTCAGGGAAGTACGAAACGAGTTCTATGGATTTTCAGTGTTCAAGACAATGAGAGTATTTTTTTAAATTTCGAGTTGAGCCTCTATGGACTGCGTGGTAACAACCAGTTTCATTTTAGTGTCTAGGTATTGTTATTGTTCCAGCTTTGACTTCCTGCCAGTATCTTCTGAGCCCACCAAGAAGAACCTGTTTATGCTCTTCGGACAAAGGTCCTTTCCGTCTTTGGCACGTTAATGCCATTTTAAAACATTGGTAGTAGTTCAACAATCTTCTAAATTTGTTCCTGTCAGGAATTTCTTTCTCTGAGATACCAATTTGCCTAAGATCTTTTTCATATTCTTCGAACCATCTTGGCCTTGTTTTCTTAGATTGTATGAAACTCCATATTCTTTTTTAGTCGATCAGCATCCATCCCTATGAGATGACCGTAAAATAACAATCGTCTCTTCTTAATGGATACTGTGATAGCTTCTGTCTTGCTGTACAAGTCCTCATTTGCCCTCATTCGCCACTGTTCATCAATCCATCTATTACCTAGGATTTTCCTTAATAACCTACTCTCTCGCTTTTCCAGCAGCTCAGCTTCAGCTTGTCTACTCATGGTCAAAGTTTCGGACGCATATACAACTGCATTATAATGTCGGAATTTGGCCCCTGTACTGATAGACCTTTTGCTATAGGTATTCTTTGTCAGTTGATATGCGTGGTCTAACTTTCTCATCCTGACATTAATTGCTTCTTCTAATCCATTCTCCTGGATGACTTCACCGAGATATCTGAAATTCTTAACTCGTCCGATTTTTCCTAGATTGGTGATCATCCATTCAAGTCTATCACAGATGTTCGTCGTATATTTTGTCTTTTGAATAGAGATATGGAGCCCAACTTTTTCAGCATTTGTTTGGGAGCCTATTGATCTTGTTGACATCTCACTCTTTGTTGTTAGCAAAAATGGCCACGTCATCCGCAAAGGCCAAACAGTGTACACCCCTGTACACTCCTTTGTTTTTTGGGCCAAGTCTGAACCACTCTTCACTTGTTTCTTCTTGGGCTAACAACTTTCTCCACTCTCGAATGACCTTTTCCAAGATGCAGTTTAAAAGGAGTGAGGATAGTCCATCTCCTTATCTTACACCCGTTCTGATTGTAAAGGGTTCTGAAATCTCACCCATAATTTTTTTTTTTACATTGTGTTAGTGAGAGTTTATTTGATCAGCTTTCTTGATGTATCATCCACCCCAAACTCTTCCAAAATGTTCATTAATGCCTCTGGGTCGAAGGAGTCATATGCCTTCTGAAAATAAACAAACACGTCCACGTAGTTATTTCCTCCAGTTTTTTTGTACCGTCGATGTTCTTCAGGTTAAATATCTGTACTGGGCAAGAACGGCCCTTTCGGAAACCAGCTTGATATTCCCCAATCAGTTGGTCAAGATGACCTTCTATTCTGTTCTGTATTGCTTTGGAGAGAATCTTATATGGAACAGATACTAACGAGATACCCCTATAGTTATTGACATTCCTTTTATCGCCTTTTTTGTCTAGAGGATGGATTAAAGCTGACTTCCATTCAAATGGTATCATACCAGTTCTCCAGATCTCCTCAAAAAGTTGGACAAGTACATCTAGAGTTTCAATATTTGCCAGCTTCAGTAGTTCCGCCACTACTGAATCCTCTGCAGCTGCCTTATTATTCTTAAGGTTGTTCACGATATCTTTGATCTCCTCTTTACCAGGTGGCGATGAGTAGGGTAGTTTGCGGAGCGGGGCACGTACAGGGAATCTTTTTTTCGGTGCATCACAATTAAGTAAGATTTCAAAACGAGACATGATCGTGCAGTTTTCTTTGTTGGTCAGGCCACGCTTTCAATTTTCGTCTCTAAAACAAAGACTAGAATCTGATAGAAATCTCTGGCATTATTTTTCCGGAAATTCTGATCGATTTGTTCTAATTGCTCTTTCTCATACAATCGCTTAGCCCTTCGTAAAGTTCTGGCTGCATATTTTCGAACTTCACGGAATACATCAAAATCTTCAGATCTCTTGGTCGATTCCACTTTTTCCAGGCATTTGTTCTTGGGTCACCACCTCATCACAATGCTCATTACACCATCTATACTTTCTATTTTTATCTGTCAGGATTGCAGTATTAGCTGCTTGTTGGATCTTGGAGGCGATGTTCGTCTATCTATGAATCAAATTTCAGTTGCTGGTGGTATTGTTCCAATACGTTTTGATTGATTTTGAGCTTCGCAACGTCATGTTCACGAATTTTATTTCCGGTTTTCATGGCCTTATTGAAAGGGATAAATTCATTTTGATACTGAAGAGGTAATGATCCGAGTCAAACTGGGCACCTCTTTGTTCTTTAACATTTATCATTTCCTTAATTGCTCTCCTAGAGATTGCTACATGATCAATCTGTTTCTCTCCACACACATTGCCTGGTGATCTCCAAGTCTTCTGTTTATTTGGCTTGTGTTTGTGAAACGTTCACATTATCTGCAGATCGAAGGATGGGCACTTAACGAGTCTTATACCATTTCTGCTAGTCATCTTATGAGCAAGATGCTTTCCAATTGTTGATGTGAATTGCGGTTCTATCCCCAGCTAAACGTTAAAGTCACCTAGTAGGCTCTTTATGTTCTTAGATGGTATTTTCTCTAACTGTTCTTCAAGAAGGTCCCAGGACTGTTCAACGTTTTCGGGATTACGTCTGTTGTCTTCATTGATTGGTGCATGCGCGTTGATCACTATGTATCCTTTGTTACCACAGCTGAGAGTTAGGATAGAAAGTCTCCCAGAAGCTCTGAAGAACTCCAAGATTGAACTGACAACTTTCTTACGAACAACAAAAGCTGTGCCAAGTACAAGCATTTTCTTACCTATTTTGACTGCCCCTTTGCCTTTATAAATTCTGTAACCTTCAATGTCCATTGTACCTACACCTAGGTATCTGGTTTCTTGAATGACCAAAATGGTTATTTCATGTTTGTCCATCATCATCGTCAACTCTTTGTGTTTCCCAGACTTCAATAGAGAACTGACGATGAAAGTCCCAAAATAGTGATTCTGTTTTGTCTTCAATTTTATATGCGTAGTCGTCTCTTTAGAGCATCTAGGTTCAGGCTCCCCAAAATCCAGAGACCTGACTGCACTCCTAAGAATGGTATATTCCCTCATAGAGGTACTACTTGTGGTAGTGTCCTTTTTATGACGACATTCCATGATACTTGGTTGTTCAAACTAGTGTGGGTCGGACAAATCCTTCCCGGTAATAGAACCGAGGCCGTAAGTCCCGGAGCTTGATAATAGGCCGCTCCTCTGGAGTCAGACGCCCTTCGCAGCCGCTTCTCTGAAGAGCAGACGCTGGTAAATCATGATAGTGCCTCCTCTTTATCCACCGTTGGGACATGGTTGTTGTCTTCCGCCTTCAGAACCGTTGACCATCTTCACCGTCACCCTGGCAGGGACCCTCATAAAGTACTATCAGCCGGGCCAGGTGAACAAAGGTTTTTTAATGAGGTGGTACTCCTCTACCACTCCCACTTTGTTCTGGCTTGTGACAGAAAGAGACTGGCTCTGGCGGGCTTAATGAGGTTTTTATTATTAGAACTATCGGAATTCATTCAAATTACGTAATTATCTTTGACGATCCGTTAAAACTTGTACTTATACAGAGATAAATCCTGAAGAAATAGCCGGCCGCGGTGGCCGTGCAGTTCTAGGCGCTGCAGTCCGGAACCGCGGTACTGCTGCGGTCGCAGGTTCGAATCCTGCCTCGGGCATGGATGTGTGTGATGTCCTCAGGTTAGTTAGGTTTAAGTAGTTCTAAGTTCTAGAGGACTGATGACCTAAGATTTTGAGTCCCATAGTGCTCAGAGCCATTTGAACCATTTGAACCTGAAAAATATTTTTGTGGTGCAATGTTTGGCAGTTAGCTCTTATCGTTAGCAATTGTAAAGCTGTTCAAGCAATACAATCTTCGACCACATGCCTGACATGCCACAGCTGGAATCAGTCATGTTAACTTATTACATAACCTGGATGCTACAATGCGGAGGAATATCAAGTTATACGATTACACTAATTTAGTTGCAGATGTAGCTCAAAACAGTCTTAGATTCATTTGTAGGAGGATGAGAAATTGCAGTCTCCTACGAAAGAGTCTGCGTGTAGTACACTTGCAATCCTGTATTGGAATTCGGCTCGAGGATGTGGGACTTATGACACGTCGGACTATCAGGTGACATCTAAAATAGAGTTACGCAGTGTGAATGATCAGAGGCTTGTTTGCAGTGAGGGTGTTTAACAGAAATATTTCAAAATGTCTGTACTTGAAAAAAGATGCACAATTTCTGGACCAAGCCTACTCATTTAATGCCAAGACGGCTTTCAGAGCGGAATCAACAAATATTCTTCACTACCATGCTCATCGCTCCTGTATGTACTATGAAGATAAAACTGATACAGTTGAATTGGAAATACGCAAGAAATAGTCACTCGCCACAAGTGAGTTGAATGTGAGAAAACCGGAAAGTATGGGGTTCTAGGTGCTTCAGTCTGGAATTGCGCGACCGCTACTGTCGCAGGTTAGAATCCTGCCTCGGGGATGGATGTGTGAGATGTCGTTAGGTTAGTTAGATTTAAGTAGTTCTAAGTTGTAGGGGACTGATGACCTCAGATGTTAAGTCCCACAGTGCTCAGAGCCATTTGAGCCATAATAGTGTAGATACACATTCAGGATACTAAACAAATTAATGTTTAGCAGCATGTCTCTTCCCAAAGTTATGGATAAGCAAATGTCGTGCAATACACTCATGGGAGAGACTATAATTTTGTGGCACCCCTTAAATATTTGGACGTATATGTCTACCCACGTAAAATAACGCGACCCCAGAGAATCTCATAATATAACAATTATTGAAACGTCGAAGGGAAGACGGAGACAACCTACTAAAATCAATTTTTGCGAAGCACCTTGGGTTCACTTTCATCGATTATCCTCCATACAGTCCCAACTTGGCTCCATCCAATTTTTATCTGTTTCCAGACCTTAAAGAACACCTTCGAGGAGTTAACTTTGATAGTGATGAAGCGGTGCAAGCAGAGAAGAGGCTCTGGCTCCGCCAAAGAAGTCAAACATTCTATTCTAACGGTATCACCAAACCAATAGAAATAAATATTTAGACAGGAAGAATAAGGATGCAGAATGTTAATAAAGTTCGTTTCATTTAAAAACTCACTCAGACAGTTATAGGTGAACCTACGAGCGTAGCTTAAGACGGAATCCGAACAACAGAGAAACTATTTTCACACATGCAAGACTAACTAGTTGCCTGAAAAGTCTTAAAAACGGGGAGAGGATCGAGTTCCTATTCTTTGGTTTCCTCTGCATCTACATCTACTTGCCACAAGTCACCTTATTGTGTATGGTGGTTATTTTGTATACCACTATCAATTGACCCTAAACTTTTTCCAGTCGTGAATATTGTGCTGGAAAAAATGGAATGCCTCCACGTGAGCTCTAAACTCTCTTATCTCGGCTTCATAGTTTCTTCTGGAAATATACGTAGGAGAAAGCAACACATTGGTTGACTCTTCTAGGAACGCGCTCGGAATTTTAAACAGAATGTCGTATCTTGGTTCAAATGGTTCAAATGGCTCTGAGCACTATGGGACTCAACTGCTGAGGTCATTAGTCCCCTAGAACTTAGAACTAGTTAAACCTAACTAACCTAAGGACATCACAAACATCCATGCCCGAAGCAGGATTCGAACCTGCGACCGTAGCGGTCTTGCGGTTCCAGACTGCAGCGCCTTTAACCACACGGCCACTTCGGCCGACTGTCGTATCTTGATCCACAACGATTTTATAGTAGATAAATGCTGTGAAGCCATCATACAACTGTTATTCAAGAAATATTGAGGATATTAAGCCCAGTTGTCAATCGTGTGATTATTGCCACAACATGTTTCGGTAAAAAATTATCCCATTCTCAAGTTCAAATGGTTCAAATGGCTCTAAGCACTATGGGTCATCAGTCCCCTAGACTTAGAATTGCGTAAACCTAACTAACCTAAGGACATCACACACGTCCAGGCCCGAGGCAGGATTCGAACCTGCGACGGTAGCAGCAGCGTGGTTCCGGACTGAAGCGCCTTGAACCGCTCGGTAACAGCGGCTGGCCATTTGCAAGTGCTAAGAACAAGGAAACCATGCCTAACTGCTACATTTACAAGAAAAATGGTAAAAATAGAGACAAATATAGAGTAATTCCGTATTGGGGGACCATCTTGCGTAAATTACGTGGTTGCTTAATAAGAAAAGGGATAGAATTGCTTTCAAGACGCACAATAAATTAGGACAGAAGCTGAGGCATAAGATCAACACAGATGAGAAGTGGATGAAGACATCGGGAGTGTACGATGTAAAATGTGAGGATGGTGAAGCGAGACATATGAATGAGACGGGACGAAATTTTAAAGTTAGATTTAAGGAGTATAATAATAGAGAGAACGGCTCATCAGGTGCCCCATAACATCTCAAGAATGAGCAGCATCCGTTGGGGGATATAACGGAAAGCATGAGGATGTTGCACGTTGAAGAAAAAGGTTGGTTTCTTTCAGATTTAGAGGAGGTGGGGATTTATTGTGCCTTGAGAGAGGAGTGGGTCGGCGATTCAAATGGGATGATGGAAGTGTCTAAAGGGCATTTCGGGGAACAGTTTAGCGATATCCTCCTTAAGAAGCAGTCACCTAAATATTTGACCTAGCGACGTGGGATTTATGCATGTTATTTCCGTTTAGACTGCAGCGTAGAGGTAGTTTTAAGTTAGAATGGGCTAGGACCGGACAAGAATTTCTCATAGATTGGATGACAGATAGTAGTATCTTCGGCGCATTAAGTAAATATCATCGTTGGTGAGTGATGACAGCGGCTTTTAGTTTGCAACTTTACCTCGGAGATGGCGGATACACCGTCTTGTGATATTTTATGTTTTATGGTTTGAATTGACAATGCACGTGTGCGGCTTGTTTTTGAGTTGTGACGAGGCCTAACGACATAAAAATCTTTTAAGTAGGTTATAACTCAGGAAGTCGGTAAACCTCATGTGTCTGTCGGTATGAGGAGGATTATTTTATTCTGTTTTCTTGTTTTTTAGCACTTGAAAATGGGATGATGATGTGGCAATAATTACACGATTGACGACTTAGCTGAATATCCTCAGTATTTATTTTATTGTAGCATCTGCTACTAAAATTTGGTGGCGTCAGCTGTATGCGACTTCATGTATTTGCCATGACCATGAAACTGGGTAGTTGACTTTGAAGAGGATGTGAGAGTTATGTAAGTCTAAAGTTATATTTTTTCGATTACAGCAGAAGCAGTAGTAAGCATTATCGAGTGTGGAAGTTTATGATAAATCAGAGTTACAAATAGTGTAGTCAACCTACGACGACTATAGCCCAAATAACATGCAGCTGTTTCGTATATTATTGCTGGTTGCAAGGTTAGTGCTTCGTGAGTTATGGAGCCTGCCTTCTTTCAGGTATCCTTCGTATTTAAGGAATTAGTGAAATTAAAATTTCTGTTTCAGTTATAGAATAATACTACTAATATACCATTTCGCATGCTCGGTATGGATTTACAGTGCCAAAGTGCATTATGTGCAATCAAAACATGACGATAATGATGAGAATATACAATAGGATAAGAAACAAAGCAGGAATATTATTTTCTGTTAATGATTGTAAAGGATGTGGAGTGCATTGGTGTCTGATTTCCGTTCACTGGAAGAAGGATGTAAGTTGGCAGTTCTGATATCCAGGTGGCCACGGAAATGGCTTCTGGAAACAAATTTTAGTATTAGGATTCATTGATGCATGGTAAATGATTTGAGGGCTTGAGACATCACATTTAGGGATCCTTATTTTTGTTACTATGATTTATCAGAATACATAATGTTGATGTGTAGGGTGTAATTGACCAGTGCCAACGAAACGAATTGACACTGAGGAAAAGGAGCTCCAAGAGGAAAGTAATTACAGAACAAGCACTTGCAGAGTTAAACCAGCACTGTAGTGTACGTGATATTTGGTGGGTATTATGGAAAGTGTGTAATAGAACATTGTAAAAAGAACTTGCCCTACCAAGCTTCGTGTATCAGGTGGCAATGGAGTAACGGATGATATTTTTCTTTTCTTTTAGACAGAATATATAATGGATGCTATTTTTTGCTACTTTGCACAACCCGTATTAATCGCTCTTGCGTTTTGCTATGTTAAATATCTAAAGTAGAATTTGTTTTGAATTTTGTGTCGTAGTCTGAGGGTGAAAGTGTATGGCATGGCTGTTGTTTAGCTATTTAATAGTAGTAATTACGAAACAGTTTTCACGTTGTCTTTGTATGGAATGTAGTAGAAGGATTATGAATGTTTGTCGTTTTAAATTGTCGCTGAGTTGGCTTGAATGTTGTGTCGGAGGAGCTGAGTAAAATTAGCTGACATTTGAACTTGAATGCATATTTTAGCAACAGGTCAATGTAATTAGGACCATGAAAAGACGGTTTACGCAAGAAGTTTCAAAATAAAGTGTAAGACGTGTTACAATATCCGTATCGAACAATTTGCCTTGTTAAATAACAATGTGCATGGATGGTAGTTGCAGTCGTGAATCATGCAGTACGAACTGGTCTGCTGAAGGGTCTACTTGTAATGCAAACGAACGTGAATCCTGACAGGAAATGTTCTCTGAAGCTGCAGCAAACCAATTACAGCATACACATACATTTTTGAAAGATGTTCGTGACGAGAAAGGGGTCGTTCCCAGGATTATTTGACAGCAAAACTTATAAGGTTTCGGTGATTAAACTTGTATGATAGCGACGACAGTTGATAACTGAACGAACTGGATGATTATGAATCAAGTGGAAAGACTACGAGCAGCGAAATTGTATCGTAGGCCGGTCCGAAAACGATAGGTTTCTAAAATGTTACACAGGCAGTCTTAGTCTGAGAGACAAATATTCTGTAGTGACAGATTTATATATCTAAGGTTCATTTTAGAGATCTTAATTACACCTTGTGTTTTGTTACTGTGTGGACGCATACAATATTCAGCAGGCTATTGTACAGAGATTGTTTCCTGCATTTATTTGACTATAATTTCCTATTTTGTGTCTTTTTATGTTTATATAAATATTAGGGTGAGTCTGATAAGCAGTTTCTGTATAATGTGATGAAATGGAATCATCGCCAGATTCTTCCTTAAAGAATGGTATTAATTTTACTGTCACTCTTCTTTAACGGGCTGTTATTTATGAATGTTTCATTAACAGGAGATTCATTACGGTGGAGCCAAGGTTTGGCAAAGGAACCAGCCTCATTTGTTCCATTGCTAAATATAATCAGATAAATTTTTGTAGACAATGTTTTTGTCCTTTAGGTGGTTAATGTGGAAGTGCTGCAGACACAATGCAGGCATTTCTTTGTTTTATTTCTTAATCCATGCGCTGACAGTTGCCGAGGGCTAAGAGCAGTAGGAGAGCGTGCGTAAAAAATTAGTCTACCTAAAAAAAATGAAAATGATTTCTGTAAATTATAAACAGAACTGCCATGTAAATGGAGTTAAAACTGTATGATTTACGATTCAGTGATGTGATGTCAAATCACGAGCAATTTCGTATTCATTCGACCACTCCGACTTCAGGAGTTGCGTTGCTTCCTGCAGAGTACGCATTGTGGTTTTCCTTCATTTTTGTTGACAACGAAACACGATTAGCAATTTATTGCACTGTTGTGTGCCTTACGTAAGTTTTAATAATTCTATTCAAATCAGCTCTCTGATATAGACATAGGCTTTTATTCCTTGTAAGGTAACGTGACGATTGTTGTAGGAAATTAACTACATGAATGTTGTAGTGAGAAGTTCATTTTCGTTTTTGTTCTTACACTGATGAGCCAAAACACTATGAGCACTGACCAACATGAGGTTGAATGCCTCCTGATAGTGTTCCGAACACATGACGTAGTAAGGAAAGAATGTAAGCGGTACAGAGACGAATGGGCAGTCACTATGGCGAATATAGGGGCCGCAAATGAGGAAATCCACTGAGCTAACCGGTTGAGACAAATCGACGCATTGTTGTGGCGCTACAGCTGGAAACGAGAATGTGAAACGCCGAAGCTGGTCGCCGTTGGCGTTTTAATTTCGAGGGCACCTATGGAAAGTGATAGAGGGATGGTGAAGCAACGAGTAGGACGTATGGTATTGGACAACACGTCTCATCACAAAACATCTACATCTACATCTACATCTATACTCCGCGAGCCACCTTACGGTGTGTGGCGGAGGGTACTTATTGTAACACTATCTGATCCCCCCTTCCCTGTTCCATTCACGAATTGTGCGTGGGAAGAACGACTGCTTGTAAGTCTCCGTATTTGCTCTAATTTCTCGGATCTTTTCGTTGTGATCATTGCGCGAGATATAAGTGGGCGGTAGTAATATGTTGCCCATCTCTTCCCGGAATGTGCTCTCTCGTAATTTCGATAATAAACCTCTCCGTATTGCGTAACGCCTTTCTTGAAGTGTCCGCCACTGGAGCTTGTTCAGCATCTCCGTAACGCTCTCGCGCTGACTAAATGTCCCCATGACGAATCGCGCTGCTTTTCGCTGGATCATGTCTATCTCTTCTATTAATCCAACCTGGTAAGGGTCCCATACTGATGAGCAATACTCAAGAATCGGACGAACAAGCGTTTTGTAAGCTACTTCTTTCGTCGATGAGTCACATTTTCTTAGAATTCTTCCTATGAATCTCAACCTGGCGCCTGCTTTTCCCACTATTTGTTTTATGTGATCATTCCACTTCAGATCGCTCCGGATAGTAACTCCTAAGTATTTTACGGTCGTTACCGCTTCCAATGATTTACCACCTATGGCATAATCGTACTGGAATGGATTTCTGCCCCTATGTATGCGCATTATATTACATTTATCTACGTTTAGGGAAAGCTGCCAGCTGTCGCACCATGCATTAATCCTCTGCAGGTCCTCCTGGAGTACGTACGAGTCTTCTGATGTTGCTACTTTCTTGTAGACAACCGTGTCATCTGCAAATAGCCTCACGGAGCTACCGATGTTGTCAACTAAGTCATTTATGTATATTGTAAACAATAAAGGTCCTATCACGCTTCCCTGCGGTACTCCCGAAATTACCTCTACATCTGCAGATTTTGAACCGTTAAGAATGACATGTTGTGTTCTTTCTTCTAGGAAATCCTGAATCCAATCACAAACCTGGTCCGATATTCCGTAAGCTCGTATTTTTTTCACTAAACGTAAGTGCGGAACCGTATCAAATGCCTTCCTGAAGTCCAGGAATACGGCATCAATCTGCTCGCCAGTGTCTACGGCTCTGTGAATTTCTTGGGCAAATAGGGCGAGCTGAGTTTCACATGATCTCTGTTTGCGGAATCCATGTTGGTTATGATGGAGATTTGTATTATCTAAGAACGTCATAATACGAGAACACAAAACATGTTCCATTATTCTACAACAGATTGACGTAAGCGAAATAGGCCTATAATTATTCGCATCTGATTTATGACCCTTCTTGAAAATGGGAACGACCTGCGCTTTCTTCCAGTCGCTAGGTACTTTACGTTCTTCCAGCGATCTACGATAAATTGCTGATAGAAAGGGGGCAAGTTCTTTAGCATAATCACTGTAGAATCTTAAGGGTATCTCGTCTGGTCCGGATGCTTTTCCGCTACTAAGTGATAGCAGTTGTTTTTCAATTCCGATATCGTTTATTTCAATATTTTCCATTTTGGCGTCCGTGCGACGGCTGAAGTCAGGGACCGTGTTACGATTTTCCGCAGTGAAACAGTTTCGGAACACTGAATTCAGTATTTCTGCCTTTCTTCGGTCGTCCTCTGTTTCGGTGCCATCGTGGTCAACGAGTGACTGAATAGGGGATTTAGATCCGCTTACCGATTTTACATATGACCAAAACTTTTTAGGGTTCTTGTTTAGATTGTTTGCCAATGTTTTATGTTCGAATTCGTTGAATGCTTCTCTCATTGCTCTCTTTACGCTCTTTTTCGCTTCGTTCAGCTTTTCCTTATCAGCTATGATTCGACTACTCTTAAACCTATGATGAAGCTTTCTTTGTTTCCGTAGTACCTTTCGTACATGATTGTTATACCACAGTGGATCTTTCCCCTCGCTTTGGACCTTAGTCGGTACGAACTTATCTAAGGCGTACTGAACGATGTTTCTGAATTTTTTCCATTTTTGTTCCACATCCTCTTCCTCAGAAATGAACGTTTGATGGTGGTCACTCAGATATTCTGCGATTTGTGCCCTATCACTCTTGTTAAGCAAATATATTTTCCTTCCTTTCTTGGCATTTCTTATTACACTTGTAGTCATTGATGCAACCACTGACTTATGATCACTGATACCCTCTTCTACATTCACGGAGTCGAAAAGTTCCGGTCTATTTGTTGCTATGAGGTCTAAAACGTTAGCTTCACGAGTTGGTTCTCTAACTATCTGCTCGAAGTAATTCTCGGACAAGGCAGTCAGGATAATGTCACAAGAGTCTCTGTCCCTGGCTCCAGTTCTGATTGTGTGACTATCCCATTCTATACCTGGTAGATTGAAGTCTCCCCCTATTACAATAGTATGATCACGAAACTTCTACACGACGTTCTGCAGGTTCTCTCTGAGGCGCTCAACTACTACGGTTGCTGATGTAGGTGGTCTATAGAAGCATCCGACTATCATATCTGACCCACCTTTGATACTTAACTTAACCCAGATTATTTCACATTCGCATTCGCTAATAACTTCACTGGATATTATTGAATTCTTTACTGCTATAAATACTCCTCCACCATTGGCGTTTATCCTATCCTTGCGGTATATATTCCATTCTGTGTCTAGGATTTCGTTACTGTTCACTTCCGGTTTTAACCAACTTTCCGTTCCTAATACTATATGCGCACTATTTCCTTTAATAAGAGATACTAATTCAGGAACCTTGCCCTGGATACTCCTGCAGTTTACCAATATTACGTTAACTTTTCCTGTTTTTGGTCTCTGAGGACGGACGTTCTTTATCAACGATGATAATGTCCTTTCTGGTAAGCCGTCAGGTATTTTATCGTTTCGCCCAAGGGGTCGATGAATTTGCAACCATTATAGCCGCAGAGTCGTCTGAGCCTCTGGTTTAGACCCTCCACACGGCTCCAAACCAGAGGACCGCGATCGACTCTGGGCACTATGCTGCAGATATTAAGCTCAGCTTGCACTCCGCGTGCGATGCTGGTTGTCTTCACCAAATCAGCCAGCCGCCGGAAGGAACCAAGGATGGCCTCAGAACCCAAGCGGCAGGCGTCATTCGTTCCGACATGTGCTACTATCTGCAGCCGGTCACACCCAGTGCGTTCAATAGCTGCCGGAAGGGCCTCCTCCACATTACGGACGAAACCCCCCGGCAAGCACACCGAGTGCACACTGGCATTCTTCCCCGACCTACCCGCTATTTTCCTGAGGGGCTCCATAACCCGCCTAACGTTGGAGCTCCCTATAACTAATAGGCCCGCCCTCTGTGACTGTCGGGACCTTGCCGGAGAATCGGCCACTAGCCCAACAGGCGAGGCATCCTGTGGTGGCTCGGAAACGATGTCATCACCACTAGGAAGCACCCCGTACCTGTTGGAAAGGGGTAAGGCAGCTGCCACGCGGCCAGATCCCACCTTCGCCTTTCGGCCAGGCACGCGCGAGCCCACCACTGTCCGCCATTCACCCTGGAGTGATGGCTGACCGGTAAGATGCTCACTGCCGGAAGACGCAGCGACATCAGGGGTTCCATGTGATTCCACGGCCACCGAAGTAGGCATAGGTCTCACCACAGTTGCCCCAACGCCACTACGAGCCGACGCCTGCGCCTCGAGCTCGATGAGCCTAACAGACAAAGCCTCCACCCGCCCCCGAAGAGTGGCCAATTCTCCTTGCGTCCGCTCACAACAACCACAGTCCCTACACATGACTATGTTTACCCTACTCTATACGGTGACAAATTCCCAAGATAATCTTCTGATGAGCTACTCTGATAATCAAGAAACACTCACTGAAATACGAGACGCGAAAACTACGCTAGGTTTTCCCAGAAAAACTATTTAAAAGCTAAGCGCAGCAAATAAGTACAAAAACGCTTTATACAAACAGTACTCGCTGCTGCTGGTGCTCTCGCTCTGGCTGTCACAAGACAACTGCTGATTCAAGTGACTAGTGGCTAACGGCCGCGAAACAATCAAAAGACGGTTTTAGGGCGCTTTCTGTTCTAAACGATCAAGAAAACACTAAGAAATCTAACACGAAAACTACGTAAAGTTTTATCAAGAACTGTTAGTTACTATGCAGAGCAGATAAACACAAATAGAATCCCTTCCTTAGTGGAAGGTCGTAAACAAAATGCAAAATAAACGCTTTATACAAACAGTACTCGCTGCTGCTGGTGCTCTCGCTCTGGCTGTCACAAGACAAGACGTAGAGGTCGGAGGATCCTTCACTATCTAACCCGTAAAAGGCAGCGTTATGTGGCAGATCTGACGACAGAGTACAATGCTGGTGCAGGCGCAAGTGTTCCGGAGCACACCGTTCAAAGACCATTGTTGAACATTGAGCACCACATCACACGAATCCCATGTGTTCCTGTGTTGACTCAATGACATCGTCAGTTATGATTGCAGTGGGCACAGCTTCAATGAGATTTCACCGTGGATCAGTGGAAACGTGTTGCCTGTCGAATGAATCGCATTTATTGTTACACGAGGTCGATGGTTAGGCCATTACCCGCCGTCATCCAAGCGAATGGCTGCATGAAATATGCTCTGCACCGCACATACAGGCCGGTGAGGGCAGAATTATGCTATGGGGTACACCGAATTGGGCTTTCTTGGGATCTGTGGTGGTAATCGAAGACATCACGACAACAGTGAAATACGTGAACATTATTGCGGACCACCTGAACCGCTTCATGCTTGAAGTCTCCCCCTATGGCAATGACATCTTCTAGTAGAATAACTTTCCTTGTTTCAAGGTCAGAATGATGCTACAGTGGTTTGTGGGACATTATAGTGAACTCACATTGACGTCTTGGCCAGAAAATGTGCATGATCTGTACCCATTGTAACACATATCGGGCGCTATCTGCACAGGGTGCAGCCAACTACAGGTGGTTGCTCACGTCGGTACCATTGATGTGTGTCACTTTGGATCAGAAGAGATTCTCTGTGGTTTCGAGCGGCTAACAGAAGTGGTAAAGACTGCCAGTCTTGATTGCAAGATGAAAGCACAGTTGACCATTTGCATCATAGTCGACAGGACCGATTGCGGACCTCTGGTGCAGAGCTGAGTGGAGGGTCTGAATCAGAGGTTCAGACGTTTCTGCAACCGTGTAAGCTGCAGATTCCTCGACTTGCACCAAGGTGGTTGGGCTTCGGATTCCGCTGAATAGATAAGGTGTCCACTATATGCAGGAGGCGGTTACACAGGTAGCAGGGGCTGTGTGGCGTGGACTGGGCTGTTTTTTAGGTTAGAGGGTCTCTGGAAAACACAAGAAGGGCTTCAGCCACAAAGGGTGCAGGCCGAACACAGGAAGAACGTAAATACATGAACCATCGGTATAAAAGTTGTAAATTGTCGTAGCTGTGTTAGGAAAGTATCAGAGTTTCAAGCGCTAATAGAAAGGACTGATGCTCAAATCGTTATAGGCACTAAAAGCTGGCTAAAGCCGGAGATAAGATCAGCCGAAATTTTTACGAAGAACCTAACGGCCTTCCGAAAGGATAGGCTAAACACGGTTGGCGGTGGGGTGTCTGCTGCTGTTAGAAGTAGTTTATCTTGCCGCGAAATTGAAGTAGATAGTTCCTGTCAGTTAGTATGGACAGAGGTCATTGTTGGCAACCGGAATAAAATAATAAATGGATCCTTTTACCGACCTCCCAATTCAGATGATACACTTGTTGAAAGGTTCGAAGAAAATTTGAGTTTGATTTCAAACACGAACCCGACTTATAAGATTATAGTCGGTGGTGACTTTAATTTACCCTTGATATGTTGGCGTAAATACGTGTTTAATTACGGAGGTACGCATAAAATATCATCCAAAATTGTGCTAAACGCATTGTCTGAAAATTATTTCTAACAGTTAGTTCATGAGCCCACGCAAATAGTAAACGGTTGTGAAAACACGCTTGACCTCTTAGGAACAAATAATCCTGAGTTAATAACTAGCATCAAAACGGATACAGGGATTAGTGAACACAGGGTTGTCGTAGCGAGATAGAATATTGTAAGCCACAAATTCTCCAAAAATAAACGAAAATTATACCTATTCCAAAAAGCAGATACAAATTCACTTGATGCCTTCCTGAGAGACAATCTCCACTCCTTCCAAATTAATGATATAAGTGTAGACCAGATGTAGCTTGAATTCAGAGAAATAGTATCGGCAGCTATTGGGAGATTTATACCAAATAAACTAACAAACGATGGAGCTGATCCTACTTGGTACACAAAACGGGTCAGAACACTGTTACAGAAACAACGAAACAAACATTCCAAATTTAAATAGTCGCAAAATCCCCATGATTAGCGGTCTTTTATAGAAGCTCGAAATTTAGCACGGACTTCAATGCGAGATGCTTATAATGGTCTCCACAATGAAACTTTGTCTCGAAACCTGGCAGAAAGTGCAAAGAGATTCTGGTCGTATGTGA
This sequence comes from Schistocerca serialis cubense, assembly GCF_023864345.2. Lineage (NCBI taxonomy): Eukaryota > Metazoa > Arthropoda > Insecta > Orthoptera > Acrididae > Schistocerca > Schistocerca serialis. The sequence continues at coordinate 300,758,535 of NC_064640.1, read as the reverse complement.
AGTATATTAATGGCAAGAAACAATCAATGCCTTCTCTGCGCGATACTAATTGAGATACTATGGAAGACAGTTACTAAACACAGCCTTTCGAAATGCCTTCAGAAAAGAAAACGAAGTAAATATTCCAGAATTCGAATCAAAAACAGCTACCAACATGAGTAACGTAGAAGTAAATATCCTCGAAGTAATGAAGCAACTTAAATCGCTTAATAAAAGCAAGTCTTTTGGTCCAGATTGTATACCAGTTAGGTTCCTTTCGGAGTATGCTGATGCATTGACAATCATATACAACCGTTCGCTCGACGAAAGGTTCGTACCCAAAGACTAGAAAGTTGCACAGGTCACACCAGTATTCAAGAAAGGTAGTAGGAGTAATCCACTTAATTGTAGGCCCATATCGTTAACGTCGATATGCAGCAGGATTCTGGAACACACATTCTGTTCGAACATTATGAATTACCTCGACGAAAACGGTCTATTGACACGCAGTCAACATAGGTTTAGAAAACATCGCTCTTGTGAAACACAGCTAGCTCTTTATTCGCATGAAGTGTTGAGTGCTATTCTCAAGGGATTTCAGATCGATTCCGTATTTTTGGATTTCCAGAGGTCTTTTGACACTGTACCGCACAAGCGGCTTATAGTGAAATTGCGTGCCTATGGAATATCGTCTCAGTTATGTGACTCGATTTGTCACTTTCTGTCAGTTCGTAGTAATTGACGCAAAATCATCGAGTAAAACAGAAGTGATTTCTCGCGTTCCCCAAGGTAGGCCCTTTGCTGTTCCTTATCTATATAAACGTTTTGGAAGACAATCTGAGCAGCCGTCTTAGGTTGGTTGCAGATGACGCTGTCGTTTATTGACTAGTAAAGTTATTACAAGATCAAACCAAATTGCAAAATAATTTAGAAAAGATATCTGAATGGTGCGAAAATTGGCAGCTGACCCTAAATAATGAAAAGTGTGATGTCATCCACATGAGTGCCAAAAGGAATTCGTTAATCTTCGGTTACACGATAAATCAGTCAAATATAAAGGCCGTAAATTCAACTAAATATCTAGGAATTACAATTACTAACAACATAAATTGCAAGGAACACACAGAAAATGTTCTCGGGAAGGCTAACCAAAGACTGCGTTTTATTTGCAGGACACTTAGAAAATGTAACAGATCTACTAAGGAGACTGCTTACACTACGCTTGTCCGTCCACTTTTAGAATACTTTTTTTTTTTTGTTCTGGTTTTAGGGTGCAAAACTGCTACTGTCATATACTGCTGCATGGTGAGGGAACCTTACCAAATAGAACAGACGGAGTGCATAGAGAATGTTCAAAGAAGGGCAGCTCATTTTGTATTATCGCGAAATATGGGAAAGAGTGTCACTGAAATGATAAAGGATTTGAGCTGGACATCATTAAAAGAAAGGCGTTTTTCATTGCGACGGAATCTTCTCACAAAATTCCAATCACTAACTTTCTCCTCCGAATGCGAAAATATTTTGTTGTCAACGACCTACATAGGGAGAAACGATCACCAAGATAAAATAAGGGAAATCAGAGCTCGTACGGAAAGATATAGGTGTTCGTTCTTTCCGCACGCTATACGAGATTCGAATAATAGAGAATTGTGAAGGTGCCTCTGCTAGGCACTTAAATGATATTTGTAGAGTATTCATGTAGATGTAGATGTAGACATGTAGATGTAGCCATAAATCGCCATCCCGTAATTTGCAGGAATTGTTTGACCTGTGCGTAGACAACCGGTGCCACATACTACTGGGATCCTGTCAAGGACTTGCAGAATCCATGCAAAGCAGACCCTCTGTTGTACTGTGTTTGAAAAGTGAAATAACAGGCTACCAAACAGGAGTTCTTAATGTTTTGGCTCATCGGTGTATGCTCGGAGACTATTAACGCTAAAAGCAACTAAACTGCAATTCATCTTCGTTAGTTGTGCCTTGAGTGTAAGTATTATCAAGAAGCGAAAAATACACTCTCTGTAACTATAATATTGGTCACTTTTAATTGTGTGATTTACTTGGAATCAAAAAGAAACACGTAAATTATAGGTAAACCTGAATAATTATTGAAGTAGAGCATTCTGCCATCTACACATATCAGTTGCCGAATCTGCGGTAAGAATTTTTGATCTCTTTCTTACGTCAGCTTAGTAATGAACAAAAATTCTCAGAAACGTTAATAGAAACCTAAGCCTAAATATCGCCACACAGTCTTATTAAAACTTCGAAAAAACGACGTTAAGCAATTAATTTTTCGTTTGTTTGCAGGTATGTTCAGCAGTCCCCACTCCGCAGTACCGTCGCACGCCGCTACACAAGCCAAAGTAAAATGCCGCAGACCATTCATAAAGCTAAGTATAGTGCGGTAATTTACGTTCTGCATTTAAAGAGGAACATTGCTGAAGCAGTCGATTCTTGAGTTGATGAAAGTGTACAGAAACACTGCGCTATCACATGAAACAGTGGTTAGGTGGCATAAACGGTACCAGCGTTGCCAAACCAGTGCAAAACAGGAAAAAAGAAGTGACAGACCATCTATTGCTCGAAGACCGGCGTATCACAATCGAGGTGATTGTGGAAAAATGCATGTCAGTCATAGATAAGTTTTTAACATCCTGCACGCCGTTTTGAACCTGAAGTTCACCGTCCGATGGGTTCCGCTATCGATCACATCCATTCAGAAAGCCCGCCGAGCCAGCACAGTAGTGCAAATGTTGCGGCTCTGTCAGGCGAATTCAGATTATTTCTTTAGCCACCTAATCACCTTGCACTAGTACTGAAATCACCACTATGACCCAGAGACAAAGGAACAAAGCGAGCAAAAGAAAGCGTGCAACGGAAATACGTCGATACACCAGGGCCGAAAAGATACGGACACCTAATCATCATCGAGATAGATGATACTGAAACCTTTTGTAACTGCCATAGTGTAATGCTAAGGCATTATGTAAGGCACAAACTGTCGCTCAAGCATACCATCGAAATATCCTGACAAAGTTACTGGTTGCTGTTAGCATGAAGCGTCGCGGGAAGGTATCCAAAGAGGTGCTCCAACTCAACGCCCCAGCTCATTCTCCACAGGACAGCCACACATGTGGCTTCCTTGGGCTATCAAATGTTGTGCCACCGTCCTGGATTCTCCTGACGCAATACTTAGCGACTTCTTCTCTTTCTTCGGATGAGAAACCATTGTGAGGCAAGCATAAATTTCAGAACGACGACGAATTGATTTTCGAGTGTAACGTTTACTAAACAGCCAAAGTACAGGTTGCTACAACCGAGGTATCCTCCAAGACATTCATCGGTGGTACAACTGTGTCGCGCTGGAGGGAAATATGTAAAGAAGGATTAACATCTTTAGCAAGTTTCATGGTCACTGTTTGATTTTTCTGGGTGATAATTTAAAAAAAAAAAAAACCTTATTACTATCTCTCGTAAATTCAGAATTACGGTAAGCGCTATTTTTGTACAAAAAAGGAATTGTAATTAACAGTACAGAGGCATAAAGTGCGATAGTCTAACAGAATGTTTAGTACGTGTTCTGTAGTGTGCACAGAATGTACCTACTTCGCACCATTTTTCTTAATAATATACGTAATAATCAATGTAAATGTTCTGGGATGAGTAATTGTATCAAAAACATATCAATCTAAAAATTTAAAGCTGTACTATTGCCGTAAAATATCAATTACTCTGTATGCTGCTGCATAAGGGTATCCCTTCTCTAATTTGAGTTGCTGCGTGGAGTCGCGTAGGATGCCGGCGACCAATATGTGTAAATAATACGGAGGCCCTTAATATTATTGTTTGGCCACTAATAACAAGAATCCACTTGTTGTTAACAGTTTTTCATTTACTCGCTTCGAGCATGCCCTCTCATCACAATATCTGCGGAAACATAACAATTACCATGAAAGCATAAATTATAGATGACATTTTAAAAGCAAACATATATAAATTCATTGGCAAGTAACTTTACATTTTCATAATCGGTATAACCAAGGGAGGGGGTGTTTTATACCCACCCTAAAAAGATTTAAACATGCAAATTCCGTTAATTTTTGTTGACTTTAACTTCTAACATACTATTTACAGAGAATTTGTGTGTATGTAAGGTTCTGAAGTTGAAAATATGGATTATGACTTTCGTTTGGGAAAGTTACATCTGCCGGCCGCGGTGGCCGTGCGGTTCTAGGCACTCCAGTCCGGAGCCGCGCTGCTGCTACGGTCGCAGGTTCGAATCCTGCCTCGGGCATGGGTGTGTGATGTCCTTAGGTTAGTTAGGTTTAAGTAGTTTGAAGTTCTAGGGGACTGATGACCACAGCAGTTGAGTCCCATAGTGCCATGTCTAGTGATATCCATGGCAAGGATGACTTTAGAAAAATTAGCTATCGTAAAAATTTATGGCGCCTGGCCAGATGTTTGTGGTGGCGTTGAGATCTTGAATTAGAAGTCGAAGGACAATTATTAACAAGAAACAAGGGTAAAAACGTGAAATAGCAATAAAACCTTTTAAGGAACTTTAAGAATCATTGTTAGCAGTAAGCAAACAAAAGTATGAACGTTTAGAAGCACAGTTAGAAGTAAACAAACAAAAGTCTATCATTCATACATGTGATACGAGCAATCATATCTTGAGTACATTTCTTCTGTGGACTTGTAATATCTCTTTATCTTCGATGAATTATTCTGATACAATTCTACCCTTGAATGACGTATACTAATTTTCTGTCTTCATACTCGAAGAATCCATGCGCAAAGTAGTTTCATACAATAGCTATGCCATGAGCGCATAATTATTCTTCGTAGTACTTCTCTGGTGGTTGTTAAAAAAAAAGCTTCCGAGATTGTCTTCGTGCTGATTAGCCTGAGCATTGATTGAAGAATTGTAATCTGACTATTGAGATTTATGACAAAAGATAACTGATACGAAATTGTACGATTAAAAGGGAAATATATATATATATATATATATATATATATATATATATATATATATATATATATATATATATTGCTCCTTCATACAAAAGGTGTGTAACAATTTACATTATTTGAGATTTGGGAATTAATGATATTCATCGATATATTGCGTAGTTGTTAATCAGAAGGGAACTTCCGAAAGACTGGATACGAACCTGCATTTAATAATCCAAGAGCCCCATTACTTCTTCTGAAGGTTAAACTTCATCAAAGCCAAATATCCGCTTGATCTGAGGTTTCCCGACTGATTATACAAAGCTCCAAAAATACGAGGCATTTTATTTGTATAGATTAGCAGACTGCCGCAAAGCACGAGCCCGCAGAGAAGAATCATCGCCTGATTTCATTCTAAGTAAAATTTACGAATCATTTTGAGTGATTGAGTTATGACTGTGTTTCCTATTCTGAATGATTGATTGCTCGAACTAATTGAGAACTACATAACTACATAATTACATAGATAGGAGGAAAAATTACAGACTTCGCATGAAGCCACGGAAGCTCACGGGACTAGAAGAAGGAGCAGTTGAATTTAATCATGACTCTACCATTCAGTTACCTTTGGTCAGTTATTACAAAATTTTCTTCACAAGACTTAAAAAAAAAAAAAGGTTCAAATAGCTCTAAGCACTATGGGACTTAACAGTCCCCTAGACTTAGAACTACTTAAACCTAACTAACCTAAGGACATCACACACATCCATGCCCGAGGCAGGACTCGAACCTGCTGCTGTTCTGGACTGAAGCGCCTAGAACCGCTCGGCCACAGCGACCGGCCACTAGAATTTCATCTTCTGAGTCCCCCGAAGTAGTCAACACTTCTTCTTCTTCCTACAACAATAGTGTGGCCTCTAATAGGATCTTCAAAAAATGTTCCTAAGGCCACTAATTCCCACAAAAATGGGGAAAAAGCACGAATAGCAACATTATCGGTACTAAGTGAACACTAAAAACACTTCTCTACGAGGAGAGGTTTTCAGATAAGCTTCGGTAAGAAAATATAAGCAAAATAGTTCACCATCGCATCGAATGTGTCTGTAGCAACACCCAGTATTCGAAGACAGCAACTGAACTATTTCTGAGCTAGGTAAAGCATACGAAAAATAAGGAACCTGGTTACACACAAAAGGAACCTGGTTACACACATCCCTATCAGACTGTTACATCCGAGGAATAAAAAGTTTTCTGAGGAATCTTTCGAAGATAAACATTTGGAAACAAAACCACTAACAGTAATGAATTCTTCAAGGCTCTGTTCTTTCGCCAACATTATTTAACGTCTACATTCACAACCTGTCGTATCACACTGCTGTTTAACTGGAGCAGTATGAAGAGGAGAAGACCTTATTTACCTGGTAATTACAGCATTTTCTCACTATATCATGTAATAACAATAACTGATTCTGGTAACAATATGGCGGAGAAAACATGCCTAGTTGCTTTAATGCCTAAAGTACGCCATTTTTCAAAAAGCACATATGATACTCCAGCCTATATAGATTTAAGTGCTAAAACCGATGTTGGTCGTCCTCATAGACGTACGTCAAGTTCTTCAAGTGGAGGTCTGCGTTAGACCACGAAAAAATTTATTCATGAGCCTTTTGAGAAACGTTGCTGAAACCTTAATGTCCACTATCTTTACAAGATTTTCTAAGTACATCTACATGTCTGTCCACAATGTAACAAATGTAACTGCACTTCAATAACATACCTAAGACGATGATATTGCGCATATCACGCACTTCATAAGAAAATAACAAATTTCGCTCACATGACTTAAAACGACAAAAAGTCATTTCGTTAGTAGTTTATAGAACTATTATACTAATGTGCAGTCCATATTTTAGGTTACGTCAGCGTCGAGAAAGGATCACGGAGGAATGTCCTGCTAATAGCCGCCCCCACCACCTTTCGTCGTTTCTTTCCTCAAGATTCCGTTAGGAGGCATTGTATCACATAATTTAAGATTTGACTGGACTTCAAACCCTGAGCAAAGTCTAAATTTCCACACGTGCTATATTCAATTCAGATTCACACTGTCAATTACCGATTCGCTGACTGGCCTGTATCATCTACACCTGTATGACTACGCTGCAGTTCGCACTTCTTTTGCTTGGCAGAGCGTTCATAGAACCATGTTCACACTATTACTCTACCGTTTCACTCTCGAAGAGCGTGGGAAAAAGAAACAGTTAAATCTTTCTGTGCGAGCTCTGCTTATTGTAATTTTTTTGCGACCATAATTTCTCCCTACACGGTGGCCGTCAGCAAAATATTTTCGCACTCGGAGGAGAAAGTTAGAATTGAAATTTCGTGGAATTATCTCGTCGCAACGAAAAACACCTATGTTTAATGATTGCCACTTTAACTCGCGTGTCATATCAGTGAGACTGCCTCCACTATTTCGCTATAATACAAAACGAGCTGTCTAAGTGTTTCGACGTTCTCCGACAATTCTGCATGGTAAGGATGCCATACCGCACAGCAATATCCTAGCAGAGGACGAACATGGGTAGTGTGGGCTGTCTCTCTTGTGGGTTTGTTACATTTTCTAAGCGTTCTGACAATAAAACACGGTCTTTACTTCGCCTTTCCCACGATATTATTCATGTGATCATCCGAATTTAAAATGTTCATAATTGTTATCCCTAGGTATTTAGTTGAACTGACTGTCTTTAGATTTGTGTCATTTATCGTATAGCCGAATTTCAACGGATTTCTTTCAGTACTCATGTGGATGACCTTACTATTTTCATTATTTAGGGTCTATTGCCACTATCCGCAACATATAGACATCACCTTGCAACCGGTTTTGATCATCTAGTGATTTAACGACACGATAAATGACAGATTCACTGGAAATAATCTAAGACGACTGTTGAGAGTGTCTCCTAAATCATTTATATAAATTAGGAACAGGAGAGGGCCTATAACACTTCGTTGGGAAACCCCAGTATGATTTCTGTTTGACCCGATGCTTCTCCGTGGATATAAGTACGAATTGTGACCTTTCAGATAGGAAGTCGCGAATTCAGTTGATACTCCACTGGTGCTTTTGTGTGGAATAGTATCAATATGGAATCGGTTTCAGACCCTCGTCTATAGGACTCATTGCTTTACGTCAATAAAGACCTAGTTATGTTTCACAAGAACGAAATTTTTAAATCTGTGCTGACTACTTGCCAATGCATTGAGTATTGGTGTGACCCATGCAACGTTCCACTCTTTAGGCACGGATCATTCGTCGAGTGAGCGGTTTTATGTGATTGGAGCTATTATATCAGTATTCTTTGAAAGAAATCTAACTAATGTGCAGTCCGGTCCGGGGGACTTGCGTTTATTAAGTGATTTGAGTTGCTGCTTCTGCTACAAACTTTACGTCAGAGTGTCTCGTGGGATAGATCGTTTTTGATTTTGAACCCTTTGACATGAGAACAATTTATTGTATTCGTAAACAACCCAAGTATGGGTTTCTCATGACAGCCAGCGACACTAATTATGATACTACGTTGCATGGTAGAACTTTACGAAACGTTGTTCGAAGGAAATGCAAATGTTTTTAACACGGCAGGTGAACTGAGATGAGTACTCTCAGGAAGAAGAGTGAAGTCACTGGAGTTCTTTAGAGAATCTAACTTGCTGGGAAACCATCGTGTATTCAAAGTATCATGATACGTAAATCTCTAATGGGAAAAAGGCGTAAACAACTGTAAAATCAGCAATTAACACGAGTATTAGTGACATCTTATACCCTGACAAGACTAGAATTGACGCTATAGTTAAATTCTGATTAAAAGCAAATTCGGAAATAAACTGCTCAGTAAAGATTTTACTCTTCTAAAAATAATTCAACTGTTTCTGCTGACCAGTTTGTTACTGTGAATGAGACGTCGGTTCAGCCCTTCCCACCGGAAACAGTATGACAGTCTCAGTAGTTGGTGGAAGCTATTGGATCTACAGCAAAAAAGCGAAGTCCATTTCATCTGCTGAGAATGTGAAACGTCTCTTTTGTCCATCCCTCGGAGCTTCCGTGGAATAGCGCGAAGCCACTTTCGCGTTCGCGACCTGAAGCCACGCAATACTGGCCGTCCGAGGAGAGCGAGACATATTACACCACGTATTGCTCCGGCAGTTTAATATTAAGTCTCTGCTCTGCTACGCTTTCAGTTCAGCCTAAATAAGATTCGGCAGCCTCGCTTTGATCCGAACTCAATAACTGAAAACCGTGTAGCTACCAAGCTGCTTTCAGGAATGATTCCGACGTCCCACCACTGTAATGGAATATGTTAACCCCCGAAACCTCATAGACCGCCTCCAACCAGGCTTTACCAACTCCCATCCAATATCTTCAGACACCAAAACCCTAATACTGTTCAATGTCAATAAAGGAAAAAGTCTCACGAAATTACAACAATGAAACTTCCACGGAAACGGATGCCATTTGTCTTAGTAAAATCTCTCCAAGTCTGTCTCGTTCACTAAAACACCACCTCCAGCTAGCTGCCTTGCTGCACAGCGTGATGTGAGATGCATCTTGTTATTGTGCACATGCACCCTCTCTAAGAGGCAAGAGTCGGCTAGAAAAACCAGATGTAATTCAACCCGAAACCCACACCCATGCACGGGAAATACACTTTTGGATTCTCCCAGCTGTACGTACGGCAAGAAATAGCTCCTTTCATAACAAAGGATCACCTTCTCCCTATTTCTGCAATACATTATCGAAACAACACCTCCGCTTCAGAAGGCAGCCTACATTTACAACCTGCGAAGTTCACTGGTCGGCTCCTCGACTTCATGAGCTCCAAACCGTTCCAGGAAATTATGCAACACTTAGACCGTTCAGCCAATCAGAAGCACAATTTAGACATTCTGTCTGAATATTTTTTGCATCCACTTAAGCACTTCTGTAAGATGTTGCTTCCTATGGGGACTCTCATAAGCTCCTCAGCAGTGGAAAACGTCGGATATCATCCGGAAATCATTCGAAATGGAGTCGCCCAGACCAATACCCACTTAGGCTAATCAGGGAAATATTGACCACTTACCTGGAGGCTGGAGAAAATCTTTTTCTCTGACGTACACAATATGCACATAAACGAGTAAACAGGTGTGTACCGAAAAATGATATGCTATATATGTAATGAGTAGTTATCTGCGGGATGCAACAAGTATTCTTCATATGTATGACTTCACCATGGATGAATTATTTGCTAATGAAAACAATACATGTTTTCTGTGCTAAAAAAGAAGAAAAATTGAAACGTAAGATAAGGCCTTAATTTGCTAAGGAATAAAAATTTCTTTTCGTCAGGAGAATACAAATGACGATAAAGATGCTTTGTGAATGGGAAAACTGGAGGATCTGAAGAATAATTAGTCAGATGACGCGCTGCTACTTACGATATACATATATGATCTGGCGGGCAATATCTGTAGTCCTATGAGGCTGCCCGCATCTCGTGGTCGTGCGGTAGCGTTCTCGCTTCCCACGCGCGGGTTCCCGGGTTCGATTCCCGGCGGGGTCAGGGATTTTCTCTGCCTCGTGATGGCTGGGTGTTGTGTGCTGTCCTTAGGTTAGTTAGGTTTAAGTAGTTCTAAGTTCTAGGGAACTGATGACCATAGATGTTAAGTCCCATAGTGCTCAGAGCCATTTGAACCATTTTTGAACTGCATGATTTCTTCTGTCCAGTAACAGGATTATAGCAGATCCCCCGTAATCAGCCGCCGTATATGTAAGCTATTCACTTAAAAGACAGTTCGATGAGCAGATTTACGCGAAAATGAGGTATATTGAAAGATAAGTGCATTACTAACAAAAAAAAGCACTCATCACACAGCAGAAAATTTTTCATCTTCTCCTCCTGGAAAGCACAACAATAATGCACATGCCTCGTAAATTATATTTATTAGAAAGGTGGCTTAGTGGTTTACGTGCGTTTTGGAGACTTTCACCGAAGCGTTTGCACCTGCTGCTTTCATCCAAGGTGAGTGTAGTGCTCCTCCTGTCTGAGACCAGCAGAGCAGAAATAACGCTCTTAGTCATCAGAGTAGTATCTGCAGCCGACGTACTAAACGTCACTCGGCGGAGGATAACGACTCATAGTACCGAGAAATTCCGTAATCTCATATCTGTGGCGTTTACCACTTCTCGACTGATACAGCTCGCTTTATTATTTCACGCAACTGCCCAAGCGAAGTTGTACCTCTAAAACACGTTCCTTTGTGTTTTGAAGTGCTTTATTTATCACGAACAGCACTGCAGTTTATCAGACGTTAGTCAGACCATGACTAACTGTTGCTACCACACAGTATCCAGGAGTTTACTGCAAACAGATTACGTAGAACACAAAAACCTGCGTCCCGAGCTGAATTGTAATTGCACTCGTTTAGTTTCTTCGTTTTCTAGACATGGATGAAAGCTTGTCGGTGAAATAATGTAGTTAGAAGAAGAAACGGACTGGTTCTCGTGTTGAATGAAATGCATTGTAATGTGAATGAAGGCTAGTAAAAACCGTTATCATCACGCTATGATGCGTATGTTATACCAGATTCTGATTTAAAATTTCGTTTTAAAGTATTCCAGCAATTGACTTTAAGTAGCGTATGTATTACAGACAGAGTACACGATGGGGTACTTCTATAATTCAACCTTTGATTTTATAGTGTTATAAATTATACTAAATTTTACACCAATTCACATGGTGGTAACGACATCTGTGATGTGAATATCGTTAGAGATTAGCAATGTGAAATCTGAAGTACGTTTTTAGCATGCATTTGGGAGAAGCAAGACATCTATTAAGACAGGAAAGAAAAGAGCAGTACCCTCGGAGACAGTATTTGCAAAATACGAAAGCTAAGTTGTGTTTATCCTAAAAGTCTGTATCTATGTGTCATCAGATTCAACGCCAGGGAAATTTATATGAACAGAGTCTACTAATTAGAAATGACAGGCAAATTTAGAAGATGCAGGAATAACATTGTAAAATCAGAACAATTTTTATGGAAAAGTCCGTCGATATTTAGTGGAAAATAACCATATTAAATACTGAAACCCACAAAATTGATGTCCCATAATAATATTTGTTACATGTTTTGTTGTGACTGGCATTCGGCTTTCTAGACCGTCGTAACGCAACTTCAGACTGAACAAACAGTCCACAAAACATCAGCGAGAGCTTCAAACTATGCTAAGACTATTATTTCCAAAGATATGTGAAGATTTGAAGATTGTGTGTCTATACAAGAAATGAAAACTGCAGCGCTTAAATCTGACGCGATTACAAAACAAGAAATATTATGTAGTAATGTATTAAATGATTCAGAATCTAAAGATTTAACTATAAATCTCTAAATGAACTGAGTGATTGATCTAGATGTTGCTGATGTATTAGTTAAATTTTCTAAATTATACACTAACAGGTAAACTGTCATTATCATTTTGAAACACACACATAGAAAATATCTACAAATAAACCTTAGGTTAAGTTATATTCAAGGATTAGAAGTGTCCACATCAATACTATAAGAAACTCTGCTTCGTTTTCACAACGAAACACCTTAACCGATTTTGATGAAATTTGGTATGGAGATAGCATGAACCCCGAGGAATAACATAGGCTACTTAAAAAAATTGACCTCCCTGCCTAAGAGGGCGAAGTAGGGATACAGACGACGCTTGCAAGAAGGTCGGCGACTCGGAATGTTTATACGAGTACATTATTCCGTGCCACTGTGAATCCAATGTTTATTCGTGTGCATGGTATCTGAAATTTTAAAAAGAATTACTACACCACCTGGTGACTTCTGACAGTTTGTACGACGAAATATTGGGAAGATAAAGTAATAAAAGCCGAAGGTAACACCGAGAACGATATTTAAAACTGTAACGCCTGGAAAGCCTTAAGACGCATATTATTCATATTATTTATTTTACGATGTGTCTCGCATACATAAGTCTGATTTAGCGCATAGTTCTGAAAGAGCTCGAGCTGTGAAAGTTACCCGATCAAAACAATCCTCGGAGCAACCTTCAATCGGTCGGAACTTAGATGCTGAACGTCATGCAGACGGAATGATTTTCATATTTAAAATATTAACAAGGACTAGGCTTGTGTGTTTGTTGAAAGCAAACTGATTATCCATTACTGGTTTGGTGGGCCTATCGTAGCTCCACCAAGCCCCGCTGGCCGTCACTTTTTGGGGTTCCTCTATAGCCTTCACAGATACTGTAGCGGCCTGGTCTCGAGGCATACACTCCCTACCGTACCTTGCCCCTACAAGGATGATACAACACGAAACTCTCTTCATTTCAATGCCCTGAAAGAAACTGTGCAGGGAAATATGATTAAATGGTCTGCCCATGTTAAAACAATGGGACACGAAAGATTTAGAAGAAGAGAATTAGAATGGAAAAAATCTGGAAGCGACTTAGAAAATCACGAACAATTTGGAGAGACAAGGTGAAGGATGATGTGAACCGAAGAGGAGAGATGCCGAATGGCAATCTGTGGGAAAAAAAGAGAAGCATGGAAGAGATCTATGGACGACCTGCGTTAACAGAAAGGTTTGTGGAGGAGGAAAAAGAAGTATGGTCTAGCTTCCTTACACACCATCGCGCATCATAACCAAATGCCTGATATGCGAGTGCAGCAGCGTATAACAACTAATATGTATGTCAAGGCCGAGGCAGTTCACAAGATTAATACTGGCATAAAAATTTTTGGTGAATATGATTAACAGGCGAAGGGGTGAGGGGGGTGGAAACGGGAGGGGGGTAGGGGAGAACGCAACATGGAGAGTGGGAAACAATTACGTAATTTAAAACAAGCGCATAATCTTAAAATGAGAACAGCGTTACTGGATCTGTTAGTTTAGCAAGAGTTAACAATGAAACTTTACTTGAACATTAAGAATTAACTCAGGATCTTTGATTTGTGTTTATTGGTAATTAGAGTTTCCAGTGAAGTTAGTGTTCTGTCTTTATTCCAGCTATGAACATCATATATAGTACCATACTGAAGAATCTCTGTATCAGCCCCTTCATAATGTTTCAATAAACTTTAAAGTCATTTCTCATGTCCTTTAGCACCTTATACTTTCGGTGCTTTCAATAAATATGGCAGGAGAAATAATCGGCAGTTGAGTATGCTCCAGTCACCCACAACGGCATACATTCGCTCAGTTCACATTTATTCAATATCTATTTTATATCCCTGTATTGATTTATTACGTATGTGTGCTTCCTATACCCTCCTCAAGCTTAATTACAATGTACAGATATTGTATAGCATTGATTCCCATTCCTACCCTCAGAATGACAGTGAGTGAATGCGTATGTATATTGAGTTTTCATAATGTCTGGTGGCGGTAAACATCTTGTGAGCTACAGTGGCAGTTTAAGCCACCTTGTTGTAAGCTTAGAGAGTGGCAAAGTGGTTTCGTTCCCTTCCAGTCGAAGCGCTATAGTGCGTAAGTTAGCAGAGTGTGGCAAGAGTGTTCAGTGACAACTTCCGCAACCTGTGTGTGGACCCTGATTTGGTCAGGGTGCTGGTCGCTCGGTCCTGGGAATTTGGTGAAGGAAGTTGGTCTTAGGAGCCGGTTTGTAGTAACTGAATATGGTAGCTGAATTTGTGTGTGTTTCAATCTAGTTGTAGTCTTAATCGGTTTCTGTCACAGCCTCAAACATTAATAATCATCAAGAGCATTTTATCCGGCTTAGGGAACGATAGTTTTTGTAATACCTCAATTTCAAGAATAGTGCCTTGGTTCATTCAGAACTTAGAAGTGTGGGTGCACGTTGTGAGGACCATGCCCGATTACATTTTTCGTGTCTATCGGTATCGGTGTGTGTGTGTGTGTGTGTGTGTGTGTGTGTGTGTGTTTGCATTTCTCGTATTGTTTATTCTTCTGTATGTTAATTCTCATCTGTGTTCAGCACTTACTGTAGTATAGTGCTTGCGCCGTTGTTCATTCGATTCCACGTGTTCAGTAAAGGTCTCGAGAACCTTCATCTTTCGGTATCAGCTTTAGTTAGCAACGACTGAACAATGATTTACTTCTGAGTGTAGGTCCTTTCACAAACTAACCGACTTTCCGGAATATTTTGTTTCGCTTAGTGTTGCTGTGTGTGGGTCGGACCATGTGTTAGTGTTCTATTCACTGATAACTTCATCGATATTCCTGTGAGTAACTGAATCTTATTGTCGACCCGAATTACATTTCGGATCGTATCTTTGATTTAAAGCTACGGATGAATTTTCTGGCTGGCGTTGGATCTGTGGAACAAACCTCTGCTGTCTCTAAGCAAGTTGTCTCCTAGTTTCTTTTCTTCCTTCTGCGTCGTGCTAGTATGGATGGGCCCATCAGGAGGGAAATTTAACTAACTTACGTAACCGTTAAAGCCACGCACCAGCAGCCTTTATGTTTCATGCAGAAGCTGTACTAATGAATTAAAATTTGTGCCAACGCCGGGATTTGAACCCACGTATCTTCCGTTTTACGCAGATGAGCTAACCGCTACACTACCATGATACTTTTTTTTTATTCGCCACTGTGCAGTAGATGACAGGACACGAGTGATTTTAAGTCGTGAATCACACTGTACCCAGTGGCAATCCTATAGAAGATATGAGCCTGGTGAATGCCAGGAGATCGTTACCTGGCATCATGTGTAGTGTCAAAAATGAAATACAGAAGAGTTTGTGTCACAGTATGCTGGTCTTTATTATGGTTAATATGTTGTATGAAATACATAAGAGTTTGTGTGATGTTACGGGAGTGTTTTTCGTGGTCAAGTTGTGATACCCTTATTGCGCTTTACAAAAGGCTAGATGGGGAAGGATGTGAGTACATTTTACAGCATTGTGCACTGGGTAGATGAGGGAATAGTTCGGAGGCGATGGTTTTTTCTATCAGCATGATAATTAACCTTGTCGCAAAGCAGCGTCTGTGAGGCAATGGTTCGTGGATAATAACATTCCTGAAATGGACTGGCGTTCCCGGAGTCCGTACCTGAACCTAATGGAACAATTTTGGGATGAGTTATAGTGTCGAATTCATTCCTACACCTCTAAGTGGTGTATAGCCAAAAGACATCTTCTGCACAACATAAAGGGAGCTTCATGTTAGGAAACATGCCGTGTAATTCCATATAAGAATGCTCCCACTCAGCAGTATAAAGGTATGGATATTCTGGCTACAATAATGTATCAAGAATGCCGAGCTTCCTTCATGTTACAAAGTATACAGTTCTTTCTAGATACTACTGAGAAGTGTCATAGTAAGAATGGTGACCTGTAAAGTTTCGTTCACAGTCAATGAAAACTCATCCATACGTATGGAAAACGCAACTCTTGTGTCTTGATCTAATGCTGTTAAAACTGACACTGCACTCCACCTGGCTGCTTAGGGTTGTCGGTGGATCAGACATGCTACAACAGATCCTTCTGGAGGTATCTGGCACCACAGGTTTACACACAGCTCATCTAAACTGCAGGAGTAGAGCTGATGTGCAATAATGTTCTGAAGGCGTTCAGATCAGATAAATTTTGTGGCTAAGACACTATTGTGAGTGCTCCTCAGATCGCAGTAGTACGATGTGAGTCTTATACCACAGTCAATTATAAGGGTCCTTGTGTGTGAAAATGCATTATACACACTGGTATCCAAAATTAAAGCAACTAACGGAAATTTTGCAAGGCTGCATTTATTTTGCAGTTTTGCATGCCCATTCAATAGAGTGGCCCCAAGTCGGTCTAGTGAGATAATATTTTTTTTATTAAATTCGATATATTACCAAACGGAAGTATTCGGCCTTTCCAAAACTGCAAAATATCCACAGAAAGATGGTTCCTATCCCTATTTGTAGTTTATAGCTCAAACAGGACCAATATAAAAATAAAATTATATGTACAGACCAGTCATTCTCCTCCTTGCTGGGGAAGAAGAACATAGCTGCCGTTGCCGTGCAAATACAGCTGATTCACGTTTTACGTTATGATTCCTATGTTACATCATTATGACCGGTTGTACACAAATATGCATACAATATTTACCTGATAAATAACACTTTTTTTTTTTTTTGGGTGGTGGTGCTGAAGTCTGATCAACTTCGTTGATTTTTACTTCTGTAGGGAATGGAAAGGGTAAAAATTTTCTCTTTATTTATTTATTTATTCTTCTTTCAGGTTTAGTTTGGGCACACAGAAGGGTCCTTTAACTCGCTGCTTTTGGTGTGTGTTTGAAAACATGTGTGTAGAAGTGCTAAAGGACTATATGTCCTTAAATTATGGAGAATTACGTAGGGAAATCATTTACGGAGGCTCAAATACTATCGCCTTCGGTACTTTATATTTGTCGTTGCGTAAGGGTTCTACCGTACCTACTGCGGTGAGTTGTGGTGTACTGTCACGTATCATGTCCAACTTCCGAAATAAGGTTCGTGCCTTCTCCTTGACCTTGTCTGAGAGGTAAGATTCGCTTAAGGCTCGATGAATGTCATGATTCCGGATCCACCATTGGGCTCCAGTGATCCATCGTAGGCAACTGCTTTGTACAACCTGTAACTTCTTGTAGTTAGTGGCACACGTAGTACCCCAAGAGGTCGATCCATACAAAATAGATGGTTCGACTGTGGCGTGGTACAACTGGAGTTTCGTGCGTTGGCTGAGGTAAGAGCTCTTCAGAAACGGGAGGAGAGCTCCCAGCATTTTGAGGCCAGACGTCTTCTTCTCCATAATGTGATGACTATACAGCAGTTTGGCGTCCAGATGCACTCCCAGGTATTTTACAGTTTTTGCCCAGGGGAGTGGCTGGCCTGATATCCGTAGGTGTTCATTGACGATGGGTCTCCGACGTGTGAAGACAATAACTTTGGTTTTCTCTGTATTGACTGTTATTTTGTTCCTGTGGGTCCAGTGGTCCACTAAATCTAGTTGGCGCTGCATCCGTGTGACGAGGTGGTCCATTCTGGTGCCTGCAGTCAGGAGCGCTGTGTCGTCGACATAGAAACTGGCAGTAACATGTGGCACCGTCGAGAGGTCGTTAATATATAAATTAAACAGCAGTGGAGATATGACCGATCCTTGTGGAAGTCCTTCAAAGACAGGCCGTGTTGTTGAATTCTTGTCATCAATGCGAACATATAATCTACGATCCTGAAGAAAATTGTCGAGAAGTTTTAAATAGCAGTCTGGTAGGGGAGTGGTACGTCGGAGCTTGACGATCAAGCTGCGTCGCCATACTTTATCGTAAGCCTTCTCTATATCGAGAAAGACTCCAATAGTATGTCGTTTCTTGTTGAAACTGTATTGGATAGATTCCGTGATGCGCAGAAGTTGTAACTCAGCCGATAGCTTCGCCTGGAAGCCAAACTGCTCCGGTCGGAGATGTTGTGTGCCACAAGGATGTCCAGCATGCGTTTCAGTAAGACACGTTCCAGTACCTTTCCCAGCGTCGGCAGTAAACTTATGGGTCTGTAGCTGTCAGGGTGTGAGAGATCCTTGTCCGGTTTTGGTATTAGCACTATTCTGGCAATCTTCCATGCCTCTGGGAAGTATCCAGTCCTGAGGCAGCTGTTCACTATCCGGGTGAGAAGCACAACAGGCTTTCTCGGTAGGTGTTTCAATTCCGTATTGCTGATTCTATCTGTTCCAGGTGAGGTGTGTTTGCTATACTTGATAATCCTCCGAATTTCCTCCGGCGTTGTCAGCCGCGGCATAGTGTTAGTCGGGGCGTCCCGAATAGCTTCCCATTCCACCGCTGTGTCCTCCTCAAATAACACAAATGTGAACTGAATGAAATAGCCAAAAACTGCACTAAACAACGTCTGAGTGTTTATAAAAGAAGGATATCACATAAAACGTCCATAAACAAAATCCAAAACTTGGCTATTATAGCAATAAATTCAAACAGTAATGGCTGCCTATGGAGAAAAAACACCACAGATTCTAATACTTGTTTTGCAAATCAAACTGCCTTTTCCTGCTGCTATTCACTACATAGTTCACATACTGCTCGCAAGAGCGCAGAAGCTGCTTGTACATAGCTAAAAAAAACAAACACAAATGTGCTTCCAAAACCCCTGTTTGCATGACATTTCTTTTAACAGAAATATTACTGAACAAACTTTATGTATACAACTGCGACCACCAGGTCTGAAAATATTAAATACTATTTTGTTTGTAATGGGGAACACACGGCTGTTTTCTGTTGACATTGGGTTTTGCATGTAAGACATGATGAGCAGTATTAGTTTGGGCTAACTCCAGCTACACATTGCAAACACGAAAGTACCAATATCTGCCGAAATAGCAGAGGAAATGCTCCTCACAACTCTTAGGAGAGATATATGGTATATATCTTTGTATTTGAAGATTATCATGTCTATTGGCCTTTCATAATTATAATAATATTTTTTGTGTTTTTTAAATATTTGGTAAGGTTAGGCATTTTTCCACCTGGCATAGAACCGCTAACAAAAGCTATTTATGGTTAGTTTTAGGTCCTCCACTCTTTGAAAAATTGTCACATATCCGATTTACATTTCGATATATCAAAGCTATTAATTTTTGGTTTCAAAATTCAATAATACTCCGAATAAATCAATTTTAGAAGAAGACTGCGAATCTATATAAACAGTAAAGCCTAGTTTACACGACGACATTGGGTTGCGCCACTCGTTGCGTGGAATGAGTTGCACGCAAATGCTTTCATATTTGACTGTAGACACGGCGAAACCAGTATACACTTCAGTTTCGTCGTTTTGTGGGTTCCTGAGTCGTGTCTGAAATGAAAGTTTTGGCAGCTGCACGTCTCATGAGTTTTGATGGAGTTAAAGCTTGTTGCGTGGAATCGCTGCATAAGAAAAAAATAAGAAACGTGTTTCGATTCGTGACTGGATGCCAGTTCGGTTGCTCAGCATCCTTGCTGGAATAATTTATAATGGAAGACCCAAGAAGTTCTTTTAATTATCTTAGAATGTCACCAGAACTGTTCACATTTCTTCTAAATAGAGTTAATTGTGCGATAAGGAATAAAGATACTGTAATGCATGAACCACTGCCGCCAGAACTGAAATTACATATCATATTGCGTGCATTACAATCGAGAACACTCGGCATGCTATAAGATGCGGTTTTAGTTGCTGATGACACTTTTTCATTAACACCGATAATTATTAACATTAGCTGTAACAGTTATTAACATTGACAGCAGTACTTATTCGAAGCATACCGCATAAGAAGAGAATGGTTTGCAAACTACTCTCTTGAAGATAGATCTGTTCATTGGCAATATTCCAAAATTCAAACACATGTCAATGGGGAGAACTGCTGCGACGTTTTAAATAGATAAATATTGAATAAAGAATGCAGCTTCTTGATTTCTCTAGCCTTCCCTCCTGTCAACAATATCCCCTACAAAAAAAAAAAAAAAAAAAAAAAAAAAAAGAGTCGGCCAATTCGAACGATGAGATTTTAGTCTTGTAGGCGAGAGCATTTCCACATCTAGAATTACATTTGCTTGAATTTTTCTTAATTCAGTTGTATATGTGCTCCTAATTCAATAAATTTTGCCCTCAAGCTCAGATATTGTCAAACTATGCATATAAGTTGCCACCACCGACGGAGCTGGTGGTTTTAAGAATCGCCAACTGTGTTTTTTAACTTTCTGGTGACTTTTTTAACTGTCCCCCATGAACGTCTCCGTGTCAGTCTATTTTTTACCTCCATTTTCTCCCTTTACTCTGTTTTATGCTCCCCCTTTTTATCGCCTTATGTATGTAACATTTTATTCTTATTTTAGTTGCAGCGACGGATTGTGCCGCTGACAGCCCTCCCTGCCCATATGGGGCAGGGGATTGAAATCACAATAAAGAAAAAAAAACCGAGCTGGTTCAATCAATCGCAATCTCAGTCCCTCAGTACGTCGCATCGGGACTCAGTTCGCATTGCACCTCCATATGTCGCACTGTACTCTAGTCTTCCACAGAGGTAGTCGTCACCTCGCACCTTGGCTAGCTGTGAGAGAACGTTAGTCATTGCATATAGTTATGATATGGACACGGACAAGATTCAAGAATTAGTACATGTTATTTGAATGCCGTTAACCACAGGACTTCAGATTGGACATATTGAAGTTAAATACTCAATTGGTTCCTGTGATAAAGTGCATTTTAACCATTTTGTGTTGTAGTGGGAGGAAAGTGGCCTCCCACCTACCATGCCACACTCTCCTCATGCAGCTATAAACCAAAAAACATTACATGAGGGCACAGCCACAACATCTGCAACCTCAATCTTATCTGTAAATGTTAAGCCTAAAGTCCGCGCAAGGTGAGTAAAATTGCGTCTGTAATTCTGAAATTTCAAAAGAGCGTTCGATGTCTGTTGGTAAATCTTCTGTAGATTAGCACAACTGCCTTATCCTTTTATATTAGCAGTTTCACTAGTTCAGTAATGAAAATTTCTGCTTATAATTTAAAGGTTTCAGCCTTATTCACTTAACTAATGTATTTGCTTAGCGAACGTTACGTTACTTTAAACACTTTGTTAAGTCTTGAAAGACCTGAACACTCTATTGCCGGAGCTCTTGACTTAAGTATCGTAATGTGTATGCTATTTGTTGTTAATTTTAGCTTATGAGCCGTGACATCGTAACTGACGCGGCGCTTGCCCACGTGTACGCACTCCAGTATTTCTGCCTGTCCATATACCCGGTTGGCGTCTCCGGTGACCGTTAGCTCTCGCTGGAGTTTTGATTGCAGCTGCAGCTGCTAAACAAGTTAAGTTTTCCGTATATTCTATTTTATGGGTGGTTTTAAGTAACTGCCTTTTCGAGCTTGCCCTATCTTCTGATCTAATGTAACGAAGCTAACAACCTATTTTCTGACCTTGAGTTTACGAACATTTTCTGTACTTAAATTTTTGAACGTTTAAATTCCATCTGTAATTCACTGTTCATGATAGCTTGGTCTAACTTGGTTGCACACTTCTTGCGAGATTACCAGACATAAAGTTGTAAATTTGCCCTCTTTCTCTGAGGGTTGATTCTTGTTCTTTGTTGTTGTGTAATTTAATTTAGGAACCTTTACTTAATTCCATGGTTGTACTTGTGTGGGTTTTATTTAAGAGCCTTATGGCCGTTTAAAATTTTGATTGACATTAACTTGTTGTCTGCTGAGTTTTAAGAGTGGCCCCTGCGGGGTTAATGGTGGCTCTCGTCTAGTTATCGTGACAAACAGTACTTATTCCAAGTATTGTTGTTTCTCCGTTTTAAATTTGCTTGTGTAAGTGAAGCTTGTTGTTCATTTTGATATTTCTCTTGTCTTAGACACTGCTTATCTAACAGAAACTTGTTGTTCATTAATATATATCCTGTGCAAGAGAAGATTACGGTTTTAATTATCATTCTGATTGTTGCCATATTTTGAAATAAATTTGTGATTTCTTAAGGAAAAGTGACATGCTCAGCCTGGGTTCGCCCTTCCATGTCTCCTATCCTTTGTGCATCCTATGTTCGCACATTTCAAAAAGAATTTTACTGTACTGTGCATATGATTTCATCAGAGTGTATAATAGAATCAAGTTTATTGCTGAGGTTACACACGTTAGCTCTAGACATGTTGCTGTAGGACACAGTAGAAGAGACCTAAAATATTACGCAATCATCACATGCGACGTTGTAGCGAGAAATACAATACACAATCCAGTACCAATAGGTTTGAGTTCAGAGAATAATCGCCTGTTGTTTAGTTCTATTTGCTAGCTGAGAATACTATCAGGATGACTGAGACTCATTGAGACTGTGGAGTCCAACCCAAAAAATGATCGATGTATTAGGAAAGACAGTGTCAGTGTCCATCCATTGTTTTTTTTTAAATATCGTAAGTAGGCTGTTTAGGTTTTTATATTGGTAACGCCACGTAGCGCTCTGTATGAAAATCACTGGCTGTGCTGTGTGCAGTCTGTGGCTGGGTGGCATTGCTGGAATTTGCTATTATAGTGTTGGGCAGTTGGCTGTTAACAGCGCGTAACGTTGCGCAGTTGGAGGTGAGCCGCCAGCATTGGTGGATGTGGGGAGTGGGGAGAGAGATGGCGGAATTTTGAGAGCGGACGATCTGGACGTGTGTCCATCAGAAAGAGTAAATTTGTAATATTGGATATCATGGACTGATTTTTTATATATATGTAATCACTTTTGAACACTATTAAGGTAAATACATTGTTTGTTCTCTATCAAAATCTTTCATTTGCTGACTATGCCTATCAGTAGTTAGTGCCTTCAGTAGTATGAATCTTCTATTTAGCTGGCAATAGTGGCGCTCGGTGTATTGCAGTAGTTCGAGTAACGAAGATTTTTGTGAGGTAAGTGATTTGTGAAACGTATAGATTAATGTTAGTCAGGGCCATTCTTTTGTAAGGATTTTTGAAAGTCAGATTGCGTTGCGCTAAAAATATTGTGTGTCAGTTTAGTGTTGATCAGAATAGGTAAAGAGCAAAATGTCTGAGTACGTTCAGTTTTGCTCAGCTGTTTGAAAATCAATAACGTAAGGGGTTTACCAGCACAGTAATTCATGAATTTTTCTAAAGGGACATTACATACGTCGACCCTTAGCCGAGGATACCTCACTGGAATCTTCTGATTTTTTTTTTGTGGTTTGTGTAATTAGTGTAGATATTGTTTATTGCTAGCACGTAATTATAGAGAGAATTTCCTTTGTAGTTGTAGTTTTTCATTGTTGGACAGTCAAACAGTTGTGGCATGCATGTACATTTGCACCAAGTATTTCGCAGCTGCACTAGCAATTAACGTGATATTATTTTAAGTGCTACGTTAATGTGTTTTCTTATTTTTGCTCTTCAAATTGTGCTCTTCTTGTTATCGTGTGAAATACGTGATAATTATGGCATGTGTAAAACGTAACACTAGGCTCCAATTTAAACTGAGAAATGACAGTGAAGACGAAAGCTGTGTGTTAGCGCCACCATGTAATGAATTAACTAATGTTCAAAGTAGTAATTTGGTAATTGTGCATAGGAAAATGGAGCGGGCTGCAAATAATGGTGTAAACAGTGAAACAATTAGGGAACAGGGAAGCATTATCGATCGATCGGTCGGCAACAGCTCGCCTCAGGAATCCGAAATGACAGGAAACAATCTTTCAAATACTGTAGATTCAGGTTTTGCGTCCTCACCGTTTTCTCAAATAAGGCAAGACACATTTTCTGCTTTTCAAAATGCGAATATTGCCGGTTCAAATGCACTGCTGAATAGCACTGAGGAACATGTTTCAGACACCAGTGCATTGCTATTACAGTTAATGCAACAAATGGGACAAAGGCTACAAAAGTTAGACACAACGCTTGAACAAAATCAGAAACAAATGGGACAAAATCTTCAAAAGTTAGACACAATGGAACAATATCTTCAAAAGTTAGACACAATGGAACAAAATCAGAGACAAACACAGCAAAAGTTAGACACGATGGAACAAAATCAGAGACAAACACAGCAACAGCTTCAATAGTTAGACTCAATGGAACAAACGCTTGAACAAACACGTGAAGGTTTAACTGCTGCGTTACTTAAAATCGAATCGAAATGTCAAAAAGTCTGTAATGACGTAAAAACACAAATTTGTGAGCGTTTTCAACCTATGTTATCGCGTCATGAAGATGCATTACAGAATCACGAAGCAGCCATAAAAGAACTGCAAACTATTGTTCATAAAAATCACGACACCTTGCAAGCTAAAATTGACTCAGTTGCATCTACCGATTCGGTTAAGCAACTTGCAAAAACTCAGGAAAACTTAAAGGACACAGTAGATGCGATTTCAATACAAATGGACACTCTGAAACTTGTTTCAGGAAAACACAATGAGGAAATCTGTTCACTATCGGAGAAAGTAGCCGAACTTTCGGATCAGTTCATTAACTTATCTACAAAGGTAGATGATGATCTGAATGACACAAGACCCGTAGCCTTCACTGACACAGAAGAGTATAAACAAATTAGAAAATTCAAACAAAATCAAAATCAAATCAATACACAGTACAAAAGAGAAATCCGGGAAGTACAAGATCAGTTGACGCAGGTAATACAAGAATTACATATTTCAGAGGACACTCGCGCTCCAATACAGGGAGAGGGACATAGAAATATGGAACAGCCACAAAATAATAACACAGGGCACTTCGGAAATTATGAAAGAAATTGGCAAGGTACACCGAATTTTGAGATGGAACCGCCGAAACGCAGTAACAATGACCGATATGTCACTCGCCGACATGATGATTTTGACTATAAGCTGTTTATTACTACACGTAAATTCAAAACATTTTAGAATTCCGGCAACGACATTCATCCACAAGCGTGGGTTCATCAATTCTCTCATTGTTTTCCTTCCAACTGGTCATTAGAGCACAGATTAGAATTTATGTGTGGCTATTTAGAGAATGAACCAGCTGTAAGAATGCGATCGGTCATTCACGATTATGGAAATCCACTACTTCCATGTGCATTTTCTTTTACTGCTCAGACTTTGTGCATAAAATTGTAATTAATACTGTGATGAATGATCAGGACTGTCTTTATGGACTGTGAGAAAATCTTTGCTTTGACCAACAGTGTATCAATAAGTGTGTGCAATTGATTTCTTTGTTATTGTGATTATGAAACTTTTTTCAAATCTGTATTGGCCACTGCCCAAAACAATTTGTAAAATTTTTTTGTGGGGAGCATTGGGGCTATGTAAGTAGGCTGTTTAGGTTGCTATATTGGTAACGCCACGTAGCGCTCTGTATGAAAATCACTGGCTGTGCTGTGTGCAGTCTGTGGCTGGGTGGCATTGTTGGAATTTGCTATTATAGTGTTGGGCAGTTGGCTGTTAACAGCGCGTAACGTTGCGCAGTTGGAGGTGAGCCGCCAGCAGTGGTGGATGTAGGGAGAGAGATGGCGGAATTTTGAGAGCGGACGATCTGGACGTGTGTCCATCAGAAAGAGTAAATTTGTAATATTGGACATCATGGACTGATATATATATATATTATCACTTTTGAACACTATTAAGGTAAATGCATTGTTTGTTCTCTATCAAAATCTTTCTTTTGCTAACTGTGCCTATCAGTAGTTAGTGCCTTCAGTAGTTTGAATCTTTTATTTAGCTGGCAGTAGTGGCGCTCGGTGTATTGCAGTAGTTCGAGTAACGAAGATTTTTGTGAGGTAAGTGATTTGTGAAACGTATAGGTTAATGTTAGTCAGGGCCATTCTTTTGTAGGGATTTTTGAAAGTCAGACTGCGTTGCGCTAAAAATATTGTGTGTCACTTTAGTGAATGTCTGAGTACGCTCAGTTTTGCTCAACTGTTTGAAAATCAAATAATGTAAGAGGTTTATCTGCACAGTAATTCATTAATTTTTCTAAGGGGACGTTACAATATAAATGGCCACCTCATTCATTTCGACGTAGATTCTTGTGATATCACAGCAGGCAGCGACACATTTACCAGAAGCTTAGACTTACTCGCCGGCTAACCGAATCTGCTTACTACCTATACTGCAGCCAAATGAATGCCATCTCAATTTGATCTGGCCGGCTCTACGTCGGTACTGGAGGTAACCGGAGCAGACTAGTCGGAACTCCGATTTACGCACTGATTAACGGGATCCACTGAGCAGGTCTGCTGCTAAGGAAGATTGAGTTATAGTCAACACCGCCACGGGGTACCGTTACATTCCTGCTGGCGCACTTGGCGTAAAAAGTTGTTATTGCTTAAAAAATGCAAATTAATTACTTGGTTTGCCTTCAAACACAAACATGAAAGTGAATTTTGCTTTGATTTACAGTGGACGTCTTCATTAACATATCGCGCAGGTAGCTTTTCTTTAAATTTGTCACCTATAAGTCGAACAAGAGTGCTTCATCTCTCCCAGCTTACAGCTAAGCAACCACGTTAATTTTTCATAGAATAAACTGTCACCGGCAACGTAACTTAACTTGGAATTCAGCCAGTACAGCACAGCTGAAATATCTTGCAGCAAATCGCAGTTTACACCGAGGATATGCAAACTATAAACAATGACTTCACAAAGAAGAGTCATTTCATAAATAAATTAATGTGAAAAGGAGTAAGATAATAAAGTTATTTTGGAAGTGTAGTAGTTGTCACTCTGAGTATTACGTCTCTTTAAGTTTTCTGTGTACGAAAAGGTTCACGTGATAAGAATATGGCAATGAGGTGGCAACCAAGTTGGTAAATATACCAATCATCATCAGCGGGTATTGCACTTTCCGATCCGTGTACATGCACAATAGAATTAATTTGGGAGCACCTATATGTTTTTCAAATAAGTATTTCTAGTTCGATATCTTTCGGGATTTTTAAGTAAACTACAAAACATGATCTTTTCGAGAAATACAAATGTTTAAAAAGACATGAAAAAAATGCCCGTATTAGGTGAGTTACCGAATTATCTGAACCTTCGCTGCACCAGCAAATGAAACTAAAGCCCTCCATTTTGCCCGACATAATCTTAGCAATTAAAATAAAGAAATGTTAGCTAAGAACAAGAGATAAAAACTGCGGAGGTTGACATGGAAATATACTCACTGTTAGATTCACGTCTATCACAAAGCACCTGTAACGAAAACGTGCATAGCTTATGATGGAGCTTACAAATACATTATGTGATCAAATGTAGCGCTCCGCGGAACTCACGGACTTCGATCGTGGTCAGCTGATTTGGTGTCACTTGTGTCATACGTCAGTACGCAAGATTTCCGCACTTCTAAACATTCCTAATTCCACTGTTTCCGATGTGATAGTGAAGTGGAAATGTGAAAGGACACGTACGGCACAAAAGCGTACAGGCCGACCTCGTCTACTGATTGACAGAGACCGCCGATAGTTGAAGAGGGGGCAGACATCTATCCAGACCATCACACAGGAATTCCAAACTGCATCAGGATCCACTGCAAGTACTATGACAGTTACTCAGGAGGTGAGAAAACTTGGATTTCATGGTCGAGCGGCTGCTCATAAGCCACACATCTCTCCGGTAAATGCCAAACGACGCCTCGCTTGGTGTAAGGAGCGTAAACATTGGATGATTGAGTAGTGGAAAAACGTTGTATGGAGTGACGAATCATGGTACACAATGTGGCGACCCGACGGCAGGGTGTCGTTACGGCGAACGCCCAGTGAACGTCATCTGCCAGCGTGTGTAGTGCCAACAGTAAAATTCGGAGGCGTGGTGTTAAGGTGTGGTCGTGTTTTTCATGGAGGGGGCTTGCACACCTTGTTGTTTTGCGTGGCACTATCACAGTACAGGCCTACATTGATGTTTGAACTACCGTCTTGCTTCCCACTGTTGAAGAGCAATTCGGGGATGACGATTGCATCTTTCAACACGATCGAGCACCTGTTCATAATGAACGGCCTGTGGCGGAATGGCTACATGACAGTCACATCCCTGTAATGGACTAGCCTGCACAGAGTCCTGACCTGAATCCTACAGAACACATTTTTGATGTTTTGCAACGCCGACTTCGTGCCAGGCTTCACCGACCGACATCGATACCTCTCCTCAGTGCAGCACTCCGTGAAAAATGGGCTGACATTCCCCAAGCAACCTTCTAGCAACTGATTGAACGTATGCCTGCGAGAGTGGAATCTGTCACCAAGGCTAAGGATGGGCCAACACCATATTGAATTCGAGCATTACCGATGGAGGGCACCACGAACTTGTAAGTCTTTTCAGCCACGTGTCCGGATACTTTTGATGACATAGTGTAGTTGAGATTCAGTATGAAAAATCCATTTGAGAGAACAATAGACAGTCATGACATACCAATGAAACCATTAAGGGAAATAGCACAGCTCGAACGTCTAGGACAGAATGCAAACATGCTTAAAATATAACGTTATACTCGTCTGAACTTATATCAAAGCCATTCGCCTGTAAAATTGTGTGTGCAGCCGCTAGCGGCATCTATGCGTCATTGCACAAGCCTCACTGCGCTGTGGTCGTTCAAACAATACGAGTGAGACTGCAATTTTGTTGTGTTGTGAAGTACACGTAATAACGGCACGCGAGAGTAAGCGGAAGCTATTAAACGGTGTGAAAGTTCTAAAGCTGCTGGGAGAAAACGTACGTCGAATTTACATAAAGATAAGAAGTAATTGGCGTGGAGAATATGCTGTTTGCGTGCATAGTACCTGATAATTTTGTTATGGCTTCTCTGGTGCTGTGCTACGGTATTGTGGCACAGGTTTTTACTACGTACTGAGTCGAAACATATACCTGGAAATAAACAAAAAATTAACTATGTAACTTTACTTTTGCGTAATGATAATTAAAACTTTGTGACTGCTCCATGTAGTTTTTAAAATTTTCTGACGAATGCTTGTTAAATTATTTATTTTCTTGAACTGCAGTTTCTTTCGAGTTATGCTACAACGATGTACTAATCACTAAACCAGTCTAATTGTTATTATTATTGTTAATATTATATTGAAACAATTTGCATATTTTATAATTATTATTAAAATCTTAGGAATCTGAGGTACGTAGAATGTGGTGTGGGAAGCAAATTATAATGGGTGAGGTTGGGCGAAAATTGAAAAACATGTGAGAACCCTAGAAACCAATCCAGTATCCACACCCGTATTTTTCAAACTCGTTATGGCCACCTATGAAACACGGCGCATGAGTTTTAGCTGTGCGTTTGTCGCATGCTACTTCTTATGTTATTGGTGAAGTTTAGCAGCTGTTTTATAGTTAGTACTGAGAGCTTTTCTGTTTGCTCAATAGTCCTTCATTTCCCTGCAGCAACTCTATCTTGCGCTTCTCGGACCATTTCCTGGTCTCATTGTGGTTAACTGTTGTAAGGGATGTTAGGAAGAGACTGGTTTCAATAGCTAAATAGTAGCCACAACCGTTAGTTGTTGTTATTGTCGTCGCCGTCGTCATCGTCGCCGTCGTCATCGTCGCCATCTTAAATCAGAAGATTGGTTTGGTAGAGCTCTCCATGCTACTCTGCCCTGTGCAGGTCTCTTTTATCTCCGAATAACTACTGCAACCAACACCCTTTCGAACCTGATTACTTTATTCATCTCTTGATCATCCTTTACAATTTTTACCCCTCACGCTTCCCTGCAGTGCTAAACTGGTGGTCGTTTGACGTCTCAGAATGTCTCTAGCTGTGGCCCTCCTTTGCGTAATAAAGGCTTATAGCCCATCACATTGTTGGACCTCTCAGCGTGCTTCGTCAGCCTTAGCTCTGTTAAGATCTGGAGGTGTTTCTACTGTGGCATCCCTGAGCTCGTCTCAGTTTGTAGGGGTGTTCAGCCTGGTTCAGACTATCTTGATAGTTAGTGCCACCATTTTTAAGTTTAGTGCTACCAAATCTAGGGATTTTTTTATTCTTCACCAGTATATTATTGGTTCTTTTCAGAGGCGTTAGATGCGTGTTGATCAGTGGCAGGTAGGTAACTCTTCTAAGCATCTTTACATTCATAATGCCGCAATGTTTCTGCCTGTCTATTGCTATGTGCTTCATCTGGTTTTCACTGAGCATGTTGTTTGACTGTGTCACGTCACAGCCTTCCTCAGCAGTAGTTTAAAAGTCACCGACATCAGGAGTAGTCCATATTTGGTGCACAGGATGACTAAGCACTCATCGCTCTTGTTGCTTCTCTTACAGGCAAGATAATTAACCATATTCTTCCAGTATCCCTGGTCTCTTCCGATCCTCTTCCAGTATTGTCATATCGTGCACGGGACCTTATCGAGAGTCTCCGCCTAGGTTATCCCAATACTGGTCTTAAGTCTCTGGGTTTTTCTTGTTGGACTCATTGGTAGGAGCGTGGAAATTGACCTGAGAGTAACCTGTATTGTAGGGCCTGAAAATATTATCGAGGTTCTGTCGTTGGGTGAGGAGAAGTCAGGTATGCTTATCACTCAGTTGTGGTGTACCGCAAAAACAGTCCCCATAACAGCACATTCTCCATAACTCATTTACTAGGTTTTCTTTTATATGTCCCACATCCTTGAGATTCCGTGGCATCTTCATCTGGGAATATGGTCTCTTGGAGGATTGCTATGCTGATGCTCTTATATTCCTGAGATTGTCAGCTTTGGAGTGATCTGCAGTGTATGGTAACTGAAGAAAGCTTCACAGCCCAGGATCACTGACGAGACACTTTATTGTGGTTTTTTTTGTCAGTGTATTTTTATCCTACAAAATTTAGAAAGTTATATTCTTTAATTACAATCTATATTTTTCTGATCTGGGTTATATATTAATATAAATAAAAATAGAGCTTAAATGAGGTATCAACAATTAGATGGAATTGTGTATCTATGTTTTATGCAGTATAAAAGATGATAATACGGTCAACCGCCGCAGCGCCACCTGGTGGACGTACGTGATAGGTGCTGGATTCACACCACTTCTCTGTCAGTCGGCAGCTGGTGGTGGACATGAACACTTGTAATCGGCGCAATACAGTTATGTTAATGGTTTTTCCATAGTAATTCTACATCTGACATGCCGGTTTGTAATGATCTATGTACACTGGAAAGTGTATATGCAATGCGAAGCGACTTGGAATACTGCTGGATAATATGTTGTAATATTTAAAAGCGTAAAGTATATTCTAATTCTATAGGTTGTGTTACAAGACAGTTTATAGAGTCATGATATCATGACTGTAAAATATTTTTACTATCGATTCCTATCCATAATCTTGCAGATCTGATATTGTCTGCATAGCTCTGTCGAAACAGGCCATCCAGTACATTGCTTTGTTAGCAATCTTGGGGGTCATGAAAAAATGGCTCTGAGCACTATGGGACTTAACATCTATGGTCATCAGTCCCCTAGAACTTAGAACTACTTAAACCTAACTAACCTAAGGACATCACACACATCCATGCCCGAGGCAGGATTCGAACCTGCGACCGTAGCAGTCGCACGGTTCCGGACTGAAGCGCCTAGAACCGCTTGGCCACCGCGGCCAGCTTGGGTCATGAAGTTTTTATACATTTATCACTGACGCTTTTGTTACTCAGAACTTCTAGTGTAAGTTAAAGTGTCCCAGTTTTGGGCAGGGA
This sequence comes from Schistocerca serialis cubense, assembly GCF_023864345.2. Classification (NCBI taxonomy): domain Eukaryota; kingdom Metazoa; phylum Arthropoda; class Insecta; order Orthoptera; family Acrididae; genus Schistocerca; species Schistocerca serialis. Next base: position 300,726,410 of record NC_064640.1, on the reverse strand, counting down.
ATTTACATTGAATGTAAAAGGTTAGCGACGTTCCTTTGACGACCACTCTTTCGTCTAGCTGGGTCATATGAGGGTGTGAGCCCCCCTGAATCCGTGGAACAACATATCGGCCAAGATCGGGGGTGGACTGGATACCATGCTGTATTGCAATAAATAACAACACAAAAACAGTTACTTTAATGAACAGAATTACACTCCTGGAAATTGAAATAAGAACACCGTGAATTCATTGTCCCAGGAAGGGGAAACTTTATTGACACATTCCTGGGGTCAGATACATCACATGATCACACTGACAGAACCACAGGCACATAGACACAGGCAACAGAGCATGCACAATGTCGGCACTAGTACAGTGTATATCCACCTTTCGCAGCAATGCAGGCTGCTATTCTCCCATGGAGACGATCGTAGAGATGCTGGATGTAGTCCTGTGGAACGGCTTGCCATGCCATTTCCACCTGGCGCCTCAGTTGGACCAGCGTTCGTGCTGGACGTGCAGACCGCGTGAGACGACGCTTCATCCAGTCCCAAACATGCTCAATGGGGGACAGATCCGGAGATCTTGCTGGCCAGGGTAGTTGACTTACACCTTCTAGAGCACGTTGGGTGGCACGGGATACATGCGGACGTGCATTGTCCTGTTGGAACAGCAAGTTCCCTTGCCGGTCTAGGAATGGTAGAACGATGGGTTCGATGACGGTTTGGATGTACCGTGCACTATTCAGTGTCCCCTCGACGATCACCAGTGGTGTACGGCCAGTGTAGGAGATCGCTCCCCACACCATGATGCCGGGTGTTGGCCCTGTGTGCCTTGGTCGTATGCAGTCCTGATTGTGGCGCTCACCTGCACGGCGCCAAACACGCGTACGACCATCATTGGCACCAAGGCAGAAGCGACTCTCATCGCTGAAGACGACATGTCTCCATTCGTCCCTCCATTCACGCCTGTCGCGACACCACTGGAGGCGGGCTGCACGATGTTGGGGCGTGAGCGGAAGACGGCCTAACGGTGTGCGGGACCGTAGCCCAGCTTCATGGAGACGGTTGCGAATGGTCCTCGCCGATACCCCAGGAGCAACAGTGTCCCTAATTTGCTGGGAAGTGGCGGTGCAGTCCCCTACGGCACTGCGTAGGATCCTACGGTCTTGGCGTGCATCCGTGCGTCGCTGCGGTCCGGTCCCAGGTCGACGGGCACGTGCACCTTCCGCCGACCACTGGCGACAACATCGATGTACTGTGGAGATCTCACGCCCCACGTGTTGAGCAATTCGGCGGTACGTCCACCCGGCCTCCCGCATGCCCACTGTACGCCCTCGCTCAAAGTCCGCGCTGTCGCGGCATGCTACCAGTGTTAAAGACTGCGATGGAGCTCCGTATGCCACGGCAAACTGGCTGACACTGACGGCGGCGGTGCACAAATGCTGCGTAGCTAGCGCCATTCGACGGCCAACACCGCGGTTCCTGGTGTGTCCGCTGTGCCGTGCGTGTGATCATTGCTTGTACAGCCCTCTCGCAGTGTTTGGAGCAAGTATGGTGGGTCTGACACACCGGTGTCAATGTGTTCTTTTTTCCATTTCCAGGAGTGTATTTATATCGTGTAAATACTCTTACAGTTGTGAAAAATAAGTTTTCCATACGTAAGTAGGCTGTTTAGGTTTTTATATTGGTAACGCCACGTAGCGGTCTGTATGAAAATCACTGGCTGTGCTGTGTGCAGTCTGTGGCTGGTTTGCATTGTTGTTCGCTATTGTAGTGTTGGGCAGTTGGCTGTTAACAGCGCGTAGCGTTGCGCAGTTGGAGGTGAGCCGCCAGCAGTGGTGGATGTGGGGAGAGATGGCGGAGTTTTGAGAGCGGATGATCTGGACGTGTGTCCATCAGAGACAGTAAATTTGTAAGACTGGATGTCATGAACTGATATATACATATACATTATGACTTTTGAACACTATTAAGGTAATTACATTGTTTGTTCTCTATCAAAATCTTTCATTTGGCAACTATGCCTATCAGTAGTTAGTGCCCTCAGAAATTTGAATCTTTTATTTAGCTGGCAGTATTGGCAATCGCTGTATTGCAGCAGTTCGAGTAATGAAGATTTTTGTGAGGTAAGTGATTCATGAAAGGTATAGGCTATTGTTAGTCAGGGCCATTCTTTTGTAGGGATTATTGAAAGTCAGATTGCGTTGCGCTAAAAATACTGTGTGTCAGTTTAGTGTTGATCAGAATAGGTAAAGAGCGAAATGTCTGAGTACGTTCAGTTCTGCTCAGCTGTTTGAAAATCAAATAATGTAAGAGGTTTATCAGCACAGTCATTCATTAATTTTTCTAAGGGGACGTTTCACATAACATAAAATTCCTGTCAAGAAGAAGGAATCAAATCTGGAGAAGAAGTTAACTGGTACGAGCTAAACTTAGAACTGATAGAAAAATTTTCGCAGAAGACAGAAGTGTTATTATGGATGTGGGGAATAACGGGACTGAGACGGGGACAAAGATAGCTGTCAGAAGGCTACAAAAGGGACAAATATATTGAAGCTCTGTTGGACAGGACGGATACCACCGAGGATATGAGCCAATAACAGGAAAAGCTCTAGTCTCGTTTCGAATGAAGCATAGTTTTGGATAAAAAGTTGGTTACTGTCTAATTAGTTATAAAGATGTCCGCGTGAAATCGGAAGGCACGTAGAAATATTTATTTATGCATAGGTACAGCCAAGATACCGGACGTATCTTATGCCGCAGTTACGGAATGATGATAACTAACTCAGCTACGAGGAGACGTATTGTCTCCAGGAAATGGAATAACAACATACAACGTGTGTAAATCACGTCTCCTAGCTGCTCGCTTTCATCCTAATTGAGCGTATGATGGACGACATCATCATGTAATGGAGCATTGCATACACAACTTCCGCAGGCAGCCACGTTTAATTTGATTTGTTTTGAGTCCTCACTATTAGTACCTTGTTGAACTACATCTCATTAATAGAGTTGTTTTGTTAGAAGAGGTAAGCGGGTCCTATAAAAATTATAGAAACAACAACTTCACAAAAATGTCTAATTACCTATCAGTGTCTACAAGGATCACGAGCAGCCTCTTATAATTAAGTTTTTATGCCCATCTCGATACTTCTTACAATTCACGGTTTGTGCCCATCTCGATACCAAACTAAGGCCTTTATGAATGCATGAGGCGATAGATGGGATATTATTAGAACTGATGTTCACATACCACTATGGCTATGATTTTTTTATACATACCTACAGTTTCATTCCAAAGGTAATAAAATTTTATACATTTCATATCCGAAAGCCGAGCGACCATGAAGAAGGATAATAGTACGTTTTCACGGAAATTGGCACATTTGACATTTAACGTAAAATTACTATCTGCATCAGATTACAAAAGTCCTGGAATGAGATTTTCACTCTGCAGCGGAGTGTGCGCTGATATGAAACTTCCTGGCAGATTAAAACTGTGTGCCGGACGAGACCCGAACTCGGGACCTTTGCCTTTCGCGTGCAAGTGCTCGCACTTGCCCGCGAAAGGCAAAGCACTTGCCCGCGAAAGGCAAAGGTCCCCAGTTCGGGTCTCGGTCCGGCACACAGTTTTAATCTGCCAGGAAGTTTCATATCAGCGCACACTCCGCTGCAGAGTGAAAATCTCATTCTGGAAACATCCCCAAGGCTGTGGCTAAGCCATGTCTCCGCAATATCCTTTCTTTCAGGAGTGCTAGTTCTGCAAGGTTCGCAGCAGAGCTTCTGTAAAGTTTGGAAGGTAGGAGACGAGGTACTGGCAGAAGTAAAGTTGTGAGGACGGGGCGTGAGTCGTGCTTTGGTAGCTCAGTTGGCAGAGCACTTGCCCGCGAAAGGCAAAGGTCTCGAGTTCGAGTCTCGGTCCGGCACAAAGTTTTAATCTGCCAGGAAGTTACAAAAGTCCTGTTTCCCCTGGCCTTGGCTGAGTGTCAGAAATATATGAACTACTGCGTACTCTCAATCAGTTTGTCGCTAATATTCCGAAATAGGTGAAGATATCCGTCAAAGGTGATAACGGATTTCTGAAAGCGAATAACATTTTCTGCTAGCTGTATGTTGACTTCACTTCTGCAGTGAAACATTTCAGCTGTGAACCAAAGGACTTCTTACGAAAATCATATGACACCGTGTCCATTTAGTTTCTAGAAACATGTAAAACCGTCCAGAACAGTGTCAAATATTCCACAGTGTTGTAGAGCCTACCAGAACAATTTTAGCGACATAACCAGTAACAAAGCAAAACTCAATGCTTCAAGCGAATAAAAAATTGATCGACGAATAGATACTTCACACGTATTGAAATACTACCGAATACCAGAAAGCGTATTGGTTAAAATAACGTGCTTCTAACAAATGAACAGCCGTCTGGGCGTTACAGGAGCGTATGAAAGCTTCTAATTCTAGCGAAAGATAATATGCAGAGGAAATATAGCTTGGTATAAAATACCGGGTGGTTATAATTAAAGTGCAGCTACTCATGGAAGTCCAATGTTGGCTGTAATTATCGTAAGGGAGCGAAACTTGGTAGATATGCTAATGCGTTAACGCGGAACCGATTTACGCTGGAAAACAAATTAGTTCCAAAGGTGACAATCAGGCGCGAATCAGGCACAGTACACTGTTTGTATGACGATATAACCTCCACGATGAATAACGTGAGTAAACAGTGTGGCTATCGAGAAGAGAGACCATGCGCTGGTAGTGAAACTGTTTTATGTGAACGACAGTAATTACAGCGTCGCATTGAGAGATTATCGCCGACTGAAAGATCCAAGGAGAGCCCCGATGTCAATAATGGTTCAAAAAAGTGATAATGAAATTCGAAAACAGGGGTGACCTGGTGTGGTACCTGGAACAGAAATGCGATTTATCCCGGTGGAAGTTATTGACGAGGTTGCTGTTGCTGTAACTGATCATACAGAACTTGCTCCTGTTAGTCCTAGTGCTCGTGCAATCTCACAGGAATTGTCCAGTCCATGGTCAACACTATGGAAAGTTTTGCGGTCTATTTTACACTGGTAACCGTTCAAGATCCAGATGGCGCAGTAACTGAAACCTGATGCTCAGCAGCAACGTTCTGAATTTGCTCTTCGGTTTTTGGCAAGAATCGAAGTCGATGACATGTAGCCGGGCAATATTCTATGTAGTAACGAGGCATGTTTTACACTATAGTGTGCAGTGAATACACAGAACTGCCGCATTCGGCGCACTGTTAAATCTCGTATTGTGTACGAAGAGTCACTGTACTCGCCTTGTGTGTCTGTGTGGTGTGGATTCACGAGCATCTTTATTCTCGGTCCACTCTTCTATGAAGAGAATACAACCAGAGGGCCGGTCAGGTATACTGTGACGTCTGCACATTGTCGAGACTTCCTTGTACAGCACCAAATTCCTGCATTGGAAGAGCGCAACTGTGCGAAAACCGCTGTTTTTATGCAGAATGAGGCCACACCTCATGTCTCTCGCCTAGTGAAAGATCTGCTTAATGCAACTTTCCACGAACGTTTTATCTCCAGAAGTTTACCAAATGCATGGCCTGCGAAACTACCAAATTGGAATTCATGTGACTTTTGGCTCTGGGGTATTTGAAAGAACGCGTTTACCAGGGACACGTTCGGTCCCTACCTGATATGAACGCCAGCATACAGGAACACTGCTCAGATTCCGCCGTAACTGCTGCGAACAGTTGTTGAACAAGTTGTTTTACGGATGTAGCAGCTTGTCGACGTGCGTGGTGCTCATAGTGAACAAACTGTGTAAACGGTGGTTAATAATAAAATCAACATTGTGCTTTTCTCACTTGTTTGACCTGTTCAGTCCACGTCCCGTTCCTAATCCATTACATATGAAAACATCTCTATACATCTTTCTTGGGTTCACACCACCAGAGTCGCACCGGGTGGCCAAAATTGGAACTAACTTCTTTCGTGCTTTCTGTTCCGCATTAACCCATTACAATATCTACCAAGTTTAGCTGCCATACGATAATAACATCTCAGACTTGACCTCTGTGACTAGCTGTGCTTTAACCATCATCACCCGGTAAGATGGATGTTGAAAAGAGGAATCAAAAATGACGATTCGGTATACAAAAACTATGTTACTGCGATTAAATTACAAATCGAATCAGAATTAGTGTTGTTATTGTGGTCTTCAGTCCAGAAACTCAGTGCATACTGCAAACTACATCCTTTTGAATCTGCTTAGTGTATTCATCTCTTGGTCTCCCTCTACGATTTTTACCCTCCACGCTGCCCTCCAATACTAAATTGGTGATCCCTTGATGCCTCAGAACATGTCCTACCAACCGATCCCTTCTTCTAGTCAAGTTGTGCCACAAGCTCCTCTTCTCCCCAATTCTTTTCAATACCTCCTCATTAGTTATGTGCTCTACCCATCTAATCTTCAGCATTCTTCTGTAGCACCACATTTCAAAAGCTTCTATTCTCTTCTTGTCTAAACTATTTATCGTCCATGTTTCACTTCCATACATGGCTGCACTCCATACAAATACTTTCAGAAACGACTTCCTGAATCTTAAATCTATACTCGATGTTAACAAATTTATCGTCTTCAGAAACGCTTTCCGTCCCATTGCCAGTCTACATTTTATATCCTCTCTACTTCGACCATCATCAGTTATTTTGCTCCCCAAATAGCAAAACTCCTTTACTACTTTAAGTGTCTCATTTCCTAATCTAATACCCTCAACACCACCCGACTTAATTCGACTACATTCCATTATCCTCGTTTTGCCTTTGTTGATGTTCATCTTATATCCTCCCTTCAAGACACCATCCATTCCGTTCAACTGATCTTCCAAGTCCTTTGCTGTCTCTGACAGAATTACAATGTCATCGGCGAACCTCAAAGTTTTTATTTCTTCTCCATGGATTTTAATACCTACTCCGAAATTTTTCTTTTGTTTCCTTCACTGCTTGCTCAGTATACAGATTGAATAACATGGGGGAGAGGCTACAACCCTGTCTCACTCCCTTCCCAACCACTGCCTCCCTTTCATGCCCCTCGACTCTTATAACTGTCATCTGGTTTCAGTACAAATTGTAAATAGCCTTTCGCTCCCTGTGTTTTACTCCTGACACCTTCAGAATTTGAAAGAGAGTATTCCAGTCAACATAGTCAAAAGCTTTCTCTAAGTCTACAAATGCTAGAAACGTAGGTTTGCCTTTCCTTAATCTAGCTTCTAAGATAAGTCGTAGGGTCAGTATTGCCTCACGTGTTCCAATATTTCTACGGAATCCAAACTGGTCTTCCCCAAGTTCGGCTTCTACTAGTTTTTCCATTCGTCTGTAAAGAATTCGCGTTAGTATTTTACAGAGACAGCTGTCAGAGACAGCAAAGGACTTGGAAGAGCAGTTGAATGGAATGGACAATGTCTTGAAAGGAGGATATAAGATGAACATCAACAAAAGCAAAACGAGGATAATGGAATGTAGTCAAATTAAATCGGGTGATGCTGAGGGGAGTAGGTTAGGAAATGAGACACTTAAAGTAGTAAAGGAATTTTGCTATTTGGGGAGCAAAATAACTGATGATGGTCGAAGTAGAGAGGATATAAAATGTAGGCTGGCAATGGCAAGGAAAGCGTTTCTGAAGAAGAGAAATTTGTTAACATCCAGTATTGATTTAAGTGTCAGGAAGTCATTTCTGAAAGTATTCGTATGGAGTGTAGCCATGTACGGAAGTGAAACATGGACGATAAATAGTTTGGACAAGAAGAGAATAAAAGCTTTCGAAATGTGGTGCTACCGAAGAATGCTGAAGATTAGATGGGTAGATCACATAACTAATGAGGAAGTATTGAATAGGATTGGGGAGAAGAGAAGTTTGTGGCACAACTTGACCAGAAGAAGGGATCGGTTGGTAGGACATGTTCTGAGGCATCAAGGGATCACCAACTTAGTATTGGAGGGCAGCGTGGAGGGTAAAAATCGTAGAGGGAGACCAAGAGATGAATACACTAAGCAGATTCAGAAGGATGTAGGTTGCAGTAGGTACTGGGAGATGAAAAAGCTTGCACAGGATAGAGTAGCATGGAGAGCTGCATCAAACCAGTCTCAGGACTGAAGACCACAAAAACAACAACATTTTACAGCCATGACTTATTAAACTGATAGTTCGGTAATTTTCACATCTGTCAACACCTGCTTTCTTTGGGATTGGGATTATTATATTCTTCTTGAAGTCTGTGGGTATTTCGCCTGTCTCATACATCTTGCTTACCAGATGGTAGAGTATTGTCAGGACTGGCTCTCCCAAGGCTGTCAGTAGTTCTAATGGAATGTTGTCTACTCCCGGGGCCTTGTTTCGACTCAGGTCTTTCAGTGCTCTGTCCAACTCTTCACGCAGTATCATATCTCCCATTTCATCTTCATCTACATCCTCTTCCATTTCCATAATATTGTCCTCAAGTACATCGCCCTTGTACAGACCCTCTATATACTCCTTCCACCTTTCTGCTTTCCCTTCTTTGCTTAGAACTGGGTTTCCATCTGAGCTCTTGATATTCATACAAGTGGTTCTCTTTTCTCCAGAGGTCTCTTTAATTTTCCTGTAGGCAGTATCTATCTTACCCCTAGTGAGATAAGCCTCTACATCCCTACATTTATCCTCTAGCCATCCCTGCTTAGCCATTTTGCACTTCCTGTCGATCTCATTTTTGAGACGTTTGTGTTCCTTTTTGCCTGCTTCATTTACTGCATTTTTATATTTTCTCCTTTCATCAATTAAATTCAATATTTCTTCTGTTACCCAAGGATTTCTACTAGCCCTCGTCTTTTTACCTACTTGATCCTCTGCTGCCTTCACTACTTCATCCCTCAAAGCTACCCATTCTTCTTCTACTGTATTTCTTTCCCCCATTCCTGCCATTTGTTCCCTTACGCTCTCTCTGAAACTCTGTACAACCTCTGGTTCTTTCAGTTTATCCAGGTCGCATCTCCTTAAATTCCCACCTTTTTGCAGTTTCTTCAGTTTTAATCTACAGTTCATAACCAATAGATTGTGGTGAGAGTCCACATCTGCCCCTGGAAATGTCTTACAGTTTAAAATCTGGTTCCTAAATCTCTGTCTTACCATTATATAATCTATCTGATAAATAAATTATTCTGTAATAATGTTGTTACGATGTATATTCTTTGCACTTTGCGATTATGTCTTCTCTTCTGCTATACGAACCTTGCACCCAGCAGATTCCAGACGCCATATTTGTTTACAAATCTGACAACATACATGTGATGTGTTACGACAGGGAAAGGAACCTGTGACCACTGGAAGAACTCTAGTTTACTTATTTTATGTTTACCATTAGATATCAGTTTAATTTTTTGTCAGAAGAAATCCGAAACCATGTTCTGAAATAGTGTCTTGTTTCTCCACTAGGCAGTGCCACAAGTTCATCCATAAAATCGTAACACAACACACACACAAATGTCTTACTAACTAATGTAAATCCACCCGATGATGGAGGTTTAAACCTTTGAAACGCGTCGTGGAAATAAATAAAACGCTGACTGGTAACAGTAAACTTGTTGTTCAAATGTGTGTGAAATCTTGTGGGACTTAACTGCTAAGGTCATCAGTCCCTAAGCATACACACTACTTAACCTAAATTATCCTAAGGACAAACACACACACCCATGCCCGAGGGAGAATTCGAACCTCCGTCGGGACCAGCCACACAGTCCGTGACTGCAGCGCCATAGACCGTTCGGCTAATACTGCCGCAGTAAACTTGTTGTTTCATTTAATGTCAATAACAGTCACGGTAAAGCCTAACCTAAAATGTTCGCATTTAAAGTTACATCCTCCTTTCAAGATACTGTCCATTCCGTTCAACTGCTCTTCCGAGTCCTTTGCTGCCTCTGACAGAATTACAATGTCATCGACGAACGTCAAAACTTTTATTTCTTCTCAATGGATTTTAATTCCGAGACCGAATTTTCCTTTTGTTTTCTTCACTGCTTGTGCAGTATACAGACTGAATAATATCGGGGATAGGCTGCAACCCAGTCTCATTCCCTTCTCGACCACTGCTTCCCTTTCGTGCCCCTCGACTCTTATAACTGTCATCTGGTTTCTGTACAAATTATTCTAAATAGCCTTTCAATCCCCGTACCTTACTCCTGCCGCCATTAGAATTTGGAAGAGAGTGTTTCAATCAACACTGATAGAGTGTTCTCTAATTCTAGAAACCCTATAAACGCGATATGGAAATGGAAGAGGACGTAGAGGAAGATGAGAAGGGACATATGATACTAAGTGAAGAATTTTGACAAAGAACTGAAAGACTTACGTCGAAACATGACCCCGGGAGTAGACAACATCCTGTTAGAGCTGCTGATACCCTTGGGAATGCCAGTCATGACAAAACTCTTCCATCTAGGTGAGCATGATTTATGAGACAGGCGATATACCCTCAGACTTCAAGAAGAATATAATAATCCCGATTTCAAAGAAAGCAGCTACATACAGCTCCCTAATTATCATATTCCGGTGGCGTCCGTCTCTGGAAAGCTTGCCCGGCAATGTCCTGGCGGAGGTTGTGATAGGCTGCTCGACCTTTACATCAACACACATATTCGTCAGTGTCAAGAATTAACAGGATGGAATGGTGTTGGCGCCTAGGTTGGTAGTGGGAGTCTAGACGAATTTCTTGTAAGCCAATAATTGGCGAAAGCATTGTTAATCGGCCTCGATTGGCCAAGTTGGCACAGCGGAGTGGTCCCTCTCTGTTCGCGGGGCAGAAGAGAACTTGAGATGATGTTCTTTCCTGGCCGCCGCAGAAGCTGTTCGTGTACTCTGCTGCCCTTGCTGCAGGGTAATTTCATTCTCAGTTTCACTTGTCTGGCCACCCGGACAAACAGAGTTTTTTCGTGCTCGCTCCTCCGTAAGCCTCCAAGGCGGAGTCCATCTGCATGCAGCGGAGCCGACCACAAGTAGCAGCCATCATCAGCATACCGCCTTTCGTCGTGCTGTAGGTAAGATACACGGCTCAGGCCTGTAGGGTTTCAGTTGAGTGAGGCTTCTCAGTGGTTGCATCAAAAGAACCAATTTGCCTAATTTCCTGACATCGCGGTACTACAACAGATTAACCACTACTTTACCTATATTATACACTTCACATGTTCTCATAGTAGAGAAGCACACTCGAGTCCATACAGCGTCGTTGGTACTAGGTTCTTGCCAACATCTCTTTCGGAAGAGGGCTCGTTACATGTATGGTTTACATTCATGCACATGACTATTCGTTGTACAAATTCATGATCAATTTTGTGTTCAATTTAAAGAAAATAAACGTAATTGTAATTATTAGCACGGCATTTGTCTGTTAAACAGTTACACTCACCATAATCCTTTAACATAATTATTTTTGTAAGGGTTCTTTGATCAATTAGTTTAATGAATAAATTGTATGAGAAGCTAGTCACCCTACGTAGGATTTACTTCAGCGCTGTTATAAGATTGCTTTACAAACCTTGTGCAAATTCATTATAAACCTACTTGGGTGCTTTGTGAATAACATCTTGATTCTGTCCTCTAAGTTGCATATCAGTTAAGGATCTCAAGGTAGCAAACACGGTGCTAGTTCCTAACCAGACGCGACATTTCTGGTGTGTGAGGCCAATGCGAGTGCCTTATCTTATTGGGAACCGTGATGTTAGCTTTCGACAATATTATGCAAGATCGTATGCTGTCTATGTTGCCCTCAACTACGTAGACGCAGAGCGTTTTGAACTGTTGCCTTGGACAGCACGTTCTGCAGATCCCTCATATACTGAAAATACCTGGTCATGGATTGGCGGGAGAAAATGGTTCAAATGGCTCTGAGCACTATGGAACTTAACTTCTGAGGTCATCAATCCCCTAGAACTTAGAACTACTTAAACCTAACTAACCTAAGGACAACACACACATCCATGCCCGAGGCAGGATTCGAACCCGCGACCGTAGCGGTCTCGCGGTTCCAGACTGTGGCGCCTAGAACTGCACGGCCACTCGGGTTGGCTTGGCGGGAGACTGGCACGTACCACTCAGCAGCCACTACGACTGATGAACTAGGATACAGCGATAAAGCAACATGGAATGACGTATCCGTATCTGTCATCCAATTTGAAATCTTGACTGACTCAAAATATTCTGCTGCCTGTGAATCACGCATCCCTTACACTCCCAAATCACCAACAAATTTAATTATGCAATTATCCTGCTGTATAATAACAATAAGTAAAATTTCGTTTATTCTATCTTTCCCTGTGTTGCAATATTAATGACCACCGGTATAAAGTCTTCCAATTCAGTGCGCACAATCCAACTTTTGATTTCTGGCTTAGCACGTGAACTTATAAAAACAAACTGAAGCGTTCACTCAATGAACACTGCTCAGATAAGTTGTTTTCATTCAGATAACACATCGTGCGGTAGGGCGTGCACTGTTGTTCAGGTTTCAACTTCAGTAGGCATCATCAACACATGAAAAATATGAGTGATAATCCTCACGTTTCAACTTAAGATGGAAGGATACGTTGTGATACATTATTCAGTACAGATGTCCCCACTGTAGTTTAGAGCCTACAAACTAGTGTTAGTATGTACCTTATACTGAAAATATCTCGTTTTCCGTTGTTATTTTCTTGTCTGTTCCATGGGTCCAGAAAAAATAAAAGCACAAACCGAGAGAAAAGAGGATACAAGCAACCTAGCTACGATGGTGTGCTGAAAAGTAATCCCTCCGAAAATTTATTCTGATCTCAATACCGTTTGTGGCGGTACTTGGCACACACATTACTCGCTCGACTTTCCTGCTTCGCTGCGACCCTCTGTTACTAGAAGGCTGCGAATTGTAGCATGTAGCCGGCCGTGGTGGCCGAGCGGTTCTAGGCGCTTCAGTCCGGAACCGCACGACTGCTACGGTCGCAGGTTCGAATACTGCCTCGGGCATGGATGTGTGTGATGTCCTTAGGTTAGTTAGGTTTAAGTAGTTCTAAGTTCTAGGGGACTGATGAACTCAGATGTTAAGTCCCATAGTGCTCAGAGCCATTTGAACCTTTTTTTTTTGTGGCGTGTAACATGGTGATGTGTAACGTAAGTACATCAGAGAGTGAGAAAGAGCGTCGTGTACCTTGTTTATAACCGCAGAAAACGCGTCTCCAAACAAATTCCATAATAATGAAAGCTGTCTACTGTAATGATTCGCCGCTCAGGATAAACCGAGCGGTCTCAGGCGCTGCAGTCATGGATTGGCTGGTCCCGGTGGAGGTTCGAGTCCTACCGCGGGCGTGTGTGTGCGTGTTTGTCCTTAGGATAATTTAGGTAAAGTAGTGTGTAAGCTTAGGGACTGATGACCTTAGCAGTTAAGTCCCATAAGATTTCACACACATTTGAACATTTTTGAACTGTAATGATTCCAGACCGCACACGAGCGCTGTGACATGTACAACAATCCGACCCATTTGGCTCATTGTCGTCGATCATCCTCCAAACACGCCCGACTTGGTCACATCCGATCTTCATCTCTTTCCAGAACTTAAAGAACACCTCCGAGGACTCCACTTTGATAGTGATGAAGCGGAGCAAACAGAGGTGAGATTGTAATTACGTCAACAAAGTGAAGCATTCTATAGCTCCGGTATTAACAAACTGATCTCTCGTTGGGAGAGATGCGTTCGTCGCCAGGGTGACTATGTTGAGAAATAGATTGGCAGACATGAAGAACAAAGATGTAAAATGTTAACAACATTTGTTTTATGTAGAAATCTTCAAGAGTTTTACCATAAGAAATTCGGAGACATTACTTTTCAGCACGCTCCCGTACATATCCTTTTTTAGACCTGACAAGTATCCATACAATGGGCAGATTCAAGTTGATTTTAATCTTGTCGGTGAAGACATCTATCGCGTTCATCTTCAAAGGCGTTAATGTGCAAAGAGTTTCCTTTCTGTTGCAGAAACTATATAACATTTATCCGAATAAGCTGAAGTATTTCGTAGGCAAAACTTAGTCTAGTGTCAAATGTCAGCTTGCTTGTTTTCAGGTCTTCTTTGAAAGAAGGAATTCACATTGAGAAACCAAGGTAATGAGGAGCTAAAAACGACTTGCTCCTGAAAGTGATTTCCGTTTATTTCAGAGTGAGTGACAAAAAGCAGCGGCGTCGGTGACCTGCAGGCACGGAAGGAGCGGCAGTGTCGACGTGCCAGAGGCGTGCGTCAGACGCAGCCAAGAAGCGTGACTCTGCGACGTGAGACAGCGCCGTAGGCGTGCCCGCTCCCGGAACGCCAGCCTGATCACAAAAGCTTCTCGCGAACTCGCTTCTGACGCTCCATATCAAAGGAAACCTGTGTTAGCGTCACAAAATCTCAGGAAGACGATGACTTTGCGATTCTTTCCACTGGTTGAAATTTCTGTAACTCTTCGTGGCCACTGACTACGTGAATCATATCTTGTCAAGTTAGAATAGTACACTTCCAAGTAATCTACTTCCAACAGGACGCTATGGACGTCATTACGAAAAACACACGAGTTAACTTATCAATGTTAATCCACCTTGGAAGCAAATTCGTAGGTATTTCAGGAAGTAAGGGACAAAAATAAGTTACACTTGTCTCACGCTAAGAACATTACTACATCTACATGATTACTCTGCAATTCACATTTAAGTGCTTGGCAGAGGGTTCATCGAACCACAATCATACTATTCCATTCCACAACAGCGCGCGGGAAAAACGAACACCTAAACCTTCCTGTTCGAGCTCTGATTTCTCTTATTTTATTTTGATGATCATTCCTACCTATGTAGGTTGGGCACAACAAAATATTCTCGCATTCGGAAGAGACAGTTGGTGACTGAAATTTCGTAAATAGATCTCGCCGCGACGAAAAACGTCTTTGCTTTAATGACTTCCATACCAACTCGCGTATCATATCTGCCACACTCTCTCCCCTATTACGTGGTAATACAAAACGAGCTGCCCTTTTCTGCACCCTTTCGACGTCCTCCGTCAATCCCACCTGGTAAGGATCCCACACCGCGCATCAATATTCTAACAGAGGACGAACGAGTGTAGTGTAAGCTGTCTCTTTACTGGACTTGTTGCATCTTCTAAGTGTCCTGCCAATGAAACGCAACCTTTGGCTCGCCTTCCTCACAATATTATCTATGTGGTCTTTCCAACTGAAGTTGTTCGTAATTTTAACACCCAGGTACTTAGTTGAATTGACAGCCTTGAGAATTGTACTATTTATCAATTAATCGAATTCCAATGGATTTCTTTTGGAACTCATGTAGATCACCTCACACTTTTCGTTATTTAGCGTCAACTGCCACCTGCCACACCATACAGCAATCTTTTCTAAATCGCTTTGCAACTGATACTGACCTTACTAGACGGTAAATTACAGCATCATCTGCGAACAATCTAAGAGAACTGCTCAGATTGTCACCCAGGTCATTTACACTCCTGGAAATGGAAAAAAGAACACATTGACACCGGTGTGTCAGACCCACCATACTTGCTCCGGACACTGCGAGAGGGCTGTACAAGCAATGATCACACGCACGGCACAGCGGACACACCAGGAACCGCGGTGTTGGCCGTCGAATGGCGCTAGCTGCGCAGCATTTGTGCACCGCCCCCGTCAGTGTCAGCCAGTTTACCGTGACATACGGAGCTCCATCGCAGTCTTTAACACTGGTAGCATGCCGCGACAGCGTGGACGTGAACCGTATGTGCAGCTGACGGACTTTGAGCGAGGGCGTATAGTGGGCATGCGGGAGGCCGGGTGGACGTACCGCCGAATTGCTCAACACGTGGGGCGTTAGGTCTCCACAGTACATCGATGTTGTCGCCAGTGGTCGGCGGAAGGTGCACGTGCCCGTCGACCTGGGACCGGACCGCAGCGACGCACGGATGCACGCCAAGACCGTAGGATCCTACGCAGTGCCGTAGGGGACCGCACCGCCACTTCCCGGCAAATTAGGGACACTGTTGCTCCTGGGGTATCGGCGAGGACCATTCGCAACCGTCTCCATGAAGCTGGGCTACGGTCCCGCACACCTTTAGGCCGTCTTCCGCTCACGCCCCAACATCGTGCAGCCCGCCTCCAGTGGTGTCGCGACAGGCGTGAATGGAGGGACGAATGGAGACGTGCCGTCTTCAGCGATGAGAGTCGCTTCTGCATTGGTGCCAATGATGGTCGTATGCATGTTTGGCGCCGTGCAGGTGAGCGCCACAATCAGGACTGCATACGACCGAGGCACACAGGGCCAACACCCGGCATCATGGTGTGGGGAGCGATCTCCTACACTGGCAGTACACCACTGGTGATCGTCGAGGGGACACTGAATAGTGCACGGTACATCCAAACCGTCATCGAACCCATCGTTCTACCATTCCTAGACCGGCAAGGGAACTTGCTGTTCCAACATGACAATGCACGTCCGCATGTATCCCGTGCCACCC
This sequence comes from Schistocerca serialis cubense, assembly GCF_023864345.2. NCBI lineage: Eukaryota > Metazoa > Arthropoda > Insecta > Orthoptera > Acrididae > Schistocerca > Schistocerca serialis. The sequence goes on along the minus strand of NC_064640.1, from coordinate 300,709,892 downwards.
AACGTGCTCTAGAAGGTGTAAGTCAACTACCCTGGCCAGCAAGATCTCCGGATCTGTCCCCCATTGAGCATGTTTGGGACTGGATGAAGCGTCGTCTCACGCGGTCTGCACGTCCAGCACGAACGCTGGTCCAACTGGGGCGCCAGGTGGAAATGGCATGGCAAGCCGTTCCACAGGACTACATCCAGCATCTCTACGATCGTCTCCATGGGAGAATAGCAGCCTGCACTGCTGCGAAAGGTGGATATACACTGTACTAGTGCCGACATTGTGCATGCTCTGTTGCCTGTGTCTATGTGCCTGTGGTTCTGTCAGTGTGGTCATGTGATGTATCTGACCCCAGGAATGTGTCAATAAAGTTTCCCCTTCCTGGGACAATGAATTCACGGTGTTCTTATTTCAATTTCCAGGAGTGTATATAGATCACGAACAGCAGAGGTCCCAGGACGCTTCCCTGGGGAACACCTGATATCACTTCAGTTTTACTCGATGATTTGCCGTCTATTACTACGAACTGCGACCTTCCTGACAGGAAATCACGAATCCAGTCGCACAACTGAGACGATACCCCATAGGCCCGCAGCTTCATAAGAAGTCGCTTGTGACGAACGGTGTCAAAAGCTTTCCGGAAGTCTAGAAATACGGGATCAACTTGAGATCCCCTGTCGATAGCGGCCATTACTTTGTGCGAATAAAGAGTTGCACAAGAACGATGCTTTCCGAAACCATGCTGATTACGTATGAATAGATCGTTCCCTTCGAGGTGATTCATAATGTTTGAATACAGTATATGCTCCAAAACTCTACTGCAAACCGACGTCAATGATATAGGTCTGTAGTTAGATAGATTACTCCTACCACCCTTCTTAAACACTGGTGCGACCTGCGCAATTTTCCAATCTGTAGGTACAGATCTATCGGTGAGCGAGCGGTTGTATATGATTGCTTCGTAGGGAGCTATTGTATCAGCGTAATCTGAAAGGAACCTAATCGGTATACAATCTGGACCTGAAGACTTGCCCGTATCAAGCGATTTGAGTTGCTTCGCAACCCCTAAGGTATCTACTTCTAAGAAACTGATGCTAGCAGCTGTTCGTGTTTCAAGTTCTGGAATATTCCATTCGTCTTCCCTGGTGAAGGAATTTCGGAAAACTGCGTTCAATAACTCCGCTTTAGCGGCACAGTCGTCGGTAACAGTACCATCGGCACTGCGCAGCGAAGGTATTGACTGCGTCTTGCCGCTTGTGTACTTTACATATGACCAGAATTTCTTCGGATTTTCTACCAAATTTCAAGACAATGTTTCGTTGTGGAACCTATTGAAGGCATCTCGCATTGAAGTCCGTGCCAAGTTTCGCGCGTCAGTAAATTTTAGCCAATCTTCGGGATTTCGCGTTCTTCTGAACTTCTACTCAATCAGAGTGGCGCATTGTCAAAAGAGAGTACATGTTCCGGAATTCCTGCAGACACACCACCGCTGTGGCAAGGCTAACAGGTGCGTCACAGCACATTTACCGTGAAATTCTGACAGTACATGGATCAAATAAAACATCGCGCCCAGCCGTATGAAATGGTGCCAACAATGCGACCAGTATGAAATGTTCACTCTGCAGCGGAGTGTGCACTGATACGAAACTTACTGGCAGATTAAAACTGTGGGTCGGACCGAGACTCGAACTCGGGACCTTTGCCTTCCGCGGCCAAGTGCACTACCAGCTGAGCTACCCAAGCACAGTTTCGGTCCCCCCACACAGTTTTAATCTGCCAGGAAGTTTCAATTTGACCAGTACTGCACGGACGTGGATGATGCTAATCGAGATTTCCACATCTTGCACTCTGCAGTTTTCATGTTTTCGGCAAGTTGAAAGAACAGCTGGTGGGGGGGGGGGGGGGGGGGAGGAGGGAGGCGGAGGGTGTGTGGGTGGACAAATTTTCCGAAGATGAAGACGTTCACACAGAGGTTATAGAATGGCTTCGTGACCATGGAGCGGATTTCTATCATCAATAAATTGAACAATTGGTGGAATGTTCCGCTCGCTGTTGACACAGACTTGGTGACTGTGTTGAGAAATAGTGTTATGTATTTGTCTCACTTTGAAGTATAGCGCAGGATTCAATAAAACTTACTTGTCTGCCATAATAATGCGCAACTTATTTTTTGAAGAGTCCTCGTACTTGTGGTATTCACAGAGGCTCCATTTTAATACTTCTGCATTGTGTATTGTAGATTAATAATTTTTCATCGGTAACATTACAAAAAACTAAGGGTGTTTGGTATGGAAATGATACAAATATGATGACAAATATCAAATTAAAAATAGTTCTAATTAATCAGTACTGAACACTTTCTTGACTTAAATCAGTGAGCTCCTGCTATTTCATTGTTATTCAATACTGCAAACACTCACTATATGCTGTTTAGAACTTCCACCTACCAATGTATGAAACACGCGGCTTTTCAGTATAAACATCTGACAGCACAGAATTTTTAAGATTAAATTTAGATGATAAATTCAGCTAGGGTAAACACATATCACTACTCAAAATGGTTCAAATGGCTCTGAGCACTATGGGACTTAACTTCTGAGGTCATCAGTCCCCTAGAACATAGAACTACTTAAACCTAACTAACCTAAGGACATCACACACACACACGCCCGAGGCAGGATTCGAACCTGCGACCGTAGCGGTCGCGCGGTTCCAGACTGTAGCGCCTAGAACCTACTCAAACTCGAAAACTTATTGAAACGTACCCTTTGAAAAATTTATGATTGACTGTGCTGATAAACCTCTTACATTATTTGCTTTTCAAACAGCTGAGCAAAACTGAACGTACTCAGACATTCACTAAAGTGACACACAATATTTTTTAGCGCAACGCAATCTGACTTTCAAATATCCCTACAAAAGAATGGCCCTGACTAACAATAACCTATACCTTTCATGAAGTCTTCCCTCACAAAAGTCTTCGTTACTCGAACTATTCCAATACAGCGAGCGCCAACACTCCCAGCTAAATAAAAGATTCTAACTACTGAAGGCACTAACTACTGATAGGCATAGTTAGCAAATGGAAGATTTTGATAGACAACAAACAATATACACTCCTGGAAATTGAAATAAGAACACCGTGAATTCATTGTCCCAGGAAGGGGAAACTTTATTGACACATTCCTGGGGTCAGATACATCACATGATCACACTGACAGAACCACAGGCACATAGACACAGGCAACAGAGCATGCACAATGTCGGCAGTAGTACAGTGTATATCCACCTTTCGCAGCAATGCAGGCTGCTATTCTCCCATGGAGACGATCGTAGAGATGCTGGATGCAGTCCTGTAGAACGGCTTGCCATGCCATTTCCACCTGGCGCCTCAGTTGGACCAGCGTTCGTGCTGGACGTGCAGACCGCGTGAGACGACGCTTCATCCAGTCCCAAACATGCTCAATGGGGGACAGATCCGGAGATCTTGCTGGCCAGGGTAGTTGACTTACACCTTCTAGAGCACGTTGGGTCGCACGGGATACATGCGGACGTGCATTGTCATGTTGGAACAGCAAGTTCCCTTGCCGGTCTAGGAATGGTAGAACGATGGGTTCGATGACGGTTTGGATGTACCGTGCACTATTCAGTGTCCCCTCGACGATCACCAGTGGTGTACGGCCAGTGTAGGAGATCGCTCCCCACACCATGATGCCGGGTGTTGGCCCTGTGTGCCTCGGTCGTATGCAGTCCTGATTGTGGCGCTCACCTGCACGGCGCCAAACACGCATACGACCATCATTGGCACCAAGGCAGAAGCGACTCTCATCGCTGAAGACGACACGTCCCCATTCGTCCCTCCATTCACGCCTGTCGCGACACCACTGGAGGCAGGCTGCACGATGTTGGGGCGTGAGCGGAAGACGGCCTAACGGTGTGCGGGACCGTAGCCCAGCTTCATGGAGACGGTTGCGAATGGTCCTCGCCGATATCCCAGGAGCAACAGTGTCCCTAATTTGCTGGGAAGTGGCGGTGCGGTCCCCTACGGCACTGCGTAGGATCCTACGGTCTTGGCGTGCATCCGTGCGTCGCTGCGGTCCGGTCCCAGGTCGACGGGCACGTGCACCTTCCGCCGACCACTGGCGACAACATCGATGTACTGTGGAGACCTCACGCCCCACGTGTTGAGCAATTCGGCGGTACGTCCACTCAGCCTCCCGCATGCCCACTATACGCCCTCGCTCAAAGTCCGTCAACTGCACATACGGTTCACGTCCACACTGTCGCGGCATGCTACCAGTGTTAAAGACTGCGATGGAGCTCCGTATGCCACGGCAAACTGGCTGACACTGACGGCGGCGGTGCACAAATGCTGCGCAGCTAGCGCCATTCGACGGCCAACACCGCGGTTCCTGGTGTGTCCGCTGTGCCGTGCGTGTGATCATTGCTTGTACAGCCCTCTCGCAGTGTCCGGAGCAAGTATGGTGGGTCTGACACACCGGTGTCAATGTGTTCTTTTTTCCATTTCCAGGAGTGTATTTACCTTAATAGTGTTCAAAAGTCATAATATGACATCCAGTCTTACAAATTTACTGTCTGTGTCCAGATGATCCGCTCTCAAAACTCCGCCATCTCACTCCCCACATCCACCACTGCTGGCGGCTCACCTCCAACTGCGCAACGCTACGCGCTGTTCACATCCAGCTGCCCAACACTACAATAGCAAACAACAATGCAAACCAGCCACAGACTGCACACAGCACAGCCAGTGATTTTCATACAGACCGCTACGTGGCGTTACCAATATAAAAACCTAAACAGCCTACTTACAATATCTCAATTTGAAATGCAAATTTTGACAGATCTGAGTGGCATATGCTCATATGGGTAAAAAAGCTGGCATAATTCGCCCATTTTTATTCCATAATGTCATATGCTATTACACTTCGGGGATATAGTTTCCCCGACCCAGAAACGTGAGATACTCATTATTTGTGGCGTGAATTCTGGAAAGTTTGTCAGAAGCCAGTGTAAGTAATTGATATTACTAATGACTTATATCACATGAGAGATGTAACAGTTTCCCTAAAGCTGCAGTTGTTACGTTTCTTTACTAGCGTCGACGTCTGGTCAGTGTTGTGCTGTACATGCGCATTATAAGCTGACAGGACAAACATACGAGGCATAATCACAAAGCTGTAATCATCATCCCGAAAAAGTCAAGCTGTGGCCATGAACTTGATGATGTTGTTACACCGTCTCTACATATTCGACCTTGAATGTGATGTATTTTTCCCAGCGACTGATCTTAGTTGCAGCAGTCATCAATATGTTTTTTTCTGTGAGGATAATCAAATAAAAAACAGACAGATGGAAAAAAGTAAGTAAACTGTTTATTAATTCGAAAGTAATGGCCGTAATTATTCCTACCGTTAACCCACTACGAGGTATGACAGTCAATGCTTTCATGAAAAAATGTTTGCGCTTGCATACGGAACAATGATTGTATCCAGGTGTGCTCCTCCTCGTTCGAAGCAAATCGAAAGCCATGAATGTCTTTCTTCAGGGCTTCAAAAATATGGAACCCTTAGAAAGAGATCGGGACGGTATAGAGGATGTATAAGAACTTCCCAGCGAAACTTCTGGAGCGTAATCGAAACAACAGAAACGCCAGCTCTTGGAATGTCATGATGATCTTTTTCTTTGACTGCAGGAGCCCGCTACTCATTGACTTTCTGGAACACAGCGCTACAATTAAAGCACAGCGGTACCATCAAATTGGAACGCCTAGGAATATTGAAGGACGGCATCATTCTGTCACAGGATAATGTACGCCCACATGTTGCCAAGGTTCTCTAGATTACGTTGCAGAAGTTTCGCTGGGAGGTCCTTACACATCCTCCATGCAGTCCCGATATCTCTCCATGCAATTTCGGTGATTTTGGAACCCAGAAAAAGACATTCGTTGATGAAGAGGTGCATGCCTGGGAGCAACCATGATTCTGTAGCCAAACGTAAACATTTTTTAGTGATGGCACTTACCGTCTTTTGTCACAGTGGGATAAGGGTATTAAGAGGTATGGCGATTACTTTTGGAATAAACAACAGTTTATTCACTTTTTCCCACCTGTTTCGTTTCCATTTGACTTCTCCTTATGCACTTAGACTAAGCTGCTATTCGTAACACTAAATAGATATTCTGTCTATGTCATCATGTCTCCTCCTAAAATCACTCAACGATATCATTTTCCCACTTTCCACACAGAATCATCAGCAAACAGTTGCAGATTGTTGTTCACTATATCTGTTAGATTGTCTGAGTATATAGGGAACAAGAAAGGTCCTATCACGCTTCCGTGGGGCATTGCTGATGATACCCTTCTCTCTGATGAACGCTCTCCGTCTATGTCAACGATCTGGGTTCTATTGTTGAAGTCTTTGAGCCATTCATATGTCCAAGAATCTATTCTGTATGCTCATGATGAAAATCTAGGAATATAGAATCTACCTATTGTCCTTCATCCATGGTTCGTAGGATATCGTGCGAGAAAAGAGCAAGCTGAGTTTCGAACCAGAGATGTTTTCTCAATCCTCGTTAAAATGTAGATAGAAGGTTTTCTGTTTCAAGGAAATTTATTCTGTTCAAACTCAGAATATACCCAAGAATTTCGCAGCAAATAAATGTTAACGATATTGGTCTGTAGGTTTTCAAGTCCGTTCTTTTACCCTTCCTGTATGCAGGAGTCACCTTATTCTGTTTCATGTCGCTTGGAACTCGATCTCAAATGCCCTGCACTTTTAACTCACTGAACTCGCATTCGGGAGGACGACGGTGCAATCCCGCGTCCGGCCATCTTGATTTAGGTTTCTCGTGATTTCCCTAAATCGCTTCAGGCAAATGCCGGGATGGTTCCTTTGAAAGGGCACGGCCGACTTCCTTCCCCGTCCTTCCCTAATCCGATGAGAGCGATGACCTCGCTGTTTGGTCTCCTTCCCCAAACAACCGCCAACCCACTTTTAACTGCGTAAAAGAACGAAAAAATAAACCTGGCATGAGACCGAGGGATCAACGATGAACATGGCAGATACATCAGAGGACGATCAGTCACGCGGTTCTAGACTGAAGCGCCTAGAACCGCTCGGCCATAGCGGCCGGCTAACTTAATCACCTATTGGATTAGCCGTGAAGGGTTATTGTACCTAGAGTGATATTAAGCCTGTACAGTTGATATTGGCACATATTTCAGTAACAAGAACAAGCGGTAGCCGCACGGCTCAATGTCTTTTCGAGGTATTCGCCCCCACCCTGCTGGACTTTCGTGGCCGGAATCAACAACTCATTTATAATCACTCTTATCATCTTTAAACTTCCTTCAATTTCAATAAATTATTAAAACCCTCCCTTTCTGTTAATTAATTTCATTTTTATTTGCAACCGATTGTTATTACTTCCATTTTTATTGCTGAACGTAATATTTGCTTGCAATTAGAAACAATTTATGTTGACACTGTTCTAAATTTGCAATAAATGAAATGAAAAATGAAAAAAAATCTTCTGTTGCCCAACAACACTAGTAACGCGTGACTGGATAGAAGCCTTCGGTTCAATTACTGATTTTACGTCGGATCAGAATCTTCTCGTGTTTTTTCGGTTTGCTATGCTGTCTCGAGTCCGCTCTCACCCGTATAATCGGGAGCTTGGTGTACTGGCCACACTTTCCTCTATTTTTCGACTTACCATCTGATACATTCACGACAAACGATGTTTTATAGGAGCAAATATGGAACTACGTTTGCGATGAATGTTTCAGACCCCTGAAAATACACTACTGGCCTTTAAAATTGCTACACTAAGAAGAAATGCAGATGATAAACGGGTACTCATTGGACAAATATATTATACTAGAACTGACATGTGATTACACTTTCACGCAATTTGGGCGCATAGATCCTGAGAAATCAGTACCCAGAACAACCACCTCTGGCCGTAATAACGGCCTTCATACGTCTGGGCGTTGAGTCAAACAGAGCTTGGATGGCGTGTACAGGTACAGCTGCCCATGTAGCTTCAACACGATACCACAGTTCATCAAGAGTAGTGACTGGCATATTGTGACGAGCCAGTTGCTCGGCCACCATTGACCAGACGTTTACAACTGGTGAGAGATCTGGAGAATGTGCTGGCCAGGGCAGCAGTCGAACATTTTCTGTATCCAGAAAGGACCGTACAGGACCTGCAACATGCGGTCGTGCATTATTCTGCTGAAATGTAGGGTTTCGCAGGGATCGAATGAAGGGTGGAGCCACGGGTCGTAACACATCTGAAATGTAACGTCCACTGTTCAAAGTGCCGTCAATGCGAACAAGAGGTGACCGAGACGTGTAACCAACGGCACCCCATACCATTACGCCGAGTGATACGCCAGTGAGGCGATGACGAATACACGCTTCCAATGTGCGTTCACCGCGATGTCGCGAAACACGGATGCGACCATCATGATGCTGTAAACAGAACCTGGATTCATCCGAAAAAATGACGTTTTGCCATTCGTGCACCCAGGTTTGTCGTTGAGTACACCATCGCAGGCGCTCCTGTCTGTGATACAGCCTCAAGGTTAACCGCAGCCATGGTCTCCGAGCTAATACTCCATGCTGCTGAAAACGTCGTCGAACTGTTCGTGCAGTTGGTTCTTATCTTGCAAACGTCCCCATCCGTTGACTCAGGGATCGAGACGTGGCTGCACGATCCGTTACAGCCATGCGGATAAGATGCCTGTCATCTCGACTGCTAGTGATATGAGGCCGTTGGGATGCAGCACGGCGTTCCGTATTACCCTCCTGAACCCACCGATTCCATATTCTACTAACAGTCATTGGATCTCGACCATCGCGAGCAGCAATGTCGCGATACGATAAACCACAATCGCGATAGGCTACAATCCGACCTTTATCAAAGTCGGAAAAGTGATGGCACGCATTTCTTCTCCTTACACGAGGCATCACAACAACGATTCACCAGGCAACGCCGGTCAACCGCTGTTTGTGTATGAGCAATCGGTTGGAAACTTTCCTCATGTCAGCACGTTGTAGGTGTCGCCACCGGCGCCAGCCTTGGTTGAATGCTCTGAAAATCTAATCATTTGCATATCACAGCATCTTCTTCCTGTCGGTTAAATTTCGCGTCTGTAGCACGTCATCTTCGTGGTGTAGCAATTTTAATGGCCAGTAGTGTACATACACCAAAGAGGGAAAGCGCGCAATGGGGTACATGAGTGTAGCGAGACCTGTCGAGCTTTAAATCGGCAACGTTGTGTTAGAGAGAGGTTTTCAAAGGAGACCTTGACGCTGGTGGCGGGTATTTAATCGTGGCGGATGCAGATGCTTCCCGTTAGGACGCTGGAGGACGTGCAAGGCCGCACACAGCTCAGCCCGCCAGCGCTCGGGGCGATGACCGGCGACGCCTGACTGACGCCAGGTTGCCAGCACGCTGCCGTCTGGCGTGTTCCTCACCGCAGTATCTCTGACTCAACCAACTCTCTGCGGCAGTTACTAACCTACATACTTCCGTGCCGTCATTTTCCCGACAAAACAATATGAGGCGATGATCTAGTGGTCGGGCGTTACCTTTTGCAGGGAAATTCTGTGCATTGTTTTGCTCGTGAATGTGTAGGCGAAACTGCTTCCAGTAACATTAGGAAACTGAAGCATTGACTAGTTTTCCGTCTTGAAGTAAGAATAAACAGAGGCATGTGAAATCAGAGTGTCTTGTTTTCCCGCTTTCTAGCCACTGTAAATCATGTGAGACGAATGTTAGGAAGACTCCCTAAATAAAGTCAAGACGATTGTGTTTCCTATTTTTCGTCTAGTGATGTGCACGAGACACAAAAACTATCAACATTTTTGGGTGATCCATGATTCGGAACGTCACGATATCCATTCGCATCCAAATGAAGCCCGACTATCAAAATTTCCCCACCGTGTCTCCAAGAGCTGTGCTTCTTCGCCACGAATCGCCTCAGTTATGTTCCTTATAGCTGATAATACGACTGGTACACACGCACACTACACCGAGAAATGCGTATCTATATCAGAAACCTATCGAAAACTAAGAAATATCCAGAACTGCGTCCAAAAAATCAGCAAACGTAAAGCTAAATACCGAATTTTCGAAGACACTCAGTCAACTCACTGGCAGTAATTCTGCTCTCTATCACATTCTCAATAACCATGTCCTAGATAACATTCCAAGCCAAGATAACTGTTTCACATCTCTCTGAAAACTTAAAAATTCCTGATTACGCTCATGTGGAGTATTCTCTATAGTCACGAAGAAACAGATGGTTTGACCTCACACATTATTCTCCGTCTTCCAGTTGGGTAGGTGGGAGCAAATGTACGTGTGGGGCAAGAGTACGCATCAAGTTTTCAGGTCCCTAAAGCAGAAGATCACTAGTCTCCCACATGGCAGCGCATACCTTGTCGTCTTCTCAGTTCTATTCTTGAACCTCGTGACAGTCGGACGCTTGTGGCTGGAGAAAATGCGGTGAGCCACTTTTGTGCGTTTTCGATGTACTGTTTTATAGTTTAATTGAGTGTTAGATGAAACTAAATCTATTTAAAAATTAGATAAACTCGGCACTGCAACTGGCGGCTAAAAGCTTCTCATATTCTCCTTGATCTCCATGACTTTAGTTGTGTGTGTTATCTGCAGACTGCAGAAACATAAAATAGCGGAAATGGGTAAATGTACACACGTCCAGTGGGGTAAAATTTCTCATTAGTTCTAACCTTGCAAGAAACTATTTGTGAACTTTTGCCCTATAACATGTATGTTGACTTGTGTAGTCCTTCTAGCATATTCATGCATCTTTTTTTATTATTATTTCGCGTATATGCTTCATTATTCACCTTAGAGAACTTAAATTACTTTTCCTTTTCTGTAGTGTTTGTTTCGTTAGGTAATGGTCTTTTCAAACATATCTACCTCTTAAAACAATTCGAATATAGTCTCGTCTTCCATAGTGGCTTCTTTGTTCCAAAAGCCGATCTAGAATATCAAATCGTCCGCCATTAACAGAGCTGCTCTGCCATCGAGCTGTTGATCTTACTGAAAATGTGAGCTCAATAAGGCAAGCGTACAGAGCTACTCGGTTTTTTAGAGGGTGTGTTACGAAAATCTCTTAAAAGCACCAAAGGTAGTGAGCACCTTGGCCGATTCACAAAAACTTGTTCATTGGAGGAAGAAGAAGAAAAAGTGCAGCACTGCATTTCGCTCGAGAAAGTTTTTTTCGTCCTTACTCTCACATAATTATGACATTTACTTCTTGAACTCGCCGAAAAATAAAGAGTACCTAATATAAATGCGTAGGGTTTCAGGGACAGAGTCAGCTGACATAAGATTTTCAGTATCGTACCGCGTCATAACCTTATGACACGGTACGATACTCAGAAAACTTTCATGTCAAATGAGTACCTAATTACTTTTACCATGTATTTATTTGTAACCCTTTTAACTTCTTTATTTGTGGGTAAAAGTACACGCTGCATGCTCTTGCCCCAGGCCAGTGTTCTCATTACCCACAGCATGGCGTAAGAGTACGCAAAATTATTATTGTAATAATAATTGGATGACAATGAAGCTTTTACACAATGTTACCAAGGTGTCAAACTATGTTTTGCCTGCGTAACAGATATCATACTGCTGCAAATATTTTTCAAATATTTAGTAAAAACTAAAATGTGTACTATTACCCCCACCTACCCTAGTTGGAAGACATACAAATTGTTTTAAAATTGATTGTGATACAAATCAGTGAATCTGTCAATTTGAGTTGTTTGTGTTGTAGTCGTCGTAGTTGTTGTTGTGGTCTTCTGTCCAAAGACAGCTTTGATGCAAATCTCCACGCTAGTCTCTTCTGCGCAAGCCATTTCAACTCTGCATAATTACTGCAACCTACAGCCACCTGAATCTGACTGCTGTGGTCCAACCCTTGCTCACTCTACAATTTTTACCCTTCACATTTCCCTCCATAAGCAAATTAACTACTCCATTAAGCCTAAGGATGTGTGAAAACAACAAAGCTGTACCATAACGCTCTTTTCTCTCCAGTTCGATTCAGCACCTCTTCACTAGTTATCCCAGTCGGCTCATGCTATGTTCGGAATTCTTGTGTAACACCACTTTTCAAAACTTCTGTTCTCTTCTTGTTTGCACTGCTTATTTTCCACGTTTCAGTTCCATATAAGAGTACACTCCAGACATGTACTTACAGAAAAGACTTCATACACACATATTTAAACGATATATTAGAATGTTTCTTTCTTTCGGAAACTCTCTGCTTGCCATTGCCAGTTTCAATTTTAGACTCTCTCTATTTCCACCATCGTGAGTAATCTTGGTGTCCAAATGGCTAAACTCGTCTGCTAGTTTTTGTGTCTCATTTCCTAATCAGATTCCCTCAGCATCAACTGATTTACCGATTCAGTTCAATTGTTCTTCCAGGTATTTGCTGTTTCTGTTACAATTATTATGTCATCAGCAAACCACAAGTTTTTACTTCTTCAGCATGAACTTTAATTCCCTTTACCAATTTCTCTTTCCTTACCTTCACAGCTTGCTCAATGTACAGCGTGAATGAAATCAGAGACAGGCTAGAACGATATCTCACTAACTTCTCCACTTTCGTGTCTTTCAACTCTTAAAACTGGTGTATGGTTTCTGTACAAGTTGTAGGTAATCTTTCGGTCCATGTATTTTATCCCTGAAGTCTTCAGAATTTCAAGGAGTACGAGGACGCGCTGAAAAGTAACGAATTTTTTATTCTGTTCTGAGTATTGGTTGAGGTATTACATTTCATGAGTATTACCCATCGCCTTTCCTGCTTCACTGACGCAAGTTGCAACCCTCTGCCGCTAGAGGGCTCCGAGTCGTAGCGTGTAAGATGGTGGTATGTCGGTGTGTGTGTAGCAGCGAGATGTAATCGAGTTTCTAACCACAGAATACGTGCCCCCAACTTAAATCCATACTGTGTACCGTGAACATTGTATCGACATTAGTAATGTGCGACGTTGGGTTGTTCGTGCTCGGAACGTGGGAAACGCTGGAGTTAACGTCAACGTGTGTGACAGAGCATGGACTGTTTCCAAAACTTAAATAACACTTTAGAGGACTACACTTCGATAGTTATGAAGCAGTGCAAGCAGAGGTGAGGTTGTGGCTTCTTCAACAAAGTCAAACATTCTACAGTGACGGTATCAACAAACTGGTCTATCGTTGGCAGAAATGTGTTCATCGCTGGGTAATCATGTTGCAATATAAATACGTAGAGATGTAGAATAAAGATGCAGAATTTTAATAAAGTTTATTTTATTTAAGAAGTTTTAAGAGTTTTCGTTTAAAATTTCGGAGGCATTACTTTTCAGGACGCCTTCCTATATTTCAGTCGACATCCTCAAAAGGGTTATTTTTTCTATTTTCCGTCTTTCCCTTAGCTGCTTTAAATTGTTGGAGGTATGAAACGCCTATTCAACCAATTGAGGCCAGTTTCTTTGTTGCCAATACGTGTTTCGCTTCATTTATTTGGGAAGCATCGTCAATGGTGATTTCCAGCGCTGTTAACTCATGTGTGTGGTCCTGGAGATATATTCGTTTGCTTCCATACTCCAGCTCTCCGATTTCTGGGGGTCTTATATCACTTGCGCTTTCCATTTTGTGATCAACATACGTTTTTGTTGATAATAAAGTAGAAGTTGAAAGAATGCCAGAAATCGGCCAGCCGGAGTATGGAAACTAACAAATATATCTCCAGGACCACACACGAGTTAACAGCGTTGGAAGTCACCACTGATAATGCTTCCCAAATAAATGAAGCGAAACGCGTATTGCAACAAACAAACAACTGTCTTCAATTGGTTGCACAGACGGTACATACCTTGAAGAATCCTCAAAAGCTATCCCGAAATCTATAAGTACATTAAGATGGGTTTGCCCTTCTCAGTTTATCTACTAACATAAGTTGTAGGATCAACACCGTCTCGCGAAACTTCTAAATTTCTGCGGAACCAAAATGTATCTTCCCTAAGGTGGGTTTCTACAAGTGTTTTCCAGACTATTGAAAACAATTTATATCAGTATCTAGCAACAATGACTTAGTAAACTAACAGTTCAACAACACTCACTCCCACAAACACCGGCCTTCTTAGTAAGAGGCACTATTACATTCTTTTTCAAGTGTGCAGGTATTTCGATGTCTCATATGGGGATTGTATAAAAATTTGGAATCGTAAAACACACGACACACTGCCATGCTAAATACGCTGTAGGAAAACCGACAACATTCAAAACAGCTTCCAGTCCTCTCCGAATGGATAAATGCAGGTCCTGTATCGTTTTCCAGGCATTCTCCCTGCAAAATAGTGGTAAGTTCGGTAACGATGAGGGGGTAGGTAGCGATCATGCACACTTTTATTCAAAGTAGACTACAACTATTCAATAGTATTGACATCTGGTGACTGTGGTAACCAGGGGAGATGCGACAATTCATCCTCCTGCCCACAAAATCAGTCCTGAACAATTCGAGCTGTTTAACAGGGCCCTGTCGTCTTAAAACGTAGCGTCTTCACTGGGGAACAAACATTGTACTATGGGATGAAAATGATCAGCCAAAATGGTCACATCGTCCTTGGCAGTAATGTGATGTTGAAAAGTAACCATGGTGCCCATGGAATACCATAATATGGCTGACCTTTTCGTCTGCAAACCCTGTCCATATTTCACTTTTGGGACGTAAGCTCAGCCAAAGGTTTGTAACAGTCTCACACAAATCTCAAAAAATTGTTCAAATGGCTCTGAGCACTATGGGACTCAACTGCTGAGGTCATTAGTCCCCTAGAACTTAGAACTAGTTAAACCTAACTAACCTAAGGACATCACAAACATCCATGCCCGAGGCAGGATTCGAACCTGCGACCGTAGCGGTCTTGCGGTTCCAGACTGCGGCGCCTTTAACCGCACGGCCACTTCGGCCGGCACACAAATCTCATCCGACCAAATTACTTACTTACATTGCTCCACAGTCCAGGTTTTATGTCTCTGGAACCACGTTTTCCTAGTACGAGCATTTCCATCACTAATGAATGGTTTTGGAGTTCCAGTCCGCCATGCAATTCCGTGATTATGGAGCTCCCTTCGTGTTGTTTTGGGGTTGAGAGGGTTCGCGAGTGCGACATTCAATTCTACCGTGACTCCTGGAGCTGTCGTCCTCTTATTTTTCGCCACAGTCCTCTTCAATTTCCTTATGGCAGGCTCACCCAGCACACACATTCGACCGCGTTGTAAGTTAGCGGATAATGTTCTTCCGCTTTCCCTGTATGAGGTATTGATCCTCGATACGGTTGCTCTTAAAACACCAAACACTCCGGCTACCTTGGTTCCGGAGCACCATTAACTTGCCACCGATCGATTTCACTTAGCTCCCGGGTTCGATTCCCGGCGGGGTCAGGGATTTTCTCTGCCTCGTGATGACTGGGTGTTGTGTGATGTCCTTAGGTTAGTTAGGTTTAAGTAGTTCTAAGTTCTAGGGAACTGATGACCACAGATGTTAAGTCCCATAGTGCTCAGAGCCATTTCACTTAGCTCTGATATAAGTAACATACAAGTACACAGGACACTGTTCTGACCACGACTCGTACTCAGGACAATGCACAGGTAAGGTCTGTGGTCCAATACAACAACGCAACACGTTGTCTTGACTGTCTATTTATTTTATGTTCAAGCATACATTTCTGTAGAAGTTTCCGTACTTTTTCCAACCTCTGTATATCTTGCGTTGGAGGCGGCATTGTTTTGTTATGCCTGGCTCTCCCAGGGATCTCAATAATTGTGAGGGAGTATTGTCTACTCCAGGGACCTTGTATCGATTTAGCTGTTATACTTTTCTATCAAATTCTTGGCGCAGTGTCATATTTTCAGTCTCATTTTCATTCCCTTTCTATAATACTATCTTCAAGTTCATTTCCCTTTCATAGCCTTTTTATACATTCGTTCCGCTTTCAGCTCTCCCTTCTTTGCTTAGTACTTGCTTGCCATCTGAGCTCGCAATATTCATATAGATGCTTGTCTTTTCTCCAAAGATGTATTTAAATTACTGTAGACAACGTCTACCTTTCTCCTACTTTTGCATGCTTCTACAGCCTGGCATTTGTACTCTAACCATTCTTGCTTAGCCATTTTGGAATTGATTTGTCAATATTATTTTGTTGATGTCTGTATTCCCTTTTGTCTACTTCATTTATGCATATATTATGTTGTCTGATTTCGACAATTAAATTGTCTTGTCTTTGTACCTGGTTGATCCTCTGTTACCTTCATTATTCCAACTCTCAGAGCTACCCATTCGTTTTCTGTTGTATTCCTTTCTCCCGTTTCAGTCAATCGTTGTCCAATGAATCCTCTGAAACTCTCAACAACTTCTTGTTCTTTTAATTTATATAGCTCTCATATCCTCATATTCCAACTTTTCTGGACTTCCTCAATTTTTATCCTATAGTTCATATAACGAATAAATGATGTTCAGAGTCCACATCTGCCAGTGGAAATGTCTTAGGATTAAAAATCTAGTTTCGAAATCTCTATCTTATAAAATCAGTCTGAACGTTTCTAGTGCCGCCATGTCTCTTGCATGTACACAAAATTTTTACATGATCCTTAAACCAATTGTAGGCAATGATTAAACTGTGCTCTGTGCAAAATTCTACCAAGCAGCTTCCTCCTTCATTCATTTCTCTCAGTCCATATTCTTCAACTATTTTTTCTCTTCTTCCTTTTCCTACTATCGAATTACAGTCCCCCATCATAATTAATTTTTCTTTTCCTTGAACTATCTGACAAATCAATTTTATGTCATCATGCAGTCTTTCAATTTCTCCGTCATCTGCGGAAGTAGTCGGCATATAAACGCGTACTACTGTAGTGGATGTTAGCTTCATGTCTGTCTTGGCTATGATAGTGCGTTCACTTTTCTGTTCATAGTATACTACCTGCATTCCTACATTCTTATTTATGATGAGACCTACACACATCCCACCCAATCCCCCGAAGATTCAAATGCTGAACTATTTTACTTCTGGAACATATTACCTAAGAATGTTCCATCATCATTTAACCATACTGCAACCTCGGGAAAAATAACGGCTGTAATTTCCCCAGGCTTTTAGCCGTACTGAGTACCAACATAGCAAAGTGAAGTTGTCAGATATTACAAAGCCAGACCAGTGAATCATCCAGACTGTCGCCGCTGCAACTACTGCAAAAGCTGCTGCCCCTATTCAGGAAGCACATGTTTGTCTGACCTCTGAACAGATACCCCTGCATTGTGGTTGTATCTAACATACATCTTTTTGTCGGCAAGGTCCAGAGTTCATGATCCTGTGGAAAGAAAAATCCATGATTACTGCCTCAATTTATTTCTCGTGTGACTGCAAAGATAAGTGAAACAGATATTAGTTTCAGTGGATTTGAGTTAAATTGACTAAAGCATCAGGGCCCAATGGAATATCTGTCAGAGCCCATACCGAATTTGAGGCTGATTTGACCCCTATTTTAATCGTGGTATACCTAAGATGCCTCGAACAGAAATCCGTGCCCAGTCGTTAGAAGAAACCACAGGTCACACACGTCTACAAGAAGCGTAGCAACAGTGACCCACAAAACTACCATCCAAAATCCCTGACATCCATTTACTGTAGAATATTAGAACAATTCTGAGCTCAAATGTAATGAGGTATCTCAAACATAATTACCTCCATGCTAACCAATATGCATTCCGAAAACATCGATCACGTGAAACCGAATTGGAGCCTTTCGCACATGTCAAACAGAAAAGCATGGATCCAAGTAGACACGTAGATGCTATATTTCTTTAGTGCCAAAAAGCGTTTGACTAAGTATCACACCTACGGTTAGTATCGAAATGGGGTACCAAACTCAGTGTGTGACTGGATTGAAGATTTATTGGCTGGGAAGACGCAGCACGTTATCTTAGTTGGGGAGTCTCAGATAAAATTACACCTAATTTCTGGTGTGCCCTGGGGAAGTGCATTTCGATCTTTATTGTTCATCTTCTGCGTTAACAATCTTGCAGACAATATTAATAACACCATCAGACTTTGCGCAAATGATGCTGTTATCCGTAACGAAGCACTGACTACAAAGTCTGTACAAATATTCAGCTGGAGTAGTATAATAGCTCCTGATATTTTTCTCTATGAAGCTGAAGCTTTTATGACATTCACTAATCAAATAATGGCTATCATGTAGATACACATGCAAGTAAATCGTGTGCATCGCCTGTAAACTTACTCGTTCCACATTATTAGGATAGAAGTCGTACAAATATTGCATAGAACACGGAATCCACTGTTTAAACAGCACGAATGAAACAAGTTTTCGTTGGGGCAATACTTACTGACGGAAGATCTGACATTACCAAAGAAAGATAAAATAAAATTTACATAGAAGGCAACAGGGGCCACCCGATTTAATTTTCATAGAAAACAATTAACGTGTTTTGATTTCGCTAGAAACCAGAACTCTTTATCATGCACCAAACAATCATGAAAAGGATGTACAGTGCCCAATCACATTAATGTGACCACCTGTCAAAACTTGAAGAAGCACCTTTTGCAACTCGCAATACTGCGAGAAGTACAGGAAGAGAGTCAATGAGGTTCTGGAAGATATCGCAGGGTCATGGCGCCATGCCGAATCCAGTGCCATCGCCAGCTGCACTAAGTTTCTCGGTTGAGGATCCATGGCCAACAATCAAAGTGTTCCCACAGATTCCCGATTGGATTTAAAACAGCGGAGTTTGGTGGCCAAGGGAGTATGGTAATCTCATACTAGTGCTCTTGAAACAACGCACGTACACAGCGAGCTGTGTGACATGTTGCATCGCACTATAGATTACAGAGCGCTGAGAAAAAATAAACCATGTTTAGGGATGGAGATGGTCCCCAAAGATAGATGCATACTTGTGTTGATCCAGTGTGCTTACAGAATGACGAGATCACCCATGGAATTCCACGAAAACATTCCCCAGATCATAACTGTTGCAGGGTGTTTGCTTTCAGACGTTTCACGCTGGACACGCCAACGGCCAACTATCTCAGAGAGGATAAAACGTAAACCATCTGAAAAGACCACTTTTCGCTACTCAGTGGACGTCCAGTTATGGTATTTGCATGTCTATTCCTGTCTTCGTCGCCGTTGAACAGCAGTCAGCATAGGTGCAGATCCATAAGCAGCAATGCTCACTGAACGGATGTTGAGGAGACACTATTGGTAGCCCCTTGGCTCATCTGGGCTGCTCAGCTGTGGTACTTCTATCCGCCCGTACACTTATCCACAGCCGTTGTTCACATCTACCATCTATGGCCCGTGGTGCACCACAACTGCCTCGTCTCCGGTTTTGGATAGCGCCATTTTGCCATGCACGGTATACTTTAATCACGGCGGCACACGAACAGGCTACAAACTTAGCCGTTTCGGAAGTGGTTCCACCCTTGATCCGAAAGTCAATGATCCTGTCCCTTTGGACGTCAGATGAACCGCTCCGTTTCGGGATTAGGACAACGACTGCACTGCTTTCCGCGTCCACTCAACACACTTTATGCAACTTCCACTGCTGGTGCTGCCACTTACCGCCTGCGAGTTGTTATTGTACGTTGACGTCTAACGTAGGTGATGGTTACATCAATGCGACTGGGCCGTGTATTTGGACAAGGGTAGTAAATCACGGGGAGAAGATAAAAATGCTGTTATTAGCTGACAATATTTCTCTACTCGCCGAACCTTTGGCTTACGTCGGCGTTCACGTCATGTCGAAACGCTTCTAATTTAGCCGTAGTAAATAGTTTTGATGCATATACTCGTATTGCAAATGGCGCAACCACTTTTGAGATTGAAACGAGAAACTGTCTTGTTCGTTTGGATTTATTCTTTGTTGTTTGTAGACTACCTGACGAAACAGGTGAAGCATCCCAAAAGGCATGGTAAGATGTGAATGGAACTTCGTACATGACACACCATTGGCAAGTATGTAAATCACTGTGAAGGACACGGCGATGACACGTACTCTTGTGAGACAGCATCATCAGTAAATGCAAGAGTTTTAAAGGGGCCTCATTGTGGGCCTCCATTTGGTCGACTGGCGGAATCGTGGAGTATCCGGATTTGTGGGGCATCCGAATGTGACAGAGGCCCGATGTTGGATTGCATCGGAATGTGAGAACAGGTATACTCACCGTCAAAGTTCTGGTAGATTACAACTGAGCGCCAGAAGGGAAAATGGCCGTATCGTGCACCAAGAACATCGTAACCACATCATACCTGGGTGTACGACCCGAGAAGTAATGCACTCCTTGTCACAATCTGTATCATTCTGCATCAGTGGTCCAAGACTGGCAGAAGCCGAACTAGGAGGTTACCGTCCTGTGTGTTGGCAACAATTGTGGACCTCCGCGTCTTATAAGAAAATCCAACAGTTTTATTACACCCTTACCAACCGATTCAGTGCATGCATACAGCCCAGGGTGGGTACAACTTTATATTGACAAGTGAGCTCATACTACCAAGTTATTTTTAAATTTGACTCATTTTGTAGTCACTGAAAGAACATCACACACTCCCTCAACTTTTATTTCGTTTCCTCCTCCCTTTCTGGGAGCTTCATTTCTTTTTCCAGGCAGTGTATTTTTCTGAGATTTCCTGCACTTTCTGTGGCAATCCATTGTAAGACAAATATCCGATTGTGTAATGTTGATGCATTAATTTGTTCTGAAAGTGGTGCTGATATTCAAGACAATAAAAGCGGGTTACAAGCTGTGAGCTATCTGGAGAAGTTAACCTTGCATTACTGAGCAACTGTTTCACCAGGTATCCAGTCTAGTATACCAAATTGCCAACCAGACTAACATTAATTATAATCTTTTAATAGTCATCTTACGACAACCGGTAATATATATATATATATATATATATATATATATATATATATATATATATATATATATATATATAGAATTTAAATAAAAAGAAATAAATCAGTTTATATTTAGACATTTATTTTAACATTGATCATTGTTCCGTTAAAATTTCAGCATATTAAACTTGATTCATAACTAAACTGGTGCCTTATTTAGGATTGTGAAAATGTGAGTCTGTAATCTTACGGAACACCTCAAATATGGAGCCAAGATTGGGAGACTGCATACAACACCGCATTCGTAAAATAACACACGAAGAACGTTGAAACATATGCAAGAGGAAATTAACCACAACCAACCGATTCAATTTTCACCCAAAGAAGTTACGGTCGTAGCGCAATCCTGTCCATCATGAAATTACCACACACTGGTATACTAAATTCATACTAACTCCCTGTGAAATCTTCCCGAAAAGAATGGCTGATGGCTACTTTGATGATTACACCACATGCTTCACGTGGTCAACTTGGTTTACACAAAGACTGTAAATCCACAATAATTTTGATAATTAAAATAAATTACATCGAAACGCAATTTACAAAAGAAAAACCTCGAACTGGTTACTATCGTCTTACTATTAACCAGATGGGTCAAACAACTGTATAAGCACGTGGTACTGGTCTCACAAAGTACACCCCACGTGGGTTGAACATAAAGAAAAGTTGCTATATTGGAAAATATTGTCAAGACGAGACATTATAATGTCACACACATTCACATTTGAGATAGATGATCTTAGAGTTACGGATCCTCAACACGTGGTTCCACTTTACTCACAAAGTAGTGACAAAGCAACTACTGGAAGATATTCTAAACTTCACACTCGAATTACACTGCGTTGCAATTTAAGATAACATAAGATATTTTTAGGTCTAAACCTGAAATAAAGGTGATTAAATTTTCAGTTAGGCTGAACTTAAGAAATCCATTGTCCTACGGACTTCGCAGAGACGCGCTTAGCCGGAGATCTTACCACTTCAGACGCTCGCCACGGACAGACTGACCTGGCCTCCTACCAAGGGTGCTTCCGTATACAAAACGGAAGTGACCAGAGAGGCAGGAACGGACAGGACCATACTAAGAATAGAAACCTCTTTGCTTTTAGAAAACGTAGCTACCTGTTCTGACGTTGGTCCTACTGTTCTCTAGCAGACAGGCTTGTCTGCTACCATCAAGCATGCAAGTAGAAATACATTTGCTCATTCATCCTTTCACACAGAAGGGAAGGGGGATGACAGTATCTTATCATATACAGTATATAAAAGAAAGCGGATGGAGGTTCCGCATGAGACTGTGTGACATGAATTACATATAAGCTGTGTTTTAAAGTGTAGTAGTGTGACAGATCGTTCTTGATTAAGTGTAAAAGTAACACGTTCCACTGCTCAGTCTCCTCCCAGATAGAGTCAGAAACACCACAGTAAATTTAGAAGTGGAATGTATGCCGTAAATGACAACAGATTTAAGAAATTAACATGAAAGGAATCCAACAGAGACCTTTCAATTGTTTCTGTTAAGTATTATATTTTTAGTTTACTTATGCAGTACACTAGCGTCTTGATCAAATTTTGCTACATATGCCAAATACTCATACAATGAGACGAGCCGTCACAAGATCAATGATGCAACAGGTGTCTCAGCTTCTTCGATATTTTTAAGCGCTCATTTGTGGCGTTAGTTACCTCGGAGATATACGAGAGTGTGCTGAAAAGAAATGCCTAATTTTTTTTTATTTGAAAACTCCTAAAACCTTTTTAAATAAAACATACGTTATTAACATTCATCATCCTTATTCTTCATATCTACATGTTTATTTCTCAACATAGTCACTCAGACGACGAACACATTTCACTAACGAGGGACCACTTTGTTATTACTATCACTGTAGAATGTTTCACTGTGTTGACGGAGGCACGACCTCATCTCAGCTTGCACCGCTTCACCATTATCAAAGTGAAGTCCTTGAAAATCGGGTGGGGCCTAGTAGGGACTGTTTGGAGGGTAATCGATATCAGTGATCCCAGGGCGTCAGATTGTTTTAGATGTTGCAGCGCTCGTGTGTGGTCTGTCATTGTCATAACGAAGGAGAGCGTGCTTCACGTG
Organism: Schistocerca serialis cubense; assembly: GCF_023864345.2. NCBI lineage: Eukaryota > Metazoa > Arthropoda > Insecta > Orthoptera > Acrididae > Schistocerca > Schistocerca serialis. The sequence goes on along the minus strand of NC_064640.1, from coordinate 300,686,759 downwards.
TTTACGAACTCTTCAAATTCGAAACGTAGTTAGGTTACAAACCGCCATGTTGCACGCCACAATTGGGAGCTCTCTAGTGACATGGGGCTTCCAGTATGTAGGTATGAAGAATAAAGACGTAATGTTACTAACGTTTGTTTTATTTATATGACTTTATGAGTTTTCACATTACTTTTCAGCACGCCTCGTGCTGCATACACGTAGCCTTTCAGCACGCCTCTTATGTCAACAGGATTTTTGATGCACTAAGTATCTGTGTATTTAGTGTCCAATATGAGTACAACAGGGCTGGTTTGGATTAGCTTCGCTGTTTTCAGTAAGCAGACGATATCACAGAAATAGAGCTGGTGAACTATGCTCCTCTTACATCCTAGAACACTTTGTTAGTACAATTTAGCTTCGAAACTCAACCGTAATAGTTCGACTATCCTCTGTCAACTTCTTCCATATTTTAAACACAAATAGAATTGTTTGTTCTTCTAACGGCTACGGTCGCAGGTTCGAATCCTGCATCGGGCATGGATGTGTGTGATGTCCATAGGTTAGTTAGGTTTAAGTAGTTCTAAATCCTAGGGGACTGATGACATCAGATGTTAAGTCCCATAGTGTTCTGAGAGGCATTTGAACCATTCCTCTAATGAGTAACAAGTCCTATCTGCAGGTATCGTTTTTCTCTAAGCTGGCGAAAACTGATTCCGTTTCACGTAACTTGCCGCTAATCCCCCTCCTTCATTTGTTTTTCAATCTTCCACTATGACTTTACACGTTTCGTCTGTTAACAAACTATTTTGTAACGCAGTTTCGTTTATTCATTCAATCACTTTACGATTACCACCCACTCATTGTACTGTTTTAAAATAGACGGGACGCATTTCAAGTATGTTTCGCTTCTCATGATGCTCGCACAAACGAAAAAATGGCTGACATCGAAATAAGTCTCCAAGGAATAGAAAAGCAACTGGAATCACTCAATAGAGGAAAGTCCACTGGACCTGACGGGATACCAATTCGATTCTACACAGAGTACGCGAAAGAACTTGCCCCCCTTCTAACAGCCGTGTACCGCAAGTCTCTAGAGGAACGGAGGGTTCCAAATGATTGGAAAAGAGCACAGATAGTCCCAGTCTTCAAGAAGGGTCGTCGAGCAGATGCGCAAAACTATAGACCTATATCTCTGACGTCGATCTCTTGTAGAATTTTAGAACATGTTTTTTGCTCGCGTATCATGTCATTTCTGGAAACCCAGAATCTACTATGTAGGAATCAACATGGATTCCGGAAACAGCGATCGTGTGAGACCCAACTCGCTTTATTTGTTCATGAGACCCAGAAAATATTAGATACAGGCTCCCAGGTAGATGCTAATTTTCTTGACTTCCGGAAGGCGTTCGATACAGTTCCGCACTGTCGCCTGATAAACGAAGTAAGAGCCTACGGAATATCAGACCAGCTGTGTGGCTGGATTGAAGAGTTTTTAGCAAACAGAACACAGCATGTTGTTATCAATGGAGAGACGTCTACAGACGTTAAAGTAACCTCTGGCGTGCCACAGGGGAGTGTTATGGGACCATTGCTTTTCACAATATATATAAATGACTTAGTAGATAGTGTCGGAAGTTCCATGCGGCTTTTCGCGGATGATGCTGTAGTATACAGAGAAGTTGCAGCATTAGAAAATTGTAGCGAAATGCAGGAAGGTCTGCAGCGGATAGGCACTTGGTGCAGGGAGTGGCAACTGACCCTTAACATAGACAAATGTAATGTATTGCGAATACATAGAAAGAAGGATCCTTTATTGTATGATTATATGATAGCGGAACAAACACTGGTAGCAGTTACGTCTGTAAAATATCTGGGAGTATGCGTGCGGAACGATTTGAAGTGGAATGATCATATAAAATTAATTGTTGGTAAGGCGGGTACCAGGTTGAGATTCATTGGCAGAGTGCTTAGAAAATGTAGTCCATCAACAAAGGAGGTGGCTTACAAAACACTCGTTCGACCTATACTTGAGTATTGCTCATCAGTGTGAGATCCGTACCAGGTCGGGTTGGCGGAGGAGATAGAGAAGATCCAAAGAAGAGCGGCGCGTTTCGTCACCGGGTTATTTGGTAACCGTGATAGCGTTACGGAGATGTTTAGTAAACTCAAGTGGCAGACTCTGCAAGAGAGGCGGTCTGCATCGCGGTGTAGCTTGCTCGCCAGGTTTCGAGAGGGTGCGTTTCTGGATGAGGTATCGAATATATTGCTTCCCCCTACTTATACCTCCCGAGGAGATCACGAATGTAAAATTAGAGAGATTAGAGAGCGCACGGAGGCTTTCAGACAGTCGTTCTTCCCGCGAACCATACGCGACTGGAACAGGAAAGGGAGGTAATGACAGTGGCACGTAAAGTGCCCTCCGCCACACACCGTTCGGTAGCTTGCGGAGTATCAATGTAGATGTAGATGTAGAAATGCGTATATGTTTCTCCACAGGTCTAATTCCTTTTCCTCCATAGGCATAATTTTCTTCCCAAGTATTTTCATGAGGTAGAAACACAACCCTGCTAAGATTGCATTGCGAGTCATTTTATCTTATTTTGGAAATAACAAACGCTATCCCAAGAACTATGTGTAATTATGTACTCTTTGCTGTAGTTACATTTAGAGTGATTGTATCGATACCAACGAGGTTGTTGTTACTGTAATTATGTTTTAGCCATTTAACCAAAAATAATGCACATGCTACAGCTGTGCGTGGGTTAGCTAAGCTCTGTTTCTTCATTTATTTGGAGAGATATCTTCGTTTGATAACATCTGAATTTCCAGTATTTCACTCTAAAAACGATGGATATCTAATCCACACATCTGATTCCTCAAAAAGCTCTTTCAGCACTTATCATCTGGAGATGCTTGTTTGTTGGAAGGAAGCGGCTAAAATAAGAAAAAAAACTGAAAACCCGGAAAAGGGGGAAATGTACGTACTATGGAGACCTTTAACACCGTCCTTCATACTGTGTCCTGCGTCGCTGGATTCCTATCATGTCAGTTGTGTGTGATTCATCTGTTTGCTGTGGAAGTTATTAGCAGAAAAGACTGGACTAGAGCTTGAGCAGATCTTCGGAAAACACCTGTCCTACCTTGCAAGCTCGTCGGTAAGTGAAGGTTCCCTCAGCTGGTAGGCGTTCGGTCGCCTGAGGTAACGGGTTTTCCCCAGGTGAAAGTCAGACTGACATTTGACGGTGAGGAGTTCTTACCGGCTCAGGCGAGGTCTCGGACATAGCCTTTCTCTGTGCGTCGATAGCTTTCGACTCTGTTCCATACAATGGATTGACATATACGTATTATCGACATCTCTGTCTGCCACATTACATTCCACTATTAACTTACACGACCTTTTGTAAGGTTCGTATTTTACCTATGAATTAAAATATTAAATTAAGTATACAAAATCCGAATACTAGTAAGCCATTCAGTTTCAGCTATTCCGTTCATGTGCGTTTGTCAGCTAGACGTTTAACGATTCTCATAGAGCACAAACACACGTCTTAGGTATGCCAATAGTACAGAGATAACGTTAACGCGTAGAGGACCTTACCAATGAATCTCTAACTTTCCGAGAACATTTTATCAAATAGATGAAGTACCAAGTTTTAGTATTTCTTCTTTTTTCCTCGACCAGAAACCATCTTATCAATAATCAGTCCTATCCTGAAGAGAATGTAATGACTTACAAATGCCGCCTTATTGGAAGGCTACGCTGATAAAGTGCTAGAAACTATGATACAGTTAAGTAATACTGCCGGAGTTGTTATTGTAGCTGCAGATGCGTGATTAACATAGATAATAATTTGTCCTGTGTGACTGGAAGAAAAAGATAGTTAGATATATCTCGATAGACTGCAAGGGGTAAATGACACTGTTTTTGGAACCGTACACATAGATTGTAGGATGAGACGCAGCAGCTCTGTACCGAACATGGGCCCTGAGGAAGGAAGCTAGCCTAGAATTTAACGCCCAGTCGACGTCTAAAACATTAGAAACTCAGCAAAAGTACATATTTTTAAAGAATAAGGTATTAAATTGGCCTTCGTCTTCGAGGACGCAACGTGGCACTAGGGAAGTTCGACTACATAAGAACGGTCTCCTCCCGAATAGGACTGTAGTTCAGCACATTTACCACGGCACCATATGCTCGGTAACATTGCGAAAAGGCAAACCAGAAGCCTCGAAAGGAGATTAATTTTCTACACCCGGAAGTGACAGGAGGGAATTATTGCTAATTTCAAAAATACACAGCATTACCGCATTAAAGCTTCTTACAAAAAAAAGACCTCTAGAATGGAAGGATATTCGATCACACCAAATCAGCACAAGATCCTGAATCACAGTAATAGTATGGGCTATTTTAAATATGTAATGGAATTCAGTATCAGCGAGCTGAAAAAGGAGTTATAAGTAGATGGTATGTGTGATCTCAGAAATGAAATAAAAAGGATTAGAGGTGAGTTGCTGAAAACAACTCACTCATCCTGGACGCGAGCTCATTTCCCTGGCCGAGATTCAAGGGAATTTAATCTGGTTTCTCACACACAAACTAGCTCTTAACCGCCTGCATGGCAAAAGTGGGTATCAAAATAATGTTAAACGTATGTACCGGGTGATCAAAAAGTCAGTTTAAATTTGAAAACTGAATAAATCACGGAATAATGTGGATAGAGAGGTACAAATTGACACACATGCTTGCAGTGACATGGGATTTTATTAGAAAAAAAATACAAAAGTTCAAAAAATGTCTGAGAGATGGCGCTTCATCTGATCAGAATAGCAATAATCAGCATAACAAAGTAAGACAAAGCAAAGATGATGTTCTTTACAAGAAATGCTCAATATGTCCACCATCATTTCTCAACAATAGCTGTAGCCGAGGAATAATGTTGTGAACAGCACTGTAAAGCATGCCCGGAGTTATGGTGAGGCATTGGCGTCGGATGTTGTCTTTCAGCATCCCTAGAGATGTCGGTCGATCACGATACACTTGCGACTTCAGGTAACCCCAAAGCCAATAATCGCACGGACTGAGGTCTGGGGACCTGGGAGGCCAAGCATGACGAAAGTGGCGGCTGAGCACACGATCACCACCAAACGACGCGCATCTGTCGGACATTTTGTGAACTTTTGTTTTTGGTTCTAATAAAACCCCATGTCATTCCAAGCATGTGTGTCAATTTTTACTTCTCTATCTACATTATTCCGTGGTTTATTAAGTTTTCAAATTTACACTGACTTTTTGATCACCCGGTACATTAAAGACATGTTTGTGATTTGCTACGAACTTATTATTCCACTTTGTAGTGGAATGTGCGCTGATCTGAAACTCTCTCGCAGATTAAAAGTGTGTGCTGAACGTGGACGGAAGGGGGTATTGGGGGGGGGGGGGGGGGGAAGGGGGTATGGGGGGGGGGGGAAGCGGGGAGGAGGAAGAAGTCGAGAGTAGTCGTGCCTGATAACTCAGCCGGTATAGCATTTCTCGAGAAAGGCATAGGTTTCGTGTTCGGATCCTGGCCTGGCACACTGTTGTAATTCGCAAGGAAGTTTCAAAGTTATTATTCTCTACATCGAGACTATTCCCGTCTCTGGAGGCACAATCGCGCAACCTGTAAAAAAGTTTCCTTTACGATTTGTAGACAGCTGGACCGAACAATACAGCTGAAGGCCCGTCCGTGAGACGTTCAAGTTCAAAGTCGGACACGCAAGTAATTGCAGAGTGGAGAACCAGCCATTTGGCGCCGCAACCTCGACCAGGTGGCAGGGTCTTACTCGAGCGTAACGACCTCCGTCGCAGGCTGGCAGCGTCAGAGTCGTGGGCAGGGCGTTGGCTTGCGTCTGCAGCCTGCAGCCTGGCATATTGCGTCAGTGAGAGCGAGTCGAAGGCCACAGGCTTGCACTTGCTGCACACGCGTTACGTACACGGCCGTCTTCCCTCATTCCGCATCGATTCGTTTCTCTCTGTACTATGCTCAAGTTATTTGAAGACATCCGGCTGCAACCAACGGTTAGGGACAGGTTGGTCGTTTCTAGAAATTGCACGGTAATGTTTCAAAACATCTCATAAATAAGACTCACTCTAAGACTAAAGAAATGAAGCACCACGAAAGAATTATGCGTGTGGGACCGAAATCGGCAGATGTAATGTACAGGGCGAGTCAAAAGTCCTTGGACACCTTTATAAGTTGAAAGATTGAAAGGAAGATTGAAATATGATCATGTTAACATAGGTTTGATGTGGGGCCGCGACTTTTGGAGTGAATGTCATTCATGGCCGCCATCTTGAAATTCGCCATTTTGGATTCAAATCTTTTTTTTTTTTTTTTTTTTTTTTTTTTTTTTTTTTTTAATGGGAAGGGGGGTGTATGACACATCAAATAACACTCGTCTGAGCTCTGGAATTTAGTGGTGTAATTTGTTTTTGTCTATCTTGTACAGTTTAGAGGTTATTAATGTTGAAAGTAAGGAAATTACCTTCATACCGAATGCTACAGCACATGTTCTACGTGTTGTCCATCCCGTGCAATGCACAACTGTAGTCGCCGCAACCGCATTAATAACTTCTAAACTGTATAAGATAGACAAAAACAAATTACACCACTCAATTCCAGAGCTCAAGCGGGTGTTACTTGATGTGTCATACACACCCTTCCCATAAAAATAAAAACTTGAATCCAAATTGGCGGATTTCAAGATGGCGGCCATGAATGACATTCACTCCAAAAGTTGCTGCCCAACGTCAAAACTATGTTGCCATCATCATTCAATTTTCTCTTTAATCTTCCAACTTATGAAGGTGTCCAAGGACTTTTGACTCGCCCTGTATACGTAAAGACACACAAATGATTGAGAAAACCTGAATGATTTGTTCAAGAGAAAGATCTTCACAAACTGAGCAAGTCAATAACACGTTGGTCCACCTGTGGCCCTTATGGCAGCAATTATTCGGCTTGTCTTAGACTGATAGAGTTGGTAGGTGTCCTCCTGAGGGATATAGTGGCTGATTCTGTCAAAACTGGCGCATTTGATCCTCTAAATCCCGAGATGGTTGGAGGGCCCTACCCATAATGCTAGAGAGATCCAGCGACCTTACTGGCGGACGCAGTAGAAACTCTCGCCGTGTGCGGGCTGGCGTGATCTTGTTGAAATGTACGCCCAGGATGACTTGGCATGAAGGGCAATAAAACAAGCCGTAGATTATCGTCGATGTCCGCTATGCTGTTAGGGTGACGCGGATCACAGCCAAAGTGGTCTTGGTATGAACTGAAATGGCACCCCAGATCATCACTCTTCCTTGCCAGGCCTTCAGGTAGTATCCCACCGCTGTCCAGGAGTCTCAAGATACCTGTCATCAGGTCTCAGTTAGAAGCCGGACTCACCACTGAAGGCATTTCTATTCCAGTCAATGAGGTTACAAGCCGAATACATAACTGGAGACCCCTTGGACGGTGGTGGGATGCCAACGCGATTGTCGTCCATCATACGGCCCGACAATCATGAGTAATGCTCTGGGGTGTCATTTCATTCCATAGCAGGGTACCTTTGGTTGTTATCCGAGGCACACTTAGCGAACAATAGTACGTCGACGATATTATACGCCCCGTTTTGTTACCTTTCATGGAAAGTCCTCATATTGTTACGTTTCAGCAATATAATGCCCGCCAGCACACGGCAAGTGTTTCTACGGTTTGTCTTCGTGCTTGCCAAACCCCACCTTGGACTTCAAGGTAACCGGATCTCTGTCTAATTGAGAACTTTTGGAGCATTATGGGCAGGGGCCTCCTATCAGCTCGGAATTTTGGCGATCTAATGCGCCAATTGGACCTAATTTGACAATGGAGGACATCCAACATCTCTATCAATCAATACCAAACCGAATAACTGCTTGCTCAATTTGTGAATTTATTTCTGTTGAATAAATCATCCAACTTTTTTGAAACTGGAATCATTTGTTTGACTGTGCATGTATAACACATATACCGATTTCCGCCTCATTCGGATAGTTCCTTCGTGGTTCCTTTTTTGTCTTAGGGCGTATTTCAAGTACGTCGACTGTATTTTTTTTATTTGGCTAAGTTATTGTTTTCAAATATTTATTTCTAGAGTAACATAATTTTTAAAATTTTCAATTATATCCAAAATTTTATTCTTGAAAACACATCGCTGGGTACTCAACACTGTTTACTTGGTAAACGTGTGTGCACTTCATATGAGTTTCCATTGACCTACCACTGCTTACTTGCTGGGTGATTAACAAAAATTACTATGCTACTTACCAAACATACAAATTTAGAAGGTCCGAATTGTTTCAGTTTGTGATGACAAGATTTTCATTGCCAGGATTCGTAATAATGAAGTACAACAACCTCAGAAAGTTGTCTATGATATGAAGGATGTCCCGTAACAATTCTGCCATCACACTGTCACTTAAATTCGCGTTAAAAATGGTAAGGGACACAGCTTAAGATGGTTTACTTACATAACGAGTTATTCACATTTATGGGATTCTCAACAAATTTTGAAGTGCATTTGCGTTCGTAATCCTCATTATCCTTCTATGGTAAGCATATTCGCGACACGATCACCGCACACGTTACTACTACTGGCAGCCATGTTTCTGGTACTTACCACTGTTTACATGCACACTTCCTGACAAAGTTGCCATGACTGAGACTCTGAAACTAGGGATGGCGTTACCCTTTCTTGGATTATAGTAGAACTACCAACTAATACGAATAAAGCACATCACCTACCACGTTTTGCCTGCAATCACTCTGATTCTCACCAGCAGTTCCTTGCCATTGTTACAGCCGAGCTCTTCATTTATGCTCTCAGCATTTATTTCAACATTTCGGTTTCGTTTCTACATCTACATCTACTTATGTTCTGTAGCCACTGTATGGCGTGTGCTGAAGGATATCTTGTGTAACGCTTCATTCGTTTACCCTCTCGCCCCTTTACTGTTCCAGTTGCGAATGGTGTGCGGAAAGAACAGTTGCTGGTAAGCCTCAGTGTGAGTTCGAATCTCTCTGATTTTACTTTCATTGTCTTTCCACGAGACGGATATAGAGGGAAGCTAAATATTGTGTGACTCTCTTAGGATCTTACGCTCTCAGAATTTTAACACTAAGTCACATAGTAATGCACAACGCCTCTCCTGCAACGTTGGCCGCTGGAGTTGGGTGAACACCTTAGTGACACTTTTGCGTTTGCTAAAGGAACCCGTGACGAAACGCGCTCCTCTTTTTTGGATCTTCTATATTTTATCTACTAGTACTATCTGGTTAGGGTTCCACACTGAGAAAAAATACTTACGTATCGGTCGAAAGAGTTTTGTAACCGACGTCTCTTGTGGGTTGACTACGCTTCGGCCGTGCGGTTAAAGGCGCTGCAGTCTGCAACCGCAAGACCGCTACGGTCGCAGGTTCGAATCCTGCCTCGGGCATGGATGTTTGTGATGTCCTTAGGTTATTTAGTAGGTTTAACTAGTTCTAAGTTCTAGGGGACTAATGACCTCAGAAGTTGAGTCCCATAGTGCTCAGAGCCATTTGAACCATTTGACTACGCTTCCTGAGCGTCCTTTCAATGAATTTCAGTCTGGGATCTGCCTTACCTACGACTTCTTTTTTATATGGTCGTTGCACTTCAGATTGTTCTGTACACGTACTTCTATATCATCACTGGGTGTGACTGCCTCCAGTGACTATTCAGCACTCGTGTAATCAGACAATCCTCCTGTCAGTGTTCAGTAGTTGCATTTTTTTTTTTTTGCTGAAAGGCAGCTTCCAATCTCTGCACCAAGCGTCGATCCTCTGCAGATCTTGCTGCATTGGCTACAGTTTTCCACCTTCGCATTTATGTATGAACATCAGCATCTTCCCGACATTATCCAGTAGGTCATTTGTTCCATATTGTGAACAGTAATGGCAATATAGCACTCTCTTGTAAGATACTTTTGCATCTCAAGATTTCGCTCTGATAAGAATGACATGCTATGTTCTATTTCGCAGAAATTCTTCAGGCCAGCCAGAAAGCTGTTGTGTTCTTCTGTACTATCGGATTTTGCACATTAGGCGACAATGCTATTATACCGACCGTTCTGCCGGCCGAAGTGGCCGTGCGGTTAAAGGCGCTGCAGTCTGGAACCGCAAGACCGCTACGGTCGCAGGTTCGAATCCTGCCTCGGGCATGGATGTTTGTGACGTCCTTAGGTTAGTTAGGTTTAACTAGTTCTAAGTTCTAGGGGACTAATGACCTCAGCAGTTGAGTCCCATTGTGCTCAGAGCCATTTGAACCATTTGAACCGAATGAACCGAATGTTCTGAAGTGTACCTTCCTGTAAATTTATTAGTAACACACGATACACTCGACGTGGGCACAAATGGCTCAGGATATCGAAATGAAGTTTTCAACAAATTCTTGTAGTTTAAGAACTGAATACTCTTAAACTTCTAGTCAACAAATATGTTCTTTCACGGAAAGTTATAGATTTTCGCCACATTCTACATCTACATCTACATTTATACTCCGCAAGCCACCCAACGGTGTGTGGCGGAGGGCACTTTACGTGCCACTGTCATTACCTCCCTTTCCTGTTCCAGTCGCGTATGGTTCGCGGGAAGAATGATTGTCTGAAGGCCTCCGTGCGCGCTCTAATCTCTCTAATTTTACATTCGTGATCTCCTCGGGAGGTATAAGTAGAGGGAAGCAATATATTCGATACCTCATCCAGAAACGCACCCTCTCGAAACCTGGAGAGCAATCTACACCGCGATGCAGAGCGCCTCTCTTGCAGAGTCTGCCACTTGAGTTTATTAAACATCTCCGTAACGCTATCACGGTTACCAAATAACCCTGTGACGAAACGCGCCGCTCTTCTTTGGATCTTCTCCATCTCCTCCGTCAAACCGATCTGGTACGGATCCCACACTGATGAGCAATACTCAAGTATACGTCGAACGAGTGTTTTGTAAGCCACCTCCTTTGTTGATGGACTACATTTTCTAAGCACTCTCCCAATGAATCTCAACCTGGTACCCGCCTTACCAACAATTAATTTTATATGATCATTCCACTTCAAATCGTTCCGCACGCATACTCCCAGATATTTTACAGAAGTAACTGCTACCAGTGTTTGTTCCGCTATCATATAATCATACAATAAAGGATCCTTCTTTCTATGTATTCGCATTACATTACATTTGTCTATGTTAAGTGACAGTTGCCACTCCCTGCACCAAGTGCCTATCCGCTGCAGATCTTCCTGCATTTCGCTACAATATTCTAATGCTGCAACTTCTCTGTATACTACAGCATCATCCGCGAAAAGCCGCATGGAACTTCCGACACTATCTACTAAGTCATTTATATATATTGTGAAAAGCAATGGTCCCATAACACTCCCCTGTGGCACGCCAGAGGTTACTTTAACGTCTGTTGACGTCTCTCCATTGATAACAACATGCTGTGTTCTGTTTGCTAAAAACTCTTCAATCCAGCCACACAGCTGGTCTGATATTCCGTAGGCTCTTACTTTGTTTATCAGGCGACAGTGCGGAACTGTATCGAACGCCTTCCGGAAGTCAAGAAAAATAGCATCTACCTGGGAGCCTGTATCTAATATTTTCTGGGTCTCATGAACAAATAAAGCGAGTTGGGTCTCACACGATCGCTGTTTCCGGAATCCATGTTGATTCCTACATAGTAGATTCTGGGTTTCCAAAAACGACATGATACTCGAGCAAAAAACATGTTCTAAAATTCTACAACAGATCGACGACAGAGATGTAGGTCTATAGATTTGCGCATCTGCTCGACGACCCTTCTTGAAGACTGGGACTACCTGTGGTCTTTTCCAATCATTTGGAACCCTCCGTTCCTCTAGAGACTTGCGGTACACGGCTGTTAGAAGGGGGGCAAGTTCTTTCGCGTACTCTGTGTAGAATCGAATTGGTATCCCGTCAGGTCCAGTGGACTTTCCTCTATTGAGTGATTCCAGTTGCTTTTCTATTCCTTGGACACTTATTTCGATGTCAGCCATTTTTTCGTTTGTGCGAGGATTTAGAGAAGGAACTGCAGTGCGGTCTTCCTCTGTGAAACAGCTTTGGAAAATGTGTTTAGTATTTCAGCTTTACGCGTGTCATCCTCTGTTTCAATGCCATCATCATCCCGGAGTGTCTGGATATGCTGTTTCGAGCCACTTACTGATTTAACGTAAGACCAGAACTTCCTAGGATTTTCTGTCAGGTCGGTACATAGAATTTTACTTTCGAATTCACTGAACGCTTCACGCATAGCCCTCCTTACGCTAACTTTGACATCATTTAGCTTCTGTTTGTCTGAGAGGTTTTGGCTGCGTTTAAACTTGGAGTGAAGCTCTCTTTGCTTTCGCAGTAGTTTCCTAACTTTGTTATTGTACCACGGTGGGTTTTTCCCGTCCCTCACAGTTTTACTCGGCACGTACCTGTCTAGAACGCATTTTACGATTGCCTTGAACTTTTTCCATAAACACTCAACATTGTCAGTGTCGGAACAGAAATTTTCGTTTTGATCTGTTAGGTAGTCTGAAATCTGCCTTCTATTACTCTTGCTAAACAGATAAACCTTCCTCCCTTTTTTTATATTCCTATTAACTTCCATATTCAGGGATGCTGCAACGGCCTTATGATCACTGATTCCCTGTTCTGCACTTAAAGAGTCGAAAAGTTCGGGTCTGTTTGTTATCAGTAGGTCCAAGATGTTATCTCCACGAGTCGGTTCTCTGTTTAATTGCTCGAGGTAATTTTCGGATAGTGCACTCAGTATAATGTCACTCGATGCTCTGTCCCTACCACCCGTCCTGAACATCTGAGTGTCCCAGTCTATATCTGGTAAATTGAAATCTCCACCTAAGACTATAACATGCTGAGAAAATTTATGTGAAATGTATTCCAAATTTTCTCTCAGTTGTTCTGCCACTAATGCTGCTGAGTCGGGAGGTCGGTAAAAGGAGCCAATTATTAACCTAGCTCGGTTGTTGAGTGTAGCCTCCACCCATAATAATTCACAGGAACTATCCACTTCTACTTCACTACAGGATAAACTACTACTAACAGCGACGAACACTCCACCACCGGTTGCATGCAATCTATCCTTTCTAAACACCGTTTGTACCTTTGTAAAATTTCGGCAGAATTTATTTCTGGCTTAAGCCAGCTTTCTGTGCCTATAACGATTTCAGCTTCGGTGCTGTCTATCAGCGCTTGAAGTTCTGGTACTTTACCAACGCAGCTTCGACAGTTGACAATTACAATACCGATTGCTGCTTGGTCCCCTCATGTCCTGACTTTGCCCCGCACCCGTTGAGGCTGTTGCCCTTTCTGTACTTGCCCAAGGCCATCTAACCTAAAAAACCGCCCAGCCCACGCCACACAACCCCTGCTACCCGTGTAGCCACTTGTTGCGTGTAGTGGACTCCTGACCTATCCAGCGGAACCCGAAACCCCACCACCCTATGGCGCAAGTCGAGGAATCTGCAGCCCACACGGTCGCAGAACCGTCTCAGCCTCTGATTCAGACCCTCCACTCGGCTCTGTACCAAAGGTCCGCAGTCAGTCCTTTCGACGATGCTGCAGATGGTGAGCTCTGCTTTCATCCCGCTAGCGAGACTGGCAGTCTTCACCAAATCAGATAGCCGCTGGAAGCCAGAGAGGATTTCCTCCGATCCATAGCGACACACATCATTGGTGCCGACATGAGCGACCACCTGCAGATGGGTGCACCCTGTACCCTTCATGGCATCCGGAAGGACCCTTTCCACATCTGGAATGACTCCCCCCGGTATGCACACGGAGTGCACACTGGTTTTCTTCCCCTTTCTTGCTGCCATTTCCCTAAAGGGCCCCATTATGCGCCTGACGTTGGAGCTCCCAACTACCAGTAAGCCCACCCTCTGCGACCGCCCGGATCTTGCAGACTGAGGGGCAACCTCTGGAACAGGACAAGCAGCCATGTCAGGCCGAAGATCAGTATCAGCCTGAGACAGAGCCTGAAACCGGTTCGTCAGACAAACTGGAGAGGCCTTCCGTTCAGCCCTCCGGAATGTCTTTCGCCCCCTGCCACACCTTGAGACGACCTCCCACTCTACCACAGGTGAGGGATCAGCCTCAATGCGGGCAGTATCCCGGGCAACCACAGTCGTAGTCCGATTGGGGGATGCGTGGGACGAGCTGGCCGTCCCCGACAAACCCCCATCCGGACCCCCACAGTGATGCCCATTGGCAACAGCCTCAAGCTGTGTGACCGAAGCCAACACTGCCTGAAGCTGGGAGCGAAGGGATGCCAACTCAGCCTGCATCCGAACACAGCAGTTGCAGTCCCTATCCATGCTAAAAACTGTTTTGCAAAGAACGTCTGAACTAATCTACAGAGAGCGTAAAAAAATCGACAAAATTTAAACGGTTATTAAAATACAAGATTGCCTAGTAAATGCAGTAATGCTGCTACTTGCGCACTGCTGACACTGCTCGGCGGCGGAAGGAGACTACGCGAATTTACACTATTCAGGTACTAAAACGCGATGCTACAACTCTCAAATACTATAATACGCCCGAAATTTATTAATTAAACAATGCAAGTACCAAAAACACGCAAAGAAATTAAGAATTAAACTATGTAACAAATGAGTGAGCTAGGAGTATACGACTTGCTGCTGCAGCTGCTTATCCAACGGCGGCAGGGAGCATTCATTCAGTAACTCTGCAAAAGAGCAGCTCGTGTCATATGTCCACTGGAAACTTAAAAGAATAAGAAGTTTATTAGGAAGAAGTACTTTATTGTAAACGAGAGCGCAGGCATTGTATTATCGTTTCAAGTAATTGTCATCCATGTTGAGACGCTCGTCACAACGAGACACAATATTTCATAACTTCTAATCCAAGAGCCAGCTTACGTGAAGCTCATGGTAGTAAAATAGTTAGACAGCAGCCTTATCCTCGCATACCATTCCACCAAGGAAAGAGTACAATTACTAATTGAGATGAAATAGTGGAGACTCGGTGTACATTTCATTCTTAACTATGCTCGCTCCCATGCGGCGGCTGCAATGCAGTGATTCATTACAGATCCTTCGCATCAGTACCTCATTCAATCTGAAGTCTCATCTGATTTTCATTCCTACGTGGGTGTGCTGAAAAGTAATACCTTCAAATTTCTTATTCGAAAACTCTTGAAGCTCTTTAAATAATATAAATTTATTAATATTCTACATCTTTATTCTTCAAGTCTACATATTTGAAGCTCTCTGCCGCTAAAGGGCTCCGAACTGTAGCGTGTGACATGGTGATCTGGGACGTGACTACATCGGTGCCTGAGAACAAAGATTGCTGTAATCAAGTTTCGAATTCGAAAAGTTCGGCCTCACGTGGAGCACCCTCTCCTTTAGCAAGGCAATGCCAGATCACAGCCTCGTGGTCTGAGGCGCCTTGCCACGGATCCCCGTCTCCCCCACACCCCCCCCCCCCCCCACCACCACCATTGGAGGTTCGAGTCCTTTCTCGGGCATATGTGTGTGTGTTGTCCTTGGAGTAAGTTAGTTTAAGTTAGATTAAGTAGTGTTAAGCCTAGGGACCGATGACTTCAGCAGTTTGGTCCCATAGGAACTTACCACAAATTTCCAAAATTTTCCAGATCACAAACGAGCACTGTGACTTCTGTAACAACCTGACGCCCTGTATTCACTGTTATCAATCATCCTCCATACAGTCCCAACTTGGCCCCATTTGATTTTTATCTGTTTCTAAAACTTAAAAAACACCTTCGAGGACTTCACTTTGATTGTGAAGCGGTGCAAGCAGGGCTGAAGTTGCGGCTCGATCAAAGAATTCAAACATTCTACAGTGACGATATTAACAAACAGGTCTTTCGTTGGGAGAAATATGTTCGTCACCAGGGTGACTATGTTGAGGAGTAAATATGTAGACACGATGAATAATGATGCAGAATGTTAATGACGTGTATTTTGTTTAAAAAGCTACAACATTTTTCACCTAAAAATTGGGATTATTACTTTTCAGCAGAACCTTGTATTTTCTTATGTTGAAACAAATTTTTAAAAAAATGTATGTCGGTTGTTACAAAGCATCTTGCTCCATTATGTTTCATGTGCTTTGAATTTGTCAGTGGAATTGACTCTCTGTATATTGTTCAAATGGCTCTGAGCACTATGGCACTTAACATCTGAGGTCATCAGTCCCCTATAACTTAGAACTACTTAAACCTAACTAACCTAAGGACATCACACACATCCATGCAGGAGGCAGGATTCGAACCTGCGACCGTAGCAGTCGCGCGGTTCCGGACTGAAGCGCCTAGAACCGCTCGGCCACAGCGGCCGGCTGACTCTTTGTATATGCTTGTGTAAAAGTTATTAGTGTTTCTAGTGAAAATTTTCGTAAAACATCCGATAAATGGAGCACATAAGATATGAAACAATACAGATTTACCTTGATTGTTATGTTAACGTCGTCTAATGTGGCTGAAAATGTGTTAAGGCCTCACACACGGAGAGCAGGACTTGCCGCCGTATGGTGTCGGTTATTTCACATGAAAATGTTCCAGAGATTCTATTGTTCTGATGACACACCAGCGCAGGGAAACAAAACCTACGAAGAAAGTCGCTAACGTACAGTGTAACATGACAACAAGCGTTAGAAGGGATACGGGTGGTCTAAAAGCTTTCATTACTAGCTCGAAAATTCAGGCTGTGACCACGAAACTTGGTGATGGTGTTAGGCCTTCCTTACATACGTCTTTACATGCACATTCTTCAATCCGAATCATTCTTCCTCAGGATTAATGCCTTAGCGGAGACCTTGGTTATAGAAGACTGTACTTCGGCTATTCAGGAGAAGTATCAAGTCAAAAACAATCTCGTCGTCTGTCTGGAAACGCTCGCCATAGAACGATTTTTTCATGTTAAGGGGATACGGAGATGAAGGAAAGTCTGGTACCCCAAAAATCAGCAAGTGTAACACCGTGACTGATTTTTCGCCTTTTCCACTATCATCTCGATTTTGGTTCGCTGGTCTTCACCGTTTCTCTTGCGATTTCTTTTTCTTCACGCAGAGATGGTCTACCACTTCATTGTTCGTCATTCAGACTTTTCTGAGTACATTGGAAGCGTCTGTGCTGCCTAACCACTGTACCATATAATGGTGCATTGTTGCCGTACACTTCCACCAACTCAGCACGGATTGTGTCAGCGTTGCTCCCCTCCAACTGCAGAAAACGAATAACTACAAAACACTCCACTAGCAAAATACTACAGTACGGCTGTGCCGTTTTGTCTTGGCTCCTCTAACAACGTGCTATGGTGATACTGCTTCGACATAAATCTGAAAACAAAACAAAAAAAAATTATTACATAACTTTGCTTTTGGTGGCAATAATCAAAACTTTATGACAAACCCTCGTAAATGGGGAAGCATTGGAAGAGAGTTGACGTTCTTCTTGCAAAATGCTCTGACCATAATGTGGAGAACATCTATATGAGCTTTAGTATGAAACAGTTCAGCTGCTTCCTTCGTACAAACCACATAAGACGTGTCGGATTAGGGCGCGTCCAGAGGCAGGTAGTACATTTTCCTACTCAGCGTAACATGAAAGCATATTACTAAGACTTACGTAAGGGCCCCTCCAACATTCATTGTACTTGACGGGGTGAATAAGAACATACACTCCTGGAAATGGAAAAAAGAACACATTGACACCGGTGTGTCAGACCCACCATACTTGCTCCGGACACTGCGAGAGGGCTGTACAAGCAATGATCACACGCACGGCACAGCGGACACACCAGGAACCGCGGTGTTGTCCGTCGAATGGCGCTAGCTGCGCAGCATTTGTGCACCGCCGCCGTCAGTGTCAGCCAGTTTGCCGTGGCATACGGAGCTCCATCGCAGTCTTTAACACTGGTAGCATGCCACGACAGCGTGGACGTGAACCGTATGTGCAGTTGACGGACTTTGAGCGAGGGCATATAGTGGGCATGCGGGAGGCCGTGTGGACATACCGCCGAATTGCTCAACACGTGGGGCGTGAGGTCTCCACAGTACATCGATGTTGTCGCCAGTGGTCGGCGGAAGGTGCACGTGCCCGTCGACCTGGGACCGGACCGCAGCGACGCACGGATGCACGCCAAGACCGTAGGATCCTACGCAGTGCCGTAGGGGACCGCACCGCCACTTCCCAGCAAATTAGGGACACCGTTGCTCCTGGGGTATCGGCGAGGACCATTCGCAACCGTCTCCATGAAGCTGGGCTACGGTCCCGCACACCGTTAGGCCGTCTTCCGCTCACGCCCCAACATCGTGCAGCCCGCCTCCAGTGGTGTCGCGACAGGCGTGAATGGAGGGACGAATGGAGACGTGTCGTCTTCAGCGATGAGAGTCGCTTCTGCCTTGGTGCCAATGATGGTCGTATGCGTGTTTGGCGCCGTGCAGGTGAGCGCCACAATCAGGACTACATACGACCGAGGCACACAGGGCCAACACCCGGCATCATGGTGTGGGGAGCGATCTCCTACACTGGCCGTACACCACTGGTGATCGTCGAGGGGACACTGAATAGTGCACGGTACATCCAAACCGTCATCGAACCCATCGTTCTACCATTCCTAGACCGGCAAGGGAACTTGCTGTTCCAACAGGACAATGCACGTCCGCATGTATCCCGTGCCACCCAACGTGCTCTAGAAGGTGTAAGTCAACTACCCTGGCCAGCAAGATCTCCGGATCTGTCCCCCATTGAGCATGTTTGGGACTGGATGAAGCGTCGTCTCACGTGGTCTGCACGTCCAGCACGAACGCTGGTCCAACTGGGGCGCCAGGTGGAAATGGCATGGCAAGCCGTTCCACAGGACTACATCCAGCATCTCTACGATCGTCTCCATGGGAGAATAGCAGCCTGCATTGCTGCGAAAGGTGGATATACACTGTACTAGTGCCGACATTGTGCATGCTCTATTGCCTGTGTCTATGTGCCTGTGGTTCTGTCAGTGTGATCATGTGATGTATCTGACCCCAGGAATGTGTCAATAAAGTTTCCCCTTCCTGGGACAATGAATTCACGGTGTTCTTATTTCAATTTCCAGGAGTGTATATTTGCAGCCGCCTTTAACTAGCCATGCTCAAGCAAGCTGCAGAGAAGACAGTAGGTGATGAATGACATCTGCCGTGTCATCTATCGACAAACCGCGAAAGCTACTCACCAATGTAGATGGGGCGGCGCTAACGAAAGCCACTCGGCTTACAAAGACAGTTTAAGAAACTAAGACAGGAAACCAATATAAAAAAGAGGGTTGAGACCATCCTGGTATGCCATCGCAGGAAATAGATGAAACGGCACCAGGGGGCTTCTAGTGTAGAGTTGATGAAACGTCCACCTAGAACATGACTTACGCACGGAGTACCATGGTAACGAGTAGTAAGAATTTGAAATAAGAGATTTTGTTGTTAAGGAACCATATGATTTGTGATGCATTACATTCGTCGTTACCGGAAATTTTCGCTCTGTATATCGATCAAATCTACTGTATCTAATGCTATCTTTTTATAGGAGTAAGTAAAGCACTTCCCTTGCCTTATACCAATAATTTAACTGAGCGTGCAGGGAGGTGGGCACTGTACAAGTACTGTAAGTGAACAAATTAAACAATAGGCTGATACACAAGATATAATGAGCCAGTTGTGTAGATTTATAAGAAGAATACGCGCACTGAAACTTCCTGGCGGATTAAAACTGTGTGCCGGACCGAGACTCGAATTTCGGACCTTTCTCTTCGCGGGCGTGTGCTCTATCGTCCGAAGTTCGAGTCTCGGTCCGGCACACAGTGTTAATCTGTCAAGAAATTTCAAATCAGAGCACACTCCGCTGCAAGGTGAAAATCTCGTTCTGAATACGCGGACTGCATAAAAGTAGGTTTCGTGATGAAGCGTAACACTGCAGAGGTACAATGATGTACAGAGAACTTAACGTATTATTGGAACATTGGGTGCGAATAACATTAGAAATTAATTGTGAGACAAAGCCATCAGTAAGGATATTTCCCACGAACAGCGGTAACACAAAGTTTTTCGCTTAGTATAACGTAAGGGGTTGGAGTTGTTTGGAGAAGGAGACCAGACAGCGAGGTCATCATTCTCATCGGATTAGGGAAGGAAGGGGAAGGAAGCCAGCGGTGCCCTTCCAATGGAACCATCCCGGCATTCGCCTGGAGCGATTTAGGGAAATCACGGAGAACCTAAATCAGGATGGCCGGACGCGGGATTGAACCGTCGTCCTCCCGAACGCGAGTCCAGTGTGCTAACCGCTGCGCCACCTCGCACGATGTATATAACGTAAGTAAATGGGTAAGTATTCAAATGAATGGAAAACCTTTATTCGAAAAATGGTACGTGACGAGATCGCTACGAGTATAACGTAATTACTGTATGGGGAATGTCTTTCTAAGAAAATTTGGGGTCTTAATACTTACATCATGAAGACAAGAAAGCAGATTCATAAAGTTTGGATGAACGGAAAAAATTCACGCAGTACCTGTGAAAAAATAGACAAAATTTAAATATTTCTACTTCTGTTTATGTAGCTATTTGCACCTGAAATATTAGATGATTCCTGGGACAAGCTTGTAACACAAAAACTGTAGGCCTATAGCATTTGCCACTGACTTTCCTAGTGCTGTAATAATTTCAAAGGAAATGACTACTCCTAGGAGCTCATCTTCATAAAGAAATTAAATTAAAAAGTCATAATAACGCCTCATCTAGCATTATGGGTGTTTGGAATGACGTAGAGGATAAATCTCTCTTTATGATTACGTATCAGTTTCAATCATTGTTTTATTACTGCTAGACACAGAGTTACTATAAAGCAATCTGTCACGTTGTAGACCCGTGATTCCTAAACTGGGGGCAGGTAAAATAAAATTTTCTGAGGGGTAATAACTAAAGGGTTCTGTTGTATTGCGATAACGAAAAGAAATTATTTTTAAAAGAACATTACTATTATCACTATGTCATAGGCCTTTAATACTAATGATGACAGTGTGCTGAAAAGTAATCCGTGCCAAATTTTTATGTGAAAATCTTTAAAGCTTTTTAAGTTAAGTAAACGTTATTAACAGTATACATCTTTATTCTTCATATCTACATATTTATTTCTCAACATATTTATTTCTAAACATTTCTGTTAACTAGACACCGGTTTGTTAATACTGTCACTGTACAATGTTTGAATTTTTGATGCTGCCTCAACATCACCTCTAAAAATTGAAATTTGTGGTAAGGTCTCATGGGACCAAACTGCTGAGGTCCCTAAGCCTATACACTACTTAATCTAATGTAAACTAACTTACGCTATGGACAACACACACACCCATGTCCGAGGGAGGACTCGAACCTCCGACGGGGGGAGCCGCATGGACCGTGGTAAGGCGCTTAAGACCGCCTGGCAAACCTGCGCGACATCACATCTGCTTTCACGGGCTCACCACTGGCAAAGTGAAGTCTTCGAAGGTTTTATCTAAGTTTTGGGAACAGATGAAAATGGTATGGAGCCGATTTGAGACTGTATGGAGGATTTTCTATGACAGTGAACCCAAGGCGTCGGATTTTTGCAGATATTGCGCTGCTCTTGTGTGGTCTGGCACTGTCATGCTGACAGGGTGGACGCTCTAGCTGTGGAGGAAATCTGATTCGATACTCGATTACAGCACTCTGCTTCTCACCCAGTGATACAGTTACGCTACATACCGCCATGCTACACTCTACAATTCGGAGCCCTTTAGTGGCACAGAGCTGCAAATATGAACACATGAAGAATAAAGATGTAAAATGTTAATGACGTTTTTTCAAATATCATAATTAACGCGACAAAGTTTTATGTTAGAGGTTGTGAAACTAATATATCAACATCTTCTTCATACAATCCATCAACTAAACACAAACTTTGTACTTTGTACAAAGCATCTACGATAAATTGAGATGTATATGTCACGTAAGCTTAAATATCTCGTGAAAATGCTTTCTCGAAGTTTTAGGTAGTTTCCACGATGAACCAGATTTTGTTTCATTATCCACTTCGCAACAGATAAATGAACTATTTGGCAGTACAACACAGCAGTAACTATTTAATGGTTACTACATTACTGTTTGGTCCACGCTGTATTATTATTATTAATGGCAGTGTTGGGATTCAAAGGATTAGTAGCCTGAAGTCTTCCAATTTTTCACAGTTTAGAAGTAAGGAGTCCAGAAATTAAGTAATATACAAACAATAAGTGTAGCGCACACAGCTTAACTTCGTTAATTTAAAATGGGAGTGTGGGGCTCGGCTAAAGCAAGTGACGTTAGACAGAGGAGCGGTGCAGAGGAGGCATGTTTTTTAACCAGTGCCTACCCTCGATTTAGCTTTTTTTCTGAGATGGAGTTGTAGACAGCACTAGGGATGCACTGAGAATTGCTTCATTATTCTTTATAAAAGATCGTTAGAAATAAGCAGTACCAATTGTCTCATTGTGTCATAAGTTCGTGATTTAATGAGACACGAACAAAAACTAAATATCAGTTACCTTCCATCATTTTAGAAATAGAAGTTTTCAAAGAAATTTCTTTTCCATTCTGACGTTTAATTAAGAGCGGGGGTGGTGAGGAAGGGGGGGAGGGGGTAGGCAAATCCAGCTAAGATCTGATTACATGATTACACTCAGGGGTAATGGTCTCAGAAAGGTTGAGAACCACTGTTCTGAAGAAAATGAAGTGGTGCACTTGTATACAGTGTGTGTGGTGTCCGTATACTTCCGATCAAATTGAGTAAGTGTGAGAAATATGTTGATGAGATTTGGCCGCAGCTCTTCTAACGCACTGTATACAAGTGCACCACTTTATTTGTTTTAGAACATTGGTTCCCAACATTTCTGAGACCATTACATCTGAGTGTACTCATGTAATCAGTTCTTAGCTAGATTTCCCTACCCCTCCTCTCCCTCTCCACACTCGCTCTTAACTAAACTTCAGAATGGAAAAGAAATTTGAGGTGATTTGAAGGGCGTCACCAGTGAACAGTGTATGTCTGGAAACGAGTGATTAGGAGTGATGTGTCACGTTATATCCTGTGGAAGGATTTATGTTCGGCGAATTCCTGGAGAACTTTAGTTACCATCATGTATAGCACAAACATTGAAGAGCGGAGGGGGTGGTGTTACGGTATGGAGCTGCCTTTCGTGGTTAGGGTGTTGCCCCTTATTGTGCTTAAGGAAACGCTAAATGAGAATGGATATAAACACATTTTACAGTACCGTGAACTTGTAAAATAGGGGAACAGTTTGGAGACGCAGATTGTTTTTATGAGCACGACAGTGCATCCCGTCATAAAGTGGCATCTGTGAGGCATCATTTGTGGACAATAACGTTCCTGAAACGGAGTGATTTGCCCAGATTCCCAACCTGGATCCACTGGAACACCTTTGGGGTAAGTTAGAAGGTCGACTTCGTTCCACACCGAAGCGTCCATCATCACTACCTTTTGTGTTTCGGATCTTGGAGAAGAATGTGCTATCATTCCAAAGACATTCAGCTACCTCATTAAAAGTGTTCCCGGCAGAGTTTCAGCCGTCATAAAGGCGAAGGGTGGACACACCCCATATTAATGTCCACTAATAGATGTCCGGATACATTTGATTTGGCACTGTATGATAAGGTAATATGCAGCATGAAGAAACGTCCGGAAGCGCTTTACCTCCAGATTGAATCTCATTTTATATAATTTTTCATCTACGTTAATAAAGAGAAATACATGGAGACATAGTATAAAAGAAAAGCACCTTAAACTCTTTCCTGTATAATATGTTCAAAATGCTGTCTTGGTTTGGGCTGTCATTGTTGCTGACTGTTAGGCCCTCGTGCTGTTCCAACTAGGCTCAACAGATGAGCTTATAATACTTTCTTAAAGACTTCTCCTCCTCATATGTCAGTGCTTTATGGGTGCAACTAAGTATGTGCGTCATGTACGATGGAGATACTCCTCATTTCAGTGTTGATGAGCATCGGATTAAGAAATCCTGTGACAGGTGGACAGGAGGAGATTATCAGTTCCCTGGCCACCATGTTCTCCGGGCCTAAACGCACTAGCAGTTTCATTGTGGAGAAATTCTAAAGATGTCGAATGTCGGATTCGGGTGTTGATTACAGGAAGTCCTCTCGTTCGCATTGTGGCAGGCTTTGAAACCACACTTAACACTTGAGGAATACGTTAGTGCATCCATGCTTCAACAAAAATGTAAATGTCGTGTGACTAGTCCCTCCCGTCAGGTAGACCGTTCGCCGGGTGCAAGTCTTTCGATTTGACGCCACTTCGGCGACTTGCGTGTCGATGGGGATGAGATGATGATGAAGAAGACAACACAACACCCAGTCCCTGAGCGAAGAAAATCTCCGACCCAGCCGGGAATCGAAGCCGGGCCCTCAGTATTGACATTCTGTCGCGCTGACCACTCAGCTACCGGGGGCAGACTCAAGGTTCAATAAGACGGCTGGTTGACTGATGTATCAAAGGACGGCTTTTTGAAGATTTCATGTAAAAACTGTTCATGTAAACATTTGGTTTCTGTGAATTTACCAAGGTTAATGTTCCAGAAAATGAATTCTAACTTTTAATTAAGCGTTTTTAGATCCCTTTCGATATGCGTGTGATGAATGTTTCCTGAAGGTTGACTGCACATTTTTATTACGTCCTGAATATTTTCTGGCCTGTATGGCGTACTCCTGCACTGCTGATGCTCTTCCATATGTAGGTAAAGTCTTTGTTCGTAGATCACAATAGAATCATTATTTATACGTGCAGTTCTCTTTTTTGATAAACAAAGATCATCAACATACATGGTGAGTTTAACGGGGCTGCTGAATGGCCGAGTTTTAGGAGAAAATATTTAAGCATAAGCTAGTTTTTGTAAATAAAATCGGCACTCAGGACATCAGTACGTTTTTCTCTCCAGTGCACTCAGCCATGGAGCTTGGTTAATCACGAATCGATTTCAGAAAGAGAACAGACGAAGCTAAATTGTTATCCGTTCCGGAGAATCGCTGTAGCGCACGCAAAAGCTATTGAGCACGGTAGTGCTGCAGGCTGCCCCTTCTAGAGAGCGCTTTCGCAAGCTGAGTTGCATTGAATCTGGTGCAGAGCGCGCGGGTCTCCTGGTGGAGCAATAGCGCGGCGTGACACAGTACTAAGAAGGCGGCTGAAGGCCGGCGGGTATCCGGCTCGTGCAGCGTGCACACCCTCCCCGTATCGTCCGTCGCCACGTCCCTCAATAACCAGCTCCAACGGTAAACTTCTAGTGGCGTAACAAAATGACAGGCGAGAAGGGAATAGTTTCGCAACCAATAGCTCCGAGTACTTTACAATTACCTTGGTACAGCTTGATAATTATTCATGCACGGACATGGATGGTGAATTACTATTTCTAGAGCAAAGTCTAATGATCTCACTGTTGACGGGAAGTTTAAGGGGAGGTTTACTATCTTTGGCCCGAAAAAAAGCATGTTCTTTGAGAATTTTTTCTCGGATTGTGTTATACATATCGATGTCAACTTTGGTCAAAATGTTTACTGATATTTCCTCTACAAACTGGAATTTTTTCGACCGGAAATGTCGAAGAGCAAAGGCGGAAGTGCCGTCGGAACGAAACAAAATTTCGATGTAGACTTCCACTCGGGGTATGCCACAGGTCAGCCGGCTCGTCTGAAATCAAAATTGAGTTGACGTTAGCGAAGTATATAAGATTCTTTAGAAGTTGTACCTCTCTTAAGTTATTTGGTCCATAGGAAACAAAATGGCGGTCATTTAAAAAAGTCTCTTGTACTGCGGCCAAGTAAAAATATTTATAGGTGATGAATCGGAATAAAAGTGGTACAACTCCTAGACAATTTAGTTAGCTTCGTCGGAAACAAAGAATCATGTCAATCGGTTCAGTAGATTTGAAGTTACCATACAGCGGGATAAAAAAAAAAGTCATTTCGAGAAAAACGCGTTTGAAGTTTTGACTGCATATAAATTCAATATTATGCAACTTACGTTAAATCTGCTATTCCGGGTCCATAAACTAGTCCTTCCTCTTCCTCATAGAGGGCGTTATGCTCGATCTGGGCCATCCTGCGCTGCCACAGAGCCGCTCGTACGGTCAGTGACAAGCGGTTTTCGGCCGCTTGAATCCGGTGGTCGTCTGAAACACACGCGTTCAAACTTTCATTTGAATTTTGTATGTTTCCTCCCAAGCACCGGTACAATAACCCGTCCTCCGAAAGAAAAAATCTGGTGCGTGAAAAAGGCTGATTTGAGGCAGGTGCATTTTTTTGTTCAACCGCGAATAACAAACATTTCCGTTTCATATTTTGAAAAACCGTTTCAGGGGTGGGTTCAAAAGATTTTATGGATCCAAAAATGCAATTTAAAAAAAATCGATTTTTTGAACCAAAAGATAGTAAACCTCCCCTTAACTCCCAGAAGAGACGGCTGAGCGATAATAAATAATGCAGTAAGTGTAAGAAATGAATAAATACTCTGTTGCGCGGTGCAGTTCGCTCACTTTAACACCCCCCCTCCCCCCTTTATTTTGATACTAGGAGATCTGAGTCTGAAGCACGAATAAAATGTAAGTTTTTTTCAAATGTTGGAGTATGCCAAAAGTATCGTAATCGTCCCAGAACGGTATTAACTAAGCAACAAGAGTAAGTAATTAAAATGATATCAAGGAGCGAGAGGCATTCGAGAAAAAAAGTTCAGTGCTCCCGAAAGGTATAGAGGCCGTTCATTCACTCCACCAACAACCATTCTCACCCCAACGTCATGCAAGTGGCCTAAGCCAGTGAAGCTACAGGGGCCTTACCAGCAGATGACGGATGGAAGATCACACACGCTCACTAAGCCAGCAGGCAGCTGCGGAGAACCGCCAGACGTCACGGGCCCTGTGGACCTGCTTGCTTCACGTGGACGCTGGTTCACGTGGACGCTGGTTCACGTGGACGCAGATAGATCCAGCTGTATCATGACGCTACTTGGGTATTTAGGCTGGCACCGATCCTTTCCAGGCCAGTCTTTTCCTTTGAGTCCTTTGGGCCAAGTGCTGACTACCGTAGTAGTCCATCAATCAGAGCTCTCGCTAAGGTAAACACCAGAACCGACAACGCCATCCCACAGCCAGTCACAGCCACCCGTGGAGACGCCAGTCCCTCAAGTATCGTCGGGAAGTGGCCTTTCTGCAGGAAACTTCAAAATAACTTTCGTATTGGTCGTCGCCATTACCTCATGTTGTAACTGTTCTACTATAGAGTGAACTCTGACTCTTGACTTGTTTTCAGTTATTGGAACTTTCTGTCCATTTATGAACTTGTGTAAATTCAGTGATTACCAAAAATTAGCACAAACAGTTCTTGTAATTAACTTAGTTCAGGAAGGAGCTCCTGTTTATGTACTTATAAATAAACTTGTTCCACATTGTTCACCTTTGTTGTGTTCTCATTGTACCTCAGCCAGCGCAGGACATACACCTTTCTTCGTAAAATAGGAATTTTGTCTAGCGTGTTGTTCTCAGTACTGAGGTCTGTGATGATAGCGTGAAAGGCGTTGTTGATAACTGTTAGAGACAGAGACGAGAAGAAGTCAGTGCCAATGAGCACCCCACTTTTCCCGTAACTTGCCACTGAAAACACGATGGACAGATCGTCGAAAGTATCTTGTGCTTCCCCACTAGAGAAAGCTGTTTGAATTCGTTATCGTGATGGCACTACTGAATTTACCTTGCTGCGATTAGTGGAGTGGGACCAACCACACTTATCAGACTGTTCGGTTAACTAGTGGAAGGAGAAGTCATGGCTCGAGTTTTGAGCTCATTTATTGTTGGGGGAGTGATGTAGTGACCACATGTCGTTCTGATACTGTCGTACAGATAGAGACATGATAGAGTTGTGCGTGGTGGGCCGTTAACTATCATGCAGAGTGCAGTGTGATAGCGAGTTATTTTAGTTCCGTAAGGCACTGCAGACAGGTTTCCAGTTTAAGTCTCTATATTGGCTCCCACTGTAGAGACCGAAAACCTTACGAAGTCTCCCTCTCCCATCTTTCTTAACAGTCAATTTCGTTGTGCAAATGAAAACATGTTCCACTGTAGACTATATATTAATGTTTCTTAATTAATTTGTACGATTAGCTAATTCCATCTCTGTGTCATTGTCAAGCACCTGAAATTTAAATATACCAATGTGAAAGAGAATAATATTGTCTCCATACTTCGTTATGTGGACATTAAACATCACACAGATCGAATTTACGTAATCGAAATACAGTGTGATATCTCTACTTACATGCGTGTCATCAACTTACGTACATCAGGTTTTACAATGTGCAGAAATAGAATTCGCCTTACACATATATCTCTACATGCCATAATCCATGAACACACGTGGACAGAATCCAGATCTGCGCCATCACATGTCATACACTGGTAAGTGTAATTACGAGTACTGGCACTGCAGCATGACAACTACAAACAGCTGTTACGATATTGTGGAAGATACACTTACAGCTAACATCGCAGAAATGTCGATAGCAACATGGAAGAGGTACATTGCCTCATGTGCTGGCATACCAGGTTTAACTCATATATTGGATACTAAGTAATCAGCGATGGAATGACATATAAACCAACGTACTCAAATTTTTGGGCACTAAATTGTAAATCATTAATAAAATAATTACAAATTTCATAACACATTTAACGAGCTACTTTCAGTGAATTGCTTCCATACGAGGCTTAACCAGTTGTATTGTATAGAACGTAATCAGTGACGGAAGACTATGAACGGACACGCAAACAATTCTATTGAAATTTTATACACTACAATAATTCATGAGATATAAAGGATGTTTCCGTAAGAGGGTACAAAAATTTAACAGGACACACAAGATGCTCCACTGAACAATTTTGGGTAGGGAACCTGGGGTCGGAGGAGCCAGCTTAAGGAGATAATAGGAATAAAATCACATTACTGTGCACTTTTTTATTTACATTATTTATAGTTAACTGCAAATACCACCATTGACACAGTGAACGTGCAATTTGTACTGTATCTTACAAAATGTCCTGAAACTGACGGCCATCAAGCAAGCATGACATCGGGGAATAAGATTCTGACGCACCCTGACAAGTATACCTGGTGTGTTTCGAATCACTTCACAGGAAGCTACAATTCTGGCAACTAATTCCATCTCCGTATCCACCGGAGTCTCATACACAAGTGACTTTAGATATCCCCATAGCAAATAATCAAGAGTATTCAGGTCAAGTGACCTCGTAGGCCATAAAATAGGAGCTCCCCTTCCAATCCAGCGACCAGGATTGAGATGGTTGTGGACATCCACAGTGAAATGAGGCGGTGCACCGTCATGTTGTATCCACATCTTCTCACGAACAGCCACGGGTGCGTTCTCCAACAACTCAGGTAGAACTCTTTGCACGAAACTCAAGTAATGGTGGCCATTCACACGGTCAGGCAGAAGGTATGGCCCAATGAGATTGTCGCTTACAATGACGGCGCAGATATTCGCAGCAAAACGGACATGATGGTGTGACTCTACTTCAGCGTGAAGGGTTTCCTCATCCCACACATAGCTATTCCTGCTGTTCTATATACCATCACTATGAAATGAGGTCTCGTCAATAAACAGCGCGATTTGCAGTAAATCAGGTCAATCAATCCATTATTCGAGCAACCACTAACACAAAGCGACACATGATGCAAAGTCACTCACAAGCATTGCATGGACTCGTTGTGGGTGATATGGGAGAAATTGTTGTTAATGGAGTATTCGCCACACGCTAGTATGTGCAACGCCCCTTTCACATACAATACGACGAGTACTTTAAGTGGGGTCCGCTGCAACACGTTCCAGCATCTCCTCTTCAAAATATGGTGTCTGAGTGGTCCTAATGTTGCCAGGTCCCTCACTTCTTCTTTCCAATGAACCAGACTCCTGCATTCGTCGATCGAGAGAAATAAACACTCGTCGTGACGGATGATGTCTGTTAGGAAATCGTTCGCGGAACAACCTTTCAGCAGCGAGAGCATTACAGTGTACTTCTCCGTACAGAAGGTGCATGTCAGTGAGTTCTGCGGAGCTGTACCGGCATTGCTCCATCATATTGTACTGTACGTTTCGAAATAGCACCGAGTGATGAATAGGTCTGTCGTTAATTCATAGCACATTCGGTCATGGGACAATGTAAATACGATAAAACAGAGCCACTTTATGGACAAGTAAAAGAAACCTACATCGTGACTTCTTAGTAATCAGGCTCGTTCTTGTTTCCTTGCAGGAAATAAAGAATTTACATGTAAATAAACAGCACTGTACATGTTAACTTAACGCATGTTAGTTGTAAATAAGCTGGAAAACAGAAATGCTTGACAAGTTTCCTTCCATGTCTCCTTCAGCTGGCTTGTCCGACCAGAGATTCCCTACATCAAATTGTTCAGTGGAACATTCTCTATGTACTTTTATATTTTTACACGCTCTTACGTAAACACCCTGTATTTAATTTCATAGAACATCTTAAGGTTAAAAAGCTCATACATTACAATTCATAGCGGCAACCGACGTATTTGTCATTTATTATTTACAGTAAAAGTGCAGACACTACATTGTATTTAAGAATCAAGTCTGTTATATATAAAAACATGTGACAGTTCCACATTCAGTACATGCCCCAAAGTATAGTATCTCTAAAATTATTGTCTATGGCGAATAAGTCGAATTTCTTACAGAGGACTTTCTATAATAAACAAATATGTGTCTATATGCCTGCCTTGTGTTTCGCCAAAAAGTGGGTAAACAGCGGTTGTAGATTCAAAATTAGATGATAATAAAAGGAAATAATGACAGAGAATGCCTGCAAGTATTCACAATCAAGTCATTGCACAATACACTACTGAACACACAAACATGGCGAAACGTTCTACTCAAGAACATGTGTATACGTCTTAAACTAAGCAGATTACGTGGTAACACAACAACTTATTTGAAGCGACAATGGGTATTAACCAAGCAAAATAGTTAGTAAACCACTGTAAAAATTATTCAACCACAAGTATCTAGTAAAAGTATGAGCTAACAAAGAACTATTTATTGAGGGGAACCAGGCGACAATTTTAAATTCAGTTTCATGTTGCTTCCACGTTCAGGACTGTTGGACGATTGTCATCAGGCTACTGTCTATTAGTGGCCCGAGCCACATAGGCAAGCAGTACACTTACGTAGATCCTAATCCAATGTAACGAATGGACAATGAATCTGGAAGCCTTTTACAGTAGCATTTTCGAGAGTGTCATTCAGTTGTATACTTTATGAAATACACCTAGAGTCACTGGAGAGTTGTATTAGTAGCTATCCGTAGTTTCTACGTGGGTGAAATGGGTAGTGGACAGCATTTTCCCCATGAAATTTGCTGTTAGTCTAAGTGAAATCTGGAAAAATTGCTGACTTAGGCCTACGTCTCAAGATGACGATCGATGGTATACCGAAAAATGCCAGTTATTCAGAACAAAAGTCGGTTTCAACCAGTCGGCGTTTACCATCCCTAATATGGAACCACCTACACGCAGAAATTCTGGTGAACTTCTAACCTCAACCATACCTCTTGTGCCGCGCGGAGTGGACACGCTGTCTGGGGAGCCATGTCACGGATTGCGCAGCTCCTCCTGCCGGTGGTTCGAGTCCTCCCTCGGGCATGTGTGTATGTGTTGTTCTTAGCATAAGGTTCAAATGGCTCTGAGCACTATGGGACTCAACTGCTGTGGTCATAAGTCCCCTAGAACTTAGAACTACTCAAACCTAACTAACCTAAGGACATCACACACATCCATGCCCGAGGCAGGATTCGAACCTGCGACCGTAGCGGTCATGCGGTTCCAGACTGAAGCGCCTTTAACCGCGCGGCCACTCCGGCCGGCTCTTAGCATAAGTTACTTTAAGTAGTGTGTAAGTCTAGGGACCGATGACCTAAACAGTTTGTTCCGTTTTGAATTCACCCACATTTGAACGATTTCTTATCAGTGAAATAGATTCTTCAACTGTAGCAGTTATTCTTGTTCATAGACGAATGGTTTCTTTAAATATTTATTTATTTTATAGACACTGATTCCCGGAGTCACATTTACTTCATTTGCTCTCTTACGAATTCTGCAAGAATTGCTAACTGATTGCGATGGTAATGGACGCGCGTTTCAGTCAGTGTTTCTGCAGTGTTTTCCAGATAAGAGCGTTACGGTCGAAGACAGATATGAGAGACCGATTAACTTGATAAGACGGTAAAGGAGACCAGAGCATGAAAAGCTTCGTGTTTGTCGGCACGTAAACAAGACAGCTGTGAATGAGTTGATGAAATATGATAAAAAAATCGAACACGACTGGTATGTAGGCGTTCGCCTCCAGTTCCAGGCGCCGTAAGCTTTCCTGACATATATTTAGTTGGCTAGCTAGTCGCGGACTATATATATTCTGAGAAGTTGAATAGTGCCAGAAGAATGCAAATAGGTCGGGAATCAAAGGCTGCTGTGGCACAGTCCTTTTTGGGTAATGGATTAACAAGTTACTGTTTTCAGGACTCGGGAAACATAATTGTGATCAAGAAGTGGTAGAAGATATCTGTTACTGTGGGCAATAGTGGGACAGTAATAAGCTTTCTCATTTGGATCGCCATGTCATCGTGTCCAATAGATGTTGATTTGATATGCATGTTGGATCTTTAGATGGTATTGCCAATAACATACTTAAGACAGAATTTTTCGTGTCTGTAAAGACACAGAATGATTGTGCATAGGTGGGAGGCGGTGAAAAGAATTAGGCAAACGTTTGAATGGAGTCCATGACAGCCTGCTCGCCGCGCAAGCAGACGTCTAGCAATGCCTCATACGACTGTGCCGTTTGGTCTATAAACCATACAGACTACAATTAATGTAAGCTCTTCAGGTTGGTGGTATTAGGAAACGTGTTGAGCTCAGCAACGCTCTGCTGGAGGCCATGGAAGACAATACATTTTTACCACGGTTAGTTTTCAGTAGCAGGCCGCGGTAGCCGAGCGGTTCTAGGCGCTACAGTCTGGAACCGCGCGACCGCTACGTCGCAGGTTTGAATCCTGCCTCGGGCATGGATGTGTGTGATGTTCTTAGGTTAGTTATGTTTAGAGTAGTTCTAAGTTGTAGGGGACTGATGACCTCAGAAGTTAAGTCCCATAGTGCTCAGAGCCACTTGAACAATTTTTTTTTTTTTTTTTAATTTTCAGTAGCGAAGCAACATTTCATGTTAGCGGTAAGTAAACCGACATGTCGTGTGCCCATGGGAACTCCAAAAGCCTTATGGCATTATTGAGCACGAAAAAGACTCACATAAAGCGAACGTTTTCGAGAGCATTTCTCGTGAGAAAATGTGTGGCATCTTCTTTTTTGAGAAAAACTGAATTCCTGGAAAAGCTATCTTCAAATGCTGCAGAAATGGATATTTCCACATCTTCAGGAGGACTCCGATGACTTCATTTTAAAACAGGATAGCGCTCTACCACACTAGCGCAACAACATACGTCAGTTTCTCAATAACACTCCGCCTCAACAGTAGATACGGCGCGTGGGACCTCAAGACGCATTCTTGGCCTCCAAGATCACCAGACATGGTCCCATGCGATGTTTTCTTGTGGCGATATGCGATGGAAAGAGAGTTTCTCTCCCCTTTACCTCTTGTGGTAGAATAAGGGAAGAACAGAATAACAGCCGCCATAACTTCTGTAAAGCAGATACATTGTGTAAAGCTTATAACGAATTTAGCTATCGTCTAGGTGTTGTTTGTCCTGCTGCTGGTGTACACATAAAGCATTTTCAACAGCACAACTAAAACTTTAAGATTTTGTGAGTATTTTATAATCCATCCCGTGTTTGTAGTATTTTTTTATGAATAAATATGGAGTTTTGAATTCAGGTCATAACACTCTGTATATTCTTTAGAAAATATTATCTATTGATCTGACTCATAAAAGTTACTGCTCACAATATTTGATGTGCTGCCGACTTTCTTGTAGCACCCGAGTGATTTTAAAACAATTAGCGCGGTGAATTCCTTAGCATATGACATTTATGATCAAATTACGGATGTTTGGTGTCCCCACGGACGTACTGATGGAGGCGGATAAAAAAAAAAAAAAGTTCAAATGGCTCTGAGCACTATGGGACTTAACATCTGAGGTCATCTGTCCCCTAGAACTTAGAACTACTTAAACCTAACTAACCTAAGGACATCACACACATCCATGCCCGAGGCAGGATTCGAACCTACGACCGTAGCGGTCGTGCGGTTCCTGACTGAAGCGTCTAGAAGCGCTAGGCCACACCGGAAGGCGAGGCAGATGACCTGGTGTGGTTAATGCCGTAGAGTGGTGAGCAAACCTGTCATATACGGTGCATGCAACGCGTAGGCCCACTGACGGAGGCGTTTACCTGCAGGCGGCAGTACGACGGCCTGTCAAAATGGCTCTAAGCACTATGGGACGTAACTGCTGAGGTCATCAGTCCCCTAGAACTTGGAACTACTTAAACCTAACTAACCTAAGGACATCACACACATCCGTGCCCGAGGCGGGATTCGCACCTGCGACCGTCACGGTCGCGCGGTTCCAGACTGTAGCGCCTAGAACCGCTCGGTCACTCAGGCCGGCTACGACGGCCTGTCCTCAACTACGGCGGCCTTCGCCTTATGCATTAATTGTGCCGAGTGCTGTTCGCACTCAGTCGACAACCCTCCGTCTGCACGAGGTTTCGAACGTTCTTCTTCCTGCAGATTCACTCGCATGGCGATTTTTTCGT
The DNA here is from genome assembly GCF_023864345.2 of Schistocerca serialis cubense. NCBI lineage: Eukaryota > Metazoa > Arthropoda > Insecta > Orthoptera > Acrididae > Schistocerca > Schistocerca serialis. Next base: position 300,651,795 of record NC_064640.1, on the reverse strand, counting down.
TTCCTCTCACGGGGTTATCTTTCCCAACTATTACAGAGGTACCGTCGGTGTAGTATAGCGGCGTTGTCACGCAAGTGCAGATACTAATTTGGCAGTGAAGGACGTTCTTACACGTATGCAATCACTATTTTTTCCTTTTTCCTAATGTTAATTTTAGGTTCCATGGACCCGGCATTTCTGTAATGCTGGCAGGAACAGTTACGCCTATAAGGAAACGGCAGCAGTGGTAGCACGAGCTGATGTAGGCGCTGATGAACCAGAATGCAAAGTTGCTTCGTTCGCTTACCACGCCGGCGGTCTACGAGACGCCCGTTTTGTAGTTTTCTTCTCCGCTTCCGCCGCCTCTGATGCCGTTTCCCAATTTCGATGAGTCTCAGGAAAGGTGGGGGAATTATCTGAGCCGGTTCTTGCTAAAGCTGCATTATCAGGTATGGTGTATCGTCGATCGAGTTGATAAGGCAGCTTTGTTGCTGTCAGTACTGCGGATTTATACGAAATTATCCAAAATTTGAAGCCCTCCAATGGGCTTGAGAAATTACCCTTTGACGAGCTTTGTCTGTTTCTGATGCAGCATTTCGTACATCAAACACACGAGTTGGCGCCATAGTTGCAGTTTAATCAGCAATACAAGCTCCCTGGGCAGTTGTATATGGCCTGGATCACCGATTTACAGGGTCCCTCGTTCAACTGTCATCGAGTGACCCAAATGTGCTACCTCTTATGCACATTCACTAATTCGGGATGCAACGTTCTGATTAGCGCCTGCTGCCAAGGTTCAGCCTAGAGCGTTCACCTCGTCCGACCACTCTTTAGTCGACGTCTTCCTGACTGCGGATTGGCATGAGCTTATGGCAGCAGCAAGGGACTTCCTTTCTGATAACTGGCAGGTGGCTCTGTTAGGTGCGCATGGTAAAAAGGCTCCGGCGTCCCTCGGGGTACCCAAGCTGGCCTCGCCTCCCGTCGAGTCGCCTTGTGTTGACACTGTTAATGATTTGGCGCAGTGGCGTCGAGGCACTGTTCGTCTTCGCGTCCATTGCAGCAATATAATTCCCGTCTATGGCGGTTTTCGGGCTCTCGGGGTCGTTCTCCTTCCAAGCGTTGGACGAACCAGCGGTCCTGTACCGATTGTCGTTTGTCACATATGTGTCGACGTTACTCGCACGTGGAAACCATGAGTGGGGTGTGCCGTCAGATAGGCCATTTGGCAACTATTTGTGGCATTTGTCGAGTCGTGAATCAGTCGTCGGAAGCCCATGTGCTTTCGCTGGCCTCTGGAACTTTCACCGCTGTCCCGGGAGAGTCACCGCAGCGTCGTTTGAGGAGGGGTGACCAGTCCAATGTCGAGTTGACAAGCAAGCGACGGTCAACCTCGTTAATTCAGATACGTGCCCGTAATTGCAACCGCTGCTACGTTAGTTGGTTTCTCTTAGTAAATTATGCATTCCTTTGTGCGGACAATTCTCCGTCTCCACGTGTTATAAGAATATGAAACGGCAGCTTTCATTGTTGGTGTTCCATTCATCATTGGTGCAAAATATTGTTTTCTGTTTTCAGCTTCCATATCGTTGATAAAGTGCATTTAGTGTCTCAGTCCACTTCATTTCATAATTTCGGGTGCTTACTGTGGTAATAGGGCCCACTGTTTGAAAATACTTTGAGATGAGCAGAAAGAAAACTTCGATGTACATGTTTCTCTTAAGCCGCCGATGGTACCGAGGATTCGTCGTCCCGTTCCATTTCCTTTGTCAGGTGCGACAAGATGAAGGCCGAGGAGCAGCGTTGATAGGATCGTCGCTTCTCCTATTGCGCGATGCCTACCTGCAGTTGCTGTTCGATGCAGTCTCTAGGACTTTCTTGGTCCTCAGTATGCCCTTTTGGGCTTTACCAGTCTGATCGCTTGTCTTTTGGAATCTTGTCTGCATAAGGAATTTATCAGTGGTGTTTCGAGCAATTGATTCAGGACATTGCATGTTGAACCAATTGCTTTGATGACATCTGGGCAACGGGCCCCACCAGATAGGAGCATTTACGAAACCTTCAGTCGGTTTTCCAGTGCCTTCTGGTGAATGGCCATCGTTGCTAGGTGGAAAACTGCAGTTTTTTTCTCTCCAAAGGTGTATTTTTTTGGGACAATTGCTTAGGAAAGATGTCCATGTGCAGACAGACGACGACATCAAAGCTATCATTAGTCTGCCGGCGCCAAAGAACCTGAAGCAGCTCAAGCCTTTCTTTGATAAGATTTCTTATGATACTCAGTTCATTTTCTGAGCCATGCACATCGGCCATCCTCTTCATTGGCTTCGCCCCAAGGGCGTTAAGTTTGTCTGATCTGCAGATTTCGGTGGGCTTTTCAGTCTCTCAAGTAGTGTTTGTGCTCTGCTCCCTGTCTAGCTTCTTTTCCACCAGGCAAACCTTTAACTCTTGCCTGTGACACGTTCTAGTATGGTAATGGTGCAGTCCTGTTCCATCAGAACCCGTATGGCATCACTTATAGTTCGAAGATGCTTTCTGATGCACAGAATAATTATCACCACCAACTACACGCCGCTGGTTTTCTTATTTGTCTCTCGTTCCAAGCTGCTTGATAGGACTGCCCAAAAATTGCAGGAGTGGGCCCTCTTTCTCAGTAACTAACGATATGACACTTGTTACGGCTCCACTTCCCAGCATGCAAATGCTGATGCGCTATTATAGCTGATCCAGTGTTCGTTCAGCAGGAGGCTCTCATGATCGCGTAGGGTGATACCTTGCAGCAAACCCTGTCAGCTTTTCTGTTGACAGTCTGGGAAGTCACGACCGCCTTGGCTACTGACCTGTTTTTCTGTCAGATCGTTTCAGCAGTCCAGATAGGTTGGCTGGAGCACGTCTGTTTGATAGCAGATCCAGTGCAGCTTGCGTTTTTTCTCCTACGTTATCGACTCAACGTTTCCTAAGGCGTTATCGTGCTTGCCACAGAGGAACAATGCTGTCGAGTGGTAGTCCATCTGATGTTGCGACCTCCCTCACATACTACAGCTGCTGCATGCTTTGCAGTGGGGTATGGCTCCTATGGAGGCACTGGTGTTGTGTCACATCTACTGGCTGGAAACTGCTTGTGACATCGAACGTATAGTGTGGACTTGGAGGGCCTGTGCACAGAACCAGGATTCATCAGTACATCAGTTTTCTCCTGGACTAGTCCGGCAGCACCATTGGGACAGTTTGCATGTCGATTTCGACAGTCTGCTTTTGAGTAGCATGTGACCCACAATTTTTCCCCCTAGGATGGCTGTTTGGGCCAAGTCTTGCAGCCAGTGGCAGGAGTAGCTACTGGGTGTCATATTGGGCCAGAAAAATCGGCAGTTATTTGTGGAGTATGTCGGTAGGGAGCAATTTAACCACCATGCGAGTCAGTTGCACTTGCACCCTGATGGGACTTCTCTGCCACAGTCTCCTGGTCGGCAGGTTTGGTCACGACATTGGTCTGGGGACAGGCTCCCACTTGCAGTGGGGGGTTTCCCCATTGCTAGCCCCTCCATACCCTCCCCTGTCATCCTGCTGCCTGCAGCCTCAGACCCCAGTGAGGTTCACACCAGTGCCTGCCGATGTGCAGTCCATGGATTCCGATCTGCCATCCTCCTCCGCTGCTTCATCCTCCCCTCCTGCGCGAGTGGAGGTGACCTCACCTAAACTGATGCTGGTGGGTCCACTGTTGCTCAGCCTCAATTGAACAGAAGTACATTTACGGTTTTTGAATGTTTTGGTCTTGTGGACATGTACTGTGCAGCGGTGATCAAGCCAGTTTCACACAGAAAATATCTGGAATAGGGCCATATCTCCTTTAGTATCTGCACTGTGGCGACAACGCTGCTTCACTTACAGTAGAGTCAGCAGTGTCGGCATTGCTGCCTTCAGTTGACGATCCACTGCTAGGTTCTCCGGCAGTCTCTCCATCTCTGTACAGATGTGTTTACATGTGGGTGGCAGTAAGTCTGGCAGGCCAGTCGTTATGCTGAGCTCAACTACCGCGGACCTCGCATTGCGCATCACGTCGAGTGTAGCTGCCGAGTGCAGAGTCGCCAGCCACCTGCACCATCCGCGTGCTACGTTATCTTCATGTACGTCTCTACGAGATTTCGGACTTTCTGCCTCCCATAGACTGATTCGTACGGCGAGTTTTTCGTTTCTTCTCATGGGGTTCTTTCCTCCTACTATTATGGGCCGACCATCATCGCGTGAAGTACCTGCACTGACCATGCAGTGAAGCAGCGTTGTCGCCACAGTGCAGATACTAAAGAATGCATGGCCCCATTCCAGATATTTTCTGTGTGAAACTGGCTTGATTACCGCTGCACAGTACATGTCCACAAAACCAAAACAATCAAAAACCGTAAATGTACTTCTGTGCAATTGAATCTGATAGGCTGCAAGAGTTTTTTCGCTAGCTCTTGTGCTAGAACTACTGATAAGTCTTATAATTCAAACAACGGTATTTCATTCTGCATGAGGAATAATAATACTGAATACATAACTCGTGTTATGTAATTTTGCTCAGACCACTTTTTGTAATGTTTGCACTACAAATTAAAGCATACGGCTTTTTGGTGAATCACTGACAAAAATTTTAGACCTTAATGACCAGAAAATGGAAATGACGTTTCCGATAGTCAAGAAGAAGATGGATCGACAAAGTTAAAAAGGACGCTGCCGAAAGTGTTCTCCTTTGGGATAGCATCCATGAGGGAGAGCTGTAAAACGATAGAAAAATTCAGTAGAGGCTCGTCACCAGCAGCCAGGAAAATGCAGCTGCGACCTGTTTATGGCGACTGAGTGCCAAAATGAAGCACTGTAGTCTCATCATTCTAGATCCACAATTTTGAATTGATTAGAATACAAGAAAGAATGTACTCTAAGAATTATCTTCAGTAATATGTTTCATCACCGATTTGCGACACAAAACATTTACATGTATGGAATGACGATTAAAGGTTGAATACAATCTATGCTCCGACAGTGCTTAAACTTCATCAAAATATAAAGACCCTGAGCCACAGAACCATCCTACCAGTTGTGTGCTGGAAATTACAGTTGCAAGACTACCGTTGCCACAACCGAATGAGCCCCAAACATCAATTCCAGGACCCTCGTATGACCTGCATTTCCGATCTCTTTCCACCTCCACCTCCCAAAATTTTCCAAGTCTGGAACAAGCAAGAAAGGTGCTTAATGAGAGTCAAGACCTCCAACAATTTCACTCCAAGAGTGCCTACCGCATAACACACTGTAAGATTCCTCTGCTTCTCTGCTCCAGAGTTCAGCACTATTCCTCCGCCAATTGGAGGGCTAGCTCTAAAGATTCTGTCCAATAGAAAGTTTTTTTTATTAAAATTACATCTTCCAACTACAAAAAATTTTCTTATTGAACCAATAGGCATGCAGCCTACAGATAAATGAGCGCTCAAATTTTTTTCCTTGACTCAGTACAGGAGCCTTCTGCCCCCGGGAAATTGAAACAAAGCAAATCCCAAATTTGTGTCTACTTCTCATGCAACTTAGAAAGATGCTATCTCGGTGAAAAAACTTTCAGCCAGCACTCTAGGAACGCACCCGTTAGCGAAAAACTGTTTTTGTGTTTTCTGGAGCTATGGAACATCTTCTGAAAACCATTATATTGCGAGATAGCTGTAGGATCCTTCTCGTGTCGTTTGCTCATTGTAAAATGTTCATGGGTTTTATCACTTGCTAATTGTGTGCAGATATCACCAGTCTCTTGGAGAGAAGCGTGTGCCATTATTTTCTTTGGGTTTTACATGTTGATAAATGATAATCTGGGTCTGTATTCCTCATTTCCTTCCTAATCCAACTTATATATAAATCCAACTTGACACCAAATGATAAGTAGGTAAATAAAAAGAACATGGGAGGATACTGTCGTGTGTTACACTAAATGCACTTTGAGTTAGACACCCGCCTCTTGCGATTAAAAGTCAGTTAAGATTGGTTTGCACCGTTTAATAGACAGTTAAGATTGGTTTCCTCCAGTAATTTCAGTGTGAATAGAGCAGAAACAACTGCAGTTACCCACTTAATTAGACCCTATTATTCACTCTAGATAGAGAGTTTGTTACTGAAGGGACAAGCATGTCAGATGTACCTGAAATAATACGTTTTATTTTTCGTTCACATGAGAATGTTGGGATGGGTGAATTTCTCACGCGACTTTGCCCGGCCCCTTAGGATCAGGTGTCCGTGGGTCCTCTCAGAACAATGGAGCCACACGCATTGTCCTCTAGAGAGACGCTTGCCGGTGTGGTCGCTCAGCCATAGCGGGGTTTCGTCAGGATGTGCTTCAATTGCACGCAGCATTCAAAAGTTCTCTGATTAACGGCATGACACGCCCTCGTGGACCCATTGATGCCCATTCTAAAGAACAATTCAGAAACTGATGGCTGTTCACGGCCGCAGGTACCTTGATGCCAGTGGACAGGTAGATGATTGAGTGGGAAATGACGCCCCTACACAACATGCTGCCGCCAGGGGAAAGTTGACAGCTTGCTGATTAAGGTGGAAGTTACGCCCCCAGAGTACCTACTGATGTCAGATGTATTTACCTAAAACTGTGGGAGGAGATGAGACGCTTTTGAAAAATGTTTAGAGTGGTAGGTGAGGAAACAAGCATTTGCTCGTTTCTTACAGGCTAACTCCAAGAACAGAACTCTTATTGCGTACTAACATGTGATGTAGTTCGTTCTGACGCTCGTGAGGCGAGAGGAAGAAACTTTTGTGGAAAATTTTTTCTTTTATAATGTCTGGTTAGCTGAGAAGAGTGTCTGGCGGAATTATCTTGTTGAAACGACATAATTAGAGAAATCGAGAGGGTCGAGAGGACATTCGGTTTGAGGAAGAAATCAAGAGAGCATTCGGTTTCGAAGAGTGGTGGAGTAAGACCAGTGCTACTCTGGAGAGAAGTACAGTGGCTTCCTGTTTCTGAGATCAACGAGGAAACAGGCCAGGATGTAGGAGGAGGGGGATGGTGGCAAATGGGGGTATCTGTCCCGGGCGGCAATATCAGGGGGCGCCAAATTATTATTTTTGAAAAATAAAAAAACCTTATTTCACAAACCGCCTAGCGTTCAGTGCACGTTGGTCTATCGATTGTTCATATGATTTTGAAACGCATACTTGTTAGTTTTTGAACATTTTTGAATACATTCTACGTTGATTTCTGAACGAATCATAAGTTGATTTTTGAGTGTGCGCATAGCGTGCGTGATGTCTCTGCCAGGAGAATCTCTGTCGTATCATGAAATAGAAGACTTTCGCGCACACAAAAGGAGACGAGGCCATACGAGCTGAGCCGAATAAATCCGACCGCATGAATCCCAATCGCTGATTGTTTATGTGGTTGATTTGGTGTGCGAATGGAAAGAGTTGTTATATTTATTAGCGAAATCCATATATTCAGACTACCAGAGTGGAAATAAACGACTTACGGTAGTAACAGGTAAGATAGATTACATGTTATCTTCTCGGTATATCCAAGAAAACGAAATTTTGATGGAAAATATTTGCCTGATCGCTACACTAATAAGCGGAGGTTGTATAGTCCCCGGTTAGCTACCGTTTAAGTTCTGTTCTCGGAATAGCGCGGAAAACGTGTTTTACAAACATGTAATAACGCCTAACCGGAAAATAAAGCAAGGCAACTGAACCTGTGGCTCTGGCAGAGTTAACGAACTTAACTGGAGAATAAGTTTTGACAATGGCAGGAATAATTACAGAATTAGTGATGACAAGACTGTTTGTTAGAATGAGGAACGAAAAGAAACGAGGACATCACACAAACTATATGGAAGAATATGACGATTCCTAATTTATATAAAAATTTCGTACTACTACTTTTCGATCTCGTGCTTGAGAAACTAGAGCGTATGAGTGAAATGTGAAACTATTTCCTAACATAAAACATTTTGCTTGTAGTAGGGCTAAAAGGCATTTGATAATGGTACTTCGTGATTTATTAAAAATGGTTCAAATGGCTCTGAGCACTATGGGACTCAACTGCTGTGGTCATAAGTCCCCTAGAACTTAGAACTACTTAAACCTAACTAACCTAAGGACATCACACACAGCCATGCCCGAGGCAGGATTCGAACCTGCCACCGTAGCGGTCGTGCGGTTCCACACTGTAGCGCCTTTAACCGCTCGGCCACTCCGGCCGGCGTGATTTATATTCTGTAGTTTTATGAAACGTCCCCTTTGAACAATTAAACATGACTGTGCTTTAACTGACACACAATATTTTGTTAGCGCAACGCAATCTGACTTTCAAAATTCCCTACAAAAGAATGGCCCTGACTAACATTAAACTATACCTTTCACAAATCACTTACCTCACAAAAATCTTCGCTGCTCAAGCTACTGCAATACAGCGAGCGCCACTACTGCCAGCTAAATAAAAGATTCAAACTACTGAAGGCACTAACTACTGATAGGGATAGTTAGCAAATGAAAGATTTTAATAGAGAGCAAACAATGTATTTACCTTAATATCATCACAAGTCATAATATATATATCAGTTCATGACAAATTACAAACCTCCGCCATCTCTCTCCCCACATCCACCACTGCTGGCGGCTCACCTCCAACTGTGCAACGCTACGTGCTGTTCACAGCCAGCTGCCGCTGCCCAACACTACAATGGCAGACAACAATGCAAACTAGCCACAGACTGCACACAGCACAGCCAGTGATTTTCATATTGAGCGCTACGTAACGTTGCCAATAAGAAAACATAAATAGCCTACTTACATAGAGAAAACATAAACAGCCTACTTACAGTTTTATTTGTGTAAATCAGGCACATAAAAATGATCATTTGTGCCGAAACAGTCTCGTTTATTTAGCATGTGTTACAACTGCTGAAATATTAGAAAAGCCTATTTCGTTTTATCTAGGAGGCAGTTACAAATCCGACGTACTCAAATCGAGAAACCACGCCAGTCTTGGGTACTATTCGTATTAACAGCTTTTTTTCAGTATGAGACAACATTTTGATTTTTCTTGTAGCAAACGTTTGACCAACTTTAAAGAGATAATAGATTCTTTCGCAGAACGGAAATCATGCCGAATAACGCTGTAGCAAGATTATAGAGAAAAAATGCTAGGACGTAAGGATTGAAAAATGTGTAGTGTCTTGCTTCTCTCTCTTGTCTTTACTGCTTTTATGTTTCCTACATTTAATTTTATATCAATCAAAACAGAAAGTTATTAGCTAATAGGCAATAAAGAGTGCATATTTTCTGAAGAGTTCTTGTTCTCCTGGTCACAAAGAATCCCACACAGAATTAATTGTGGCCTTGTTTTTAAGGAGAGGGGGTGGGGGTGGGGGGTGGGGGGTGGGGGGTGTAGGATGTCAAACTGGCTGACTGGGAGCAGGAGAGAGACCACAGGAAATCTTAATTTCCGCTGTCCTGAACATAGGTTTGATGGCTTCCATTACAAAATATAGACGTTTGAATTCCACGGAACGAAATACAGTGACGTGCTATAGAAGAATGCTGTGTGAAGAGATGTGATACTACATTTTGGCACACTTAGACCAAATGACATATCTTACATTTCCTCGAACATATATGTTAAATATATCATACTCTTCAGAAAAATGTGCGCTACAAAATGAACATATCTTAGAAAAACCGATGTTTCTTAAATTTTTTACGTCCTATCTCAAACGGTCAAAGAGAAGAGGGGGGGGGGGCACTACTTTCATTTTTTGACCCGTTTCGGAAATATCGTAGATGTGGGGCTGTTGGTCTTTGTTCGAGATCCGAGACGGATGCTAAACTGTTGAGTTTTCAAGCTGCTGTGCTATGATTTGATCAAGTTTAGCACCGTGTGGAGTCTAAGGTTCTTGAGATCAATTTGCAGTCGTTTCACATCCGAAGTCATGACTTTTAACTTTTCATTTATATTCTTTCAAGGGCCGGTACTTAACTTTTCTTGCAGTAAATTTTTAAGTTACTATTCACTTGCTCCTTAACATTCCCAAATGCGATGGATAACATAACTCTTTCTGCCAAATCATATAAAATATATTCTGTTGCGATTTTTGAAGTGGCGCTACTGTTACACTGTGTTTTCCAATAACTTGCAGACCCACCACTACACCCATTAACTGCAAGTTAGGTAGCTTGGAACTTCACTGTAGTTCATGTCATTTTTGAATGAAGACGTTTCGCAATGTTTGGTTTGTCCCTTGTGTGCAAATATTTATAAATTAATGCGTTTTAAATTGAATTCCTCTGAATATCATTTCAGTAACTAATAGATGAAACGTTAATCCACCACCGATCCACCAGGCCTTCAGCTATGCATAGTCACTAACGGAAAAAAAATCGCAGAGCAAAGAAGGAGTTGTAAGACATAAATGAAAGTTGGTAGCGTGTTTCTACATCTGAAAGATGATGCCCATTCACATTTCGCGCCATTTCCATAAGACTGGTGCTATGAGGATGCAAATCAGTTTTGCTCTAAACACACGTTTTAACGGTCGTGAGCGTTGGTTACCTTTGAGATTGGGCGTGATGAGTTGATGTTAGTCACTAAATTTGAATGAGTTCGTGTAATAGGACTACGAGAAGCTGGATGCTCCTTCTGCGATATCGCAGAAAGACATAGCAAGAATGTAGCCACTATACATGATTGTCGGCAGCGGTGTTCACGAGAATGTACGGTCGCAAGAAGACCTGGCTCTGGACGCGACTTGGCACTACCGAGAGAGAAGACCATCGCGTCCAGAGTATGATTCTGGCACATCGTACTGCGTCTACAGTAACAATCTGAGCAACAGTTGGCACCACAGCGACACAACGAACTGTTACAAATCGGTCACTTCAAGGACAGCACTAATTCTGACGCTCTCTAGCGTGCATTCCACTGACCACAAACCACCGCCATTTGCGATTTCAACGGTGTCAAGCGAGAGCTCATTCGAGGGAAGGTTGGAGGTCTGTTGTGTTTTCTGATGAAATCTGGATCTGCTTCGGTGCCAGTGATGGCCGTGTGTTGGTTAGGAGGCCAGTTGAGGGCCTGCAACCAACCTGCTGCTTGTTAGACACGCTGGAACTACATCTAGAGTTATGGTCTGAGGTCCGATTTCGTACCACAGCAGGAGCTCTCTTGTGGTTATCTCACACACCGTGTCTACAAATTTGTACGTCAATCTGGTGATTTGATCTGTTTTGCAGCCATTATGAACAGCATTCCAGGGGTTTTTCTCCAGCAGGACAACGCTCTCCCACATACCTCTGTTGAAGCCCAGCATGTTGTGCAGAGTGTCGACATGTTGGCTTGGCCTGCTTAATCACCAGATCTGTTTCCAGCGGAGCGACAACTCCACTGTCATCCACAACCAGCATTCAACTACCTGTACTGAGCGATCAAGAGCGACAGACATGCAACTCCATCCCACAAACTGACAAACGGCACCTGTATAACACAATGGAAGCAAGTTAGCATGCTTGCATTCAACGTCCTGATGGTTACACCCGTTATTAATGTACCAGCATTTCACATTTGCAATGACTTATCTCGCGCTTGCATTAACCTGTGAGCGTGCAGTGTTAATCACTTAAACACATTACATAAGCAAATATATTTCAAAATTTCTTTTAATTATTTTTTAGTCTGGCGACCTCTTCGCGTCAGTGTACGTGGAGGATATTGTTTCCTTACGACGAATAAGTCATCGAACGCTTTTTATGAAATTGCAGGTAGCCTTTGATCTGCCTACAGGTCAGAGGACAGGCTACTTTATATTCTGTTTTTATCATTGATGCTCATGCATCTGGCAATCCTTGAACTGAATACTTAAAAAATCGAACAGCAACCGCTCGCATGGTTCCCCGTCACGTAGACCCCTTACATAGTACGTATATTTCATTTATCTCAACCTGCCAGGATGTCCACATAGCTAACTCCCTCCACGTATTCCCACAGGATAGTAGTAGGTATCTTTTGTTTCGTGAACCCTGTATCGGGATTTGTGTACCGACGCGAATCCTTTGAGAAGTAGCCGGATTGCACCAAGAGCAAAAGGGCGTTATTTAGAATAAGTTGTCTAATGATTTATGTTTTTTCTTAACTACGAATGGCTATCATTGTCTCTCACAGTAGTTTGAAATTCTGTATTTCTTTATGATTTGAGGTGTTCTTTTGATAATAATTTTTGATGTGTTGTGATTTTGGGGGATTTTCGTGAAATTTCATGTGTATTGTGATTTGTGGATGTGGGTCTCTAAATTTTTATCATGGGTATTAACATCGTAATTTAGCGTGCATACGGGTAGTTCGTCTGAAATGGCGCGACGCATCAGATGTAAGAGTAATCCGAGGCGAGCGAAGGGTGACCTGGAGCAAGGATCGGCGGAATCAGAAGCATGAAATGCGTGTAAACATGAAACAGATGCATTAGCGAAAGTACACCTCAGGTTAGAGGATGTAAACATCACACAGGATTCTCTGCCCGGGGACTGGGTGTTTGTGTTGTCCTCGTCATTTCATCATCATCATCATCATCATTTGTGACAGTGACTAAATTGGATTGAGTAAAAAAAAAATTGGACTGTGTGAAAAACTGGGACTTTGTACGGGCACTGATGACCGGGCAGCTGAGCGCCCAACAAAACCAAACATCATCAGCACACAAGAAACCGCTTCCTTGTCCGGTGGTCATGATAATGCAACTGTTACTGGGGAAGTAGAAACAGCTAGCGACTGTAGAACGATCGGGAATGGTGATGCACAAGAGGTTCCACAAAACTGTGACCCAAATAATACGCAAACGTATGAAAATTAAAGAGAACCGTTGGTAGTTGTGAGTCTAGAATGGGTTCTGGTTTAACAAATTATATGAACAGTAAAGATATAAGTGGAAAACTGGATGAACAAAGCAGGGAAATAAGGAAAGATTTAAGCAAATACCTGGACTATCAAAGCAAGTGGCAGGAACAAAAGCTAAGTGAGCTTAGTAAACTACAAGAAACATGTGCAAAGAAACGGCTCGAAACGGGGAGAAATTTATGAATAAAATTGTGGAGAACCGTGACAATATAGAGGAGCCTCTGTATGTCCATCTTTTTAGAGATGGTTGCGGGACTCGTCTGTTCCAAACAGGATGTCAAATTAAACGTCTTTCAGCCGTCTAGCTTCTAAATTTGTTTTATTTGGCAACCTGTTTCAGCATTTTACTACGCCATAGTCAGGCCCCTGACCGACGTGTAGGAAGATTCTATCTCGGTTCTGATCAAAACAGGGGCCACCAATACTGGTATTAGATTTTCGCTATAGCGATCACTTCAACCATCATCTGAGTCGCTCATTTTGTTTTGGTCAGAGTGATCCAAGTATGTGAGACGATTTTATTCTTAATTGCTCGAATACTGAGAAAGTCTGATTTTGTTTCGAATATTTTGTGATGGAAATAAAACTCTCAGGGGGATATATGTGATTTACACAACGGGCATGGGTTGAATAGCGCCCAACCTGAAACTGCACATATTGTGCTGTTCCTTACTCTCAGTCTGCACTGTGTTTAGACAACACCGACTCAAAGGAAGGCCTCGGCGCTTGTTGGTGAGGTCACGTCAGCTAGGCACGGCGATCGCCAGGTCTGTTGCAGGTAGCTTCGTGCTTATCACTATAAATCTCTTATTTTTGAAAAAAATGCTTGGTATTGTTTTGGATTCTGCAGTTTTATTTAGATGAAATCATAGTTCTGTATTACTGAATCCTGTCGAAACAAACGTAGATCAATATGAGAATATGCTTTTCCCCATCACAAGCTTCGGAAATTTTACATTCAAGTAACTATATTTACTTGATCCATTTTGCTATCGAAACATACCCCAACCCCCTTACAATTAACTCGTTTCTTTTATTTATTTATTTGTTTTCGTTTGACATCGTTACTGGAAATGCGAACTAATTTACATGTGTAAATGTCAAACTGTTGCCAGTCATTAGATTACAGTCGTTTTCAACGAAAGGAATTCTAAACAGGAAACAAAATAGCTTCATACATCGAAAATGCTGCTGAGCTTAAACTTTTTTAAACATGCATATTAGAAAAGATAAATATTCCCCTCTTGCAACTGAAAGGAGAAACTTTATAAGACAAAAAAATTTTGTTTGATAAAACAAGTATCTCTCTTTTTCCTCTTCTTCTGTCTCCCACCCCCTCCCCCAACGTGTACAATCGCAAGATATTTCATTAACATTCAGTGCTCCTCACCCCACAGTCAACCAAGATACCTAAAGAAGAGCACCAATATGTTCACAGTTTGGTTCAAAATGGTTCAAATGGCTCTGAGCACTATGGGACTCAACTGCTGAGGTCATTAGTCCCCTAGAACTTAGAACTAGTTAAACCTAACTAACCTAAGGACATCACAAACATCCATGCCCGAGGCAGGATTCGAACCTGCGACCGTAGCGGTCTTGCGGTTCCAGACTGCAGCGCCTTTAACCGCACGGCCACTTCGGCCGGCTGTTCACAGTTTCTTGTAAAAACAACCCAGTACAAATGTAACTTCCTCAGATTTACAAATAAGGTAAAGATGCACGAATTCTGTTGCTACTGGACCATGAAGTTGTTTTTGTATGTCAATCCTTAAAACAGGTGGAAATTTAAGTTCATGAGTACACTATTTGTTGAGAAGTGTAATGAATTGCACAATTAATTGATTGCAGAAATCTGTCAGAACAGTGTGTGTTGGTCAAATACCGCCAATAGTTTCACATTTTCCTGTGTCTGAGAGGGAGATACCACTATTATGAGTATGCCTGCAGCAGACCTGGCGTTCGCCGTGCCTAGCTGACGTGACGTCACGAACAAACGCCGAGGCCTTCCTTTGAGTCGGTGTTGGTTTAGATCCATGTGGCCTCTTTAACTATTCGTATTCTGGACGTGAAAGTGTGGTAAAACATGTAAAACACTCAGGGGCATATGTCTCTGTACGTCACGTACTTAGTTAACACGAGGTACAATGTTTGAAAAGTTTTGGTTTTCGGAAGAATGCAATATGTGATAGAAAATTTTCAGGGATAAATTAGTTTCAAGATTAATGTTGTAGATTTCTAAGCTGATAATTCGGGAAAATCTCGATTTATCAGATCTGTTGGGATAGTCTGTTTCACTGAGATTTTTTGTATTGTTATGAGTATTTCTGTGTGGGCTGTAGAGGTAGTAATTAATTATTCTACGAGGTGGTCATTAGGTGTGAGTTCGTTGTTTGTTGATTTGCTTGTAGTGAGGATGAAACTGTGATTTTGAGGTCTAACTGATTCCTTCTTAGTGAGGGCGGCATTGTGATTCTGATGGCTATGTTGATGTTTTAGTAATTTATTTAATTTCGTTGATTTTTTCACGCTGAGGTTGTTGTGAGATGATCACTCAAATCATTGGTTAGTGATATAATTGGGCAGTAATCGAGAAGGTCTGCACAGAACCTATACTTGTTCTAGGTGCTACTGGACGTGAAACAGTATGAATGATTTTGCCTGCTTGAAATGAGAAGTTCCTGGCCGTTACCAAGGATTTTATTCTGAGTTAGGGATAAGGATTTTCAGTCCTTGAAATGAGAGGACCGTGCTCATGTAGGCAAAGTTTATTATGAATGAGTAGTTTCGTCCGAGTGAAATAAGAGGAATGTGGCCGTTATAGAGGATTTCATAGATTAGACGCTAGTACAGGAAGTACTATACCTATTCGAGGCAATGATAAAGGAATTCATGGCCCCAACAGACGAAAGAGGCCAGTACTTCTGCGAAGACATTGATGAGATGTTCATTTTCATGCACTTGTAAAGGAAGAGATATTAATGAGATATGATTGGCAGATGGAGGCCTCCTTACAATTTGTTTACTGAAGGAAGTGAAATAAAATATGAAGATTACCACCACCAACTAAGTATGTAGACCCTGATGGAGATGGAAAACCGGCCGTTGTGGCCGAACAGGTCTAGTCGCATCAGTCCGGAACCGCGCTGCTGCTACGGTCGCAGGTTCGAATCCTGCCTCGGGCATGGATGTGTGATGTCCTTAGGTTAGTTAGGTTTAAGTAGTTCTAAGTATAGGGTACTGATGACCTCAGATGTTAAGTCCCATAATACTCAGAGCCATTTGAAGCATTTGGAGATGGAAATACGACAGATTAATGGACTACAGAGACGAAACGAGAACTCAAAATAGAAATTCTGGTATCCATTACGTCAGACCGTGTGTGCATGTATGTGTGTAAGCAGAGATGCTGTAATAAGCAGTTAGCTTCGATGAGTGAAGCGAAGTTCTAAAGAAAGGGTGAACCAGAGGCAGGATAGATCTTCGCCGTTGAATGTAAATAAGTGAGTAAAGAGTATGTAAATATAAGATTAGTTAGTCAAGTATGATGTATATACTTTTCTTATGTGTGAAATGTTAATATGAATTACACTACTGGCCATTAAAATTGCTACACCAAGAAGAAATGCAGATGATAAACGGGTATTCATTGGACAAAAATATTATACTAGAACTGATATGTGATTACATTTTCACGCAATTTGGGGGCATAGATCCTGAGAAATCAGTAACCAGAACAAATACCTCTGGCCGTAATAACGGCCTTGATACGCCTAGTCATTGAGTGACACAGAGCTTGGATGGCGTGTACAGGTACAGCTGCCCATGCAGCTTCAACACGATACCACAGTTCATCAAGAGTAGTGACTGGCGTATTGTGACGAGCCAGTTGCTCGGCGACCATTGACCAGACGTTTTCAGTTGGTGAGAGATCTGGAGAAGGTGCTGGCCAGGGCAGCAGTCGAACATTTTCTGTATCAAAGTGATGGTACGCATTTCCCCTCCTTACACGAGGCATCACAACAACGTTTTACCAGGCAACGCCGATCAACTGCTGTTTGTGTATGAGAAATCGGTTGGAAACTTTCCTCATGTCAGCACACTGTAGGTGTCGCCACCGGCGCCAACCTTGTGTGAATGCTCTGAAAAGCTAATCATTTGCATATCACAGCATCTTCTTCCTGTCGGTTAAATTTCGCGTCTGTAGCACGTCATCTTCGTGGTGTAGCAATTTTAATGGCCAGTAGTGTAGTTGTATATCAGAAAGATTTTTGTTTAGTAGATTAGGTGTATGTGCGAACACGAGGTCTGATTCACCGGAAACAGGAGGGAACGAAATGGGAGAACAAAAATAAATTAATAATGACATATGATAACAAAAGGAACATCCTCATAGAAGAAAACGAAGGAAGGATATTAAGTGAAGGGAGTAAATGGATAAGGCGAGAGAAAATTTTCTGTGGGAGAGCTCCGTTCGTTTATAGTTTGATTTACTTTTATTACGACCATATTTTCTTGTTCGATGTTCTGTTTGTGCACAGAGGAGTTCGTGCAGAGAGATATGGATGTTTCTATTTTCCCACAGGAGGGTTCCACATAAATAAAAGAGGTGTTGGGCGTGCTCCAAGGTAATTAACGGAATATGACAGCATGTTTTGGATATTTTGGTATGTAGTTGGGGAAATGAGATGACACTCTATGCATGCTGTAGTGTACAGACGACTTATGGAAGTACAACTGCCGGCCGCGGTGGTCTAGCGGTTCTAGGCGCGCAGTCCGGAACCGCGCGACTGCTACGGTCGCAGGTTCGAATCCTGCCTCGGGAATGGATGTGTGTGATGTCCTTAGGTTAGTTAGGTTTAAGTAGTTCTAAGTTCTAGGGGACTGATGACCATAGTAGTTAAGTCCCATAGTGCTCAGAGCCATTTGAACCATTTTTTGAAGTACAACTGCGGGACAAATGAATTAACGGTATCGCTGGAAATTGACTGGCTGATTTGTGTTAATTTTTCTTGTGGCTCCATACTAAAATAAGTGATATATAGGTTGAACTTACTGTACAGGTACAATTATAAGCCAGAACATTGTGACCACTGCCCATCGGGATGATGCCGCCTGGTGACGTTGCTCGCACGTGACGCGCTATGAAAAGTACGTAAGCGTAACAGAGACGGATGAGAGACCACCCTAGCGGAGAATGGGCTGCAAATGGGAAAATCCACTGAGATAATCGTATTTGTCAAAGGACAGACTATTATCAAGCAAAGCTTGTGAACGAGTATCTCGAAAACGGCGAAGCTGGTCGAATGTTCACGTGCAATTGTCGTGAGCATCTACAGAAAGGGGTAGGGCAGTGAAACTACCACTAGGCGGTTCACAGAACGTGGGTTTCGGAGGCTTGTCTGCTCTGTAAAGAAGGATAGATGGTGATCTGTGGCACCTCTGCCGAAAGAACACAATCTTGACGCAGGCACAAGTGTTTCGGAGCACACCGTTCTTCGTACATTGTTGGACAAGGAGCTCCGCAGCAAATCATCCCTACTTGCTCACATGTTGACCCAACGACATCATCAATTATGATTGCTGCGGGCACGGGGCCATTGGGATTCGACCGTCGATCAATGGAAACGTGTCGGCTCTTCGGGTGAATCACATTTTTGTTACAGTAGGTCGATGGTCGTCTCCACCAACGCCGCCATCGTTGTGAAAGGCGGCTCGAAACGTGCAGCGCGCCACGGACGCAGGCTGGTGGGAGCAGGATTGTGCATTGGGAGTCATTCTCCTGCGCTTGCATGGGATCTGTGGTAGTAATCGAAGACACGCTGACAGCTGCCAACCACCTGCACCCCTTCATGCTTCTTCCGCGTCGGCGATGTCATCTTTCAGCTGTATAGTTGTTCTTGTCTCGGAGCCAGAACCGCGCTACAGTAGTTTGAGGAGCATTATAGCGAATTTCTGTTGATGTTTCAGTTACCAGATTCACCTGGTGGAACCATTTGGGCGCCATTACCGCTTACGCAAATCAGCAGCCCAATATTTAAGCGAAAAACGTGACTTATGCGTAGAAACCTAATGCCACACACTTCAACAAAACCTACCAACAAGCTGTCTGATTCGTGATACGCAAAATCAGTGGCCTATTTCTTTCCAAAGACAGACAAACTACTAAGCCGATGGTCATAATATTTTGGCTCATCAATGTAGATAGGTTGTTACATTGTTCTGGATTTGTTTGACATGTAAGTACCCCAATTGTTTTAAAAAGTTGATGGAGAAGACTAGTTGTAAGGAAGTCTGTATTTTTGTATGTTCATATGTTTGTCATTAGGTTTGTTTTTGTATGTCAAGCATGACCGGACGAAGCGGGAACGAAGTAATCGGGAGAATCGGAGTAACTTTTCTCTCCCTCCCTGGGCAGCCTATGAGCGTCAGCCGAAGCGACTCCGGGCGGGAGTGGGCCCCAGGCAGCGGCCAGCTGATCG
Source organism: Schistocerca serialis cubense (assembly GCF_023864345.2). Classification (NCBI taxonomy): domain Eukaryota; kingdom Metazoa; phylum Arthropoda; class Insecta; order Orthoptera; family Acrididae; genus Schistocerca; species Schistocerca serialis. Next base: position 300,632,433 of record NC_064640.1, on the reverse strand, counting down.
GCGTGAGAACCGCGGGCGGTTGCTGAGGGCAGCACGGCTGGGCCGGCGACTCAATGGGCCGCGCCCTCAGCCCCTCCCTTCCTTACGTCACACTTCCGCTGGAGGGAGGGCGAGAGTCCACCCTACTCAAAAGGGAACCATCGAGTTTCGCCAGCAGCTGCTCCAATGACAGAAACGTGGCGCCTGACGACTGTAACAAGAGCAGGACGACCCGGAAAACGGCGGCAACGGCTCGTTGCAGCGCCTGTGTCCTTGCACGCTCGTCGAGATGCGCGACATCACATCAACCAGAAAAGCACATGATTAAGAGTCTGAAATGAGTACGCATTACTCAGGCCGCTGCTACAAACCTCATTTTGCATTTACATACAAAAAACAAATAAGAATGGTGAAGATGAGAACCACAGAGCTCGAGGCATTACTCGCGTGGTACGTACTGTGTCATAAGAAGAGGCAGTATCTGAAATCTGAAACCAGTATGAAGATCGAGTTTGGTCTATTCTGCCGTTAATGGGTAACATGAAACTGATGACGGGAAGCCATCTTTCTGGTGCCTGCGATGTGCATTACCGAGCAGAAAACACTGCGGCTTACATGTTAAATGTGCCCGTCGACTTTCGTCCCATTCCGACACACTATTGTTATTTGCTGGGTGGCGAACGAGGCGAGGTGGGTCGTGGATATGACTTTGAGGTACGACACGTTAGAGGCCAAGCTAATCGTTATCTTCACGGATCCACGGGCCGTCTACGCCGAGATGCAGCCACATTAAACCATCCCAGGTGTTCCTCCAAGTCGACTATTGAACGAGTTGCTCTCCAATTGCCCCAGTGACACGCCAACCAACGCTGAATGTAAGGGAACAGTGACGTGTGAAAGTTGAAATGAGTAATATAGGTTTCATGTGTTCGTGTACAGTGATTACTTACAAAGTCAGTACCTCTTCTTCGTAATGTTTGGTTGCGCACATGTGCAACTATTACGTTTACTTTTTGTGTGTTTGTGTCACATGTGTTTTCTGAAAAACTTTGTTGCTTAAGTTACTCCAGGTACAGTGGCTTATAAACAGCACTTTCTGAGCTAGCCCCTATGACTTAGCTTACGTCCATAACTCTGTTCCTGTATGCCTGGCCGCGCGGGGTAGCCGCGCGGTCTTGGGCGCCTCGTCACGATCCGCGTGGCTCCCCCCGTCGGAGGTTCGATTCCTCCCTCGAGCATGGGTGAGTGTGTTGTCCTTAGCGTAAGTTTGTTTAAACTAGATTAAGTAGTGTGCAAACTTAGGGACCGATGACCTCAGCAGTTTGGTTCCATAAGATCTTGCCACAAAGTTCCAAATTTCCTGTATGTTTGTAGTTATTGAGTGTTATGTACAAAATGGTTCAAATGGCTCTGAGCACTATGGGACTTAACTGCCGAGGTCATTAGTCCCCTAGAACTTAGAACTAGTTAAACCTAACTAACCTAAGGACATCACAAACATCCATGCCCGAGGCAGGATTCGAACCTGCGACCGTAGCGGTCTTGCGGTTCCAGACTGCAGCGCCTTTAACCGCACGGCCACTTCGGCCGGCACTGTTATGTACAAATTATTACCATTGTTTCTCTTGAATATTGTTAATCAATACTTGAACGCAAAAAGATGCTTTAATTTTGTGTATTTGTAGTCAGTTGTGCTAGCGCTCTAGGTAAAATTTATGACACTGAATACAGGTACACACTTCGCCCTTTTTGTCCTCACACCGCAGCCTTTAATTAATGAATTTCTTCAGCGTTTTCTTGACATGCTTCTCTTTTGCCTTGGTCACTGTCTTGTTCCCTGTTTCGTAATACTTTTTACGCCAATTTTTAATGAGATTGTAAGTATAGTACTTTTTTTTTCTTCTGTGGTAATGAGTAGTGGTGTCCACGTGTTGCCACAGACCATTTCTGGACCAGTTCAATATTAGAATTAGAGTTAGACTATAGATAGAGGTTATAAACTTATTTTCATCTTTCTCTGAAGACATTTACTCATATAACTAATATATATTTTAAAGGTTAGTACCCAATTTTACAGCCCAACTTATTTCAATGCAGTTTCATATCTTTTTAAAAAAAATTATTATGATTTTGGGGCACGAAAGAAAAAAACGATTAATTTTTCGTTTTGACGAAATAATTCTTGGAATTAACTTTCCACTTCAAAGCTGCTTCCGGCACAATTTGTTTATTTTTATTTCTTTTATTTTATTTTATTTTACTTTTTTGGCGTGGGAGGGGGGGGGGGACTTTGGTGTGATGAGGAAGATCTGTAGGCTCCCTGTCATATCGTTTGGTTTTTCTAAATTGTTCATTGGCTTTTCCCACTTTCTAATTACCTGGAGGTGTCAGCAAACTGTCGGAAAGAAGTGTGTGCCATTGTTTTCCTTGTGTTTTAGGTGTTAATAAATGATTATCTGGGTCTGCGCTCCTCGTATTCTGCGTAACCCAACTTACATGTAACTACAATTTGACACAAAATGATAAATACGTAAATTAATAAAAATAACATGTGTAGAAGGAGGTGTGTGCCTCATTAAATGCATTTTGAGTGAGACACCCACCTGTCTGTTGTGATTAAAAGTCAGTCATACTGATCTGCAGTGATTGAAAGTCACTTAAGATTGAGTTCCACCAGTATTTCAATGTGAATAGAGCACAAAAAATTGTAGTTACAATCGTAATTACACCCAATTATTAATTCTGGATAGACAGTTTGTTACTCCTATTAACGGCTCAAGAGACAAGTAAGTTAGGTGGAATTGAAAACCAGCCGGAGTGGCCGAGTGGTTCTAGGCGCTACAGTCTGGAACCGCTCGACCGCTACGGTCGCAGGTTAGAACCCTGCCTCGGGCATGGATGTGTGTGATGTCCTTAGGTTAGTTAGGTTTAAGTAGTTCTAAGTTTTAGGTGACTGATGACCACAGAAGTTTAGTCCCATAGTGCTCAGAGCCATTTGAACCATTTGTAATTGAAATAATAGTTTTTTTTTTTTTGACATGAGGTAATGTTGGGACAGCTGATTTTCGCACGCGACTTTGGCCGGCCCCCTATAGTGAAGAATCCGTGGATCCTCACTGGACAATAGAGTCACACGCATTGTATTCTGGAGCGACGCTTACCGGCGTGGTCGCCTTTCATCCACAACGGAATTTCATCATGAGTTCCAATTACACGCAACATACACTAAGTTCATCCTATTGACGGCATGCAGACGGCGTCGCAGACCTATTGGTGCCCGTCCTAAAGGACAATTCAAAAACTGATGGACGTTCCATGCCTCCAGGCGACTTGGAGGCGCCGGACGCAACTAGTCGGTTTGCTGATTAAGTGTTAAATCAAACCCCTACACGACATGCTGCCACCAGGGGAAAGTTGGCAGCTCGTTAGTTTAGGTGGAGGTTATGCCTCCAGCATACCTACTGACACCAGGAGTATTTACCTGTAACTGTGGGAAGAGCTGCGACGCTTTCGAAAAATGTTCAGGACGGTAGGAAAAGAAACAAGGATTTGCTCATATCTTATAGGTCACCACCAAGAACAGAGCTCTCACTGGGCACTAATATGTGAAGTAATTCGTTCTGACGCTTGTGAGACGAGAGGAGGTGACTTTTGTGGAACATTTCCTCTCTCAAAAGTCCTTGTCTGAGCCGAGTATCGTTGTATTATATTGTCGGGACGCGAGAGTTGGAGAAAACAGAAGAGACGAGAAGGCGTTCGGTTTGCAGAACAGGCTGAGAGAACATTCGGATTCGGAGAGTGGTGGAGTAAAGCCAGTGCTCTCCTGGAGACAGGTATAGTGTCTTCCTACTTCTCACATTAATAGAGAGCTGTTGGCCTTCGTTTAAGATCAGAGACGGCATCTAAAATGCTGAATTTTCTCACTGCTGTACTAAGATTTGATCCAGTTTAGCACCGTGTGAAGTTTAGGACTTTCGAGATCATTTTTGAGTCGTTTCACATCCTAAATCATAACTTTTAACTTTTCATATAAATTCTTTCGCTCACGGCGCTTCACATTTCGTTGCAGCGAATTTTAAGTGGCCATTTACTTGCTCATTAATTGGTCCGGTGGGTGTATTAATTCTAGTGGTTACCTAATGGCTACCAGATGCCATGAGTAACGTAATTATTTCTGCCAAATCATGTAAAGTATATCCTACTGTAATCTTTGGAAATGACTTCTCTGTTTCACAGTGTTTCCCAAACCTTGCGGACCAATGGCAATATGCATTATTCGTAATTGATATAGCTTGAAACTTCGTTGTAGCTCATGTCAGTTTTGAACGAAGATATTTCGCAATTTTTAGTTTGTCCCTTGTGTGCAAATATTTATAAAATAAAAGTGATTTAAATTTAATTTCTCTGAATATCATTTGACTAATTATAAATCACATCTCGTTCCAATACCAATTAACCAAGGCCATTAGCCATGCATTTACGTGGAGGACACTGCTTTCTTACGACGAATAAGTGTTAATATTTTTGTTCTAAAATTACCGATAGCCTTCTATCTGCCTACAGGTGATAGGACACGTTACTTTATTTTCTGCTTTTTATTATTGACGCTGAACTGAATAGTTAAAGGTCAAACAGCAACAGCTCGTGTGTTCCCCCCTCTCCTCCCGACGCAGTCATCTATCATAGTAGATATCTTTCAATATGGCCTGCCTGATACGCAAGTATTGTCCGCATCTATCTTTCTTGATAGAGTCCCATATCCACAGGCAGTATTCGCTTTTAGAAGTGGGATGCCCTGGCGACATCTTTAGCCCGCCTCCATCTGATGCAGCGCTTGGTTGTAGGCGTTGACTTTTGGCCGGTGAACACCTCCTACTGCTAGGAATCTCCCCTTCTGGAGTCCGCTAGGTAAACAACGACCAACTTCCGCCTAATATTTGTTCTCTCAGCTGACGTAGAACCACAAAAATAATATGAAGTTGGCTCAAAAAAAATGACTATACACACTTTACTTTAAAAGAAATTAGCAGGGAGAGATAAAGTGAAACTGCGTATGAATCACGTAACTAACCACACATCGATCCCACGAATCAGCTTAAAATCTGAAGCGCAATTCAGTTAGTTTTCAAATTAGCACATAAACATGAAGAAATGAATTAAAAATGAGAGGTGGCAGCCCAGCATCAGGCTGACGCCTCTCAACGTGCAAAATAGGATGAAAAATGCTGAACTGGTAGAAACAGATGCCTTCATGCCTATGTTCAGTGTATATCAAGGCAGATTTCATTCGGTTGAACTTAGGCCTTACGTGCCCAGCCAAATGGTCTGTTGTAAATGCTTTGGTCACATCGCTCTAGCGTGTATGGCAGAAAAAGCACTTCGGGCAAATATGGTAAGGCAGGACAGGCAAATATGGTAATGCAGGCTACGAAAGCGTCGTCTCTTCATCACTCTGAAATTTGTTAATTATACAAAGGATCATAGAAGCGTGTTCCTTATGGTGAGACAAAAAATATATGTAAAGCAATGCAACCTTCCACTTTCACGGCTACGTTTGCTTCAGCTCTCAAAAAGCCTATTCGGAAAGTAGATTTCTCTATAAGAAAGGAGGTTAATACACTGAGGTGACAAAAGTCATGGGATAGAGATATGAATATATACAGATGGCGGTAACGCGTACGCAAAGTGTAAAAGGACTGTACAATGGTTGGCTGTCTTTTGTGCTCAGGTGATTCGCGTGAAAAACTTGACGACCTGATTATAGCTGCATGACGGGAATTAACAGACTTTAAACACTGAATGGTAGCTGCAGCTCGATGCATAGAACATTCCATTTAGGAAATCGTTAGAGAATTCAATATTTCCAGTTCCACAGTGTCAAGAGTGTGCCGAGAATATCAAATTTCAGGCATTACCTCTCGCCACAGACAACGCAGAGGCCGACGGCCTTCACTTAACGACCGAGAGCAGCTGCGTTTGCGTAGAGTTGTCAATGCTAACAGGCAAGCACCAATCTTTTAACGTTAGCTGGACATGTTCTAATCATTGAAGATCCATCTTAGAAGCCCTTAAGGTGCTTCTTGATTTTATATGTTTTATTTACGACTAACATTTATATTATGTGCTGCATTTTGTCTATGTGACAACCTGGCGTGAGGTCCAACACAAAATGAACACATTTTATAATATAAATTTTTGAAGGTGTGTAAACGTAAAGTTTTTGCAAAACCAATGTTGACAGATATCAGCTGCAGTGTGTGGATGCAGGGGAATTTAGGAAATTCGTTAGTAGCTATACTAAGCTTGCTGCGGACAGCCTATGTCATTAGTTTCTGTCCCTCTGCATTGTTTCCCCTCCATGTTAACTTCAGTGACCAATGTTTTAATGCCATAACAGTTGGCTCAAACAGTGAAAATATAAGTTTCATTTACTGAAACTATTCAGTTAGCTGAGATGTTGCTCTTTTTCAAAGAAAGATGTTCCAACCCAGATCTGGACAGAATAGCGGTATGATGCACAGAATATTCCTCTGGGACCCGCCACTCTGGTATGGTCGTCCGATATCAGACCAGTACTGTACATTTAAATAATCGCAGTTGAGTTGCTTTATTGACATGGAGACAAGTGTGATCTTATCTGTTGCTCTGTTCTCTTCTTTAATTGCTCATGACACGTAAATGGGATCTATACAGGACTGTGTAAATGCAAGATTGTGTAAAGGCAAATGACGGTTGCTGAGACTTTTAGCCCTTTTATTCACATTCGTCCTATACAAATAAGTCTAATATCCGGATTATTTAACACTCTTAAAATCAAGACATTGAATCATTGCGTATTATTATTATTATTATTATTAGTGTTATTACATAACTTTTAAAACATCTTCCCAAGCGCTATCAGTGTTCAGTTAGCTCGTGTAAGTTGTAACTATGTTCGTTACTTACTGGATGTCGCGTTTATTTCTCATGAATAAAATTTCTTCGACTGCTAACTTGCTTTAGGTCAGCTCTACTAACCCAAAAAATCAAGCGTTTTGGAGGATAAACGGGGTTTTCAGCTCCGTAAACAATTACGTCAACTGTCCGGCCTTCTCGGTGAATGTTTACATATGCTAATGGCCTTTTGCTAAGAGTTCTTCTCTGCAGCTACCAAACGGAGTTCATACAGCTTAACAACACACAAGCCCAATCTGTTCATGCTAATGGAGCTTCACGGCTTGCAAAATTTTTAAATACTGTTATCGATGTGTAGTTTACTAGTACTGACTAAAATAACATAAACTTCGATATAGTCAAAGAAAAATATTCACCTGAGAAAATATGTTTCCCATTCATTGTTCTCCATGTTAATAAACTTCCTACGTTATCCCTACAATCACTGTCTTTGCCTTCCATGATGCGTTTGTGCTAAGCCTACTCCTCTAATCAACTGACGAAAATTTCATGTTACCGTACTACACTTACGTATGAAACTAAAGCTTTTTTGTGTGGATCCAGGTGATTTTCACGACAATACTCTGGCGAAAAGCATGGCCGAGATCATCTTGGAAAATCTGCTTTGAATGAGAGAAGTCGAAGTATAATGGTGTTTGCGTCAATGAACTTTTAAGTAATAATTATAACTCTGATTGATACTAACTTAGTTCCCCTTGAATACCACAGACCTCCTCTTTATTGACGACGTCATTGCCAAATCAAGCAACATCTACGTACAAACTTTGCAATATACCGTAATGGGAAATTATCTCTACTTATGCGTAAACTATATTCACTCCCAGGGTATTGTACAGGGTACATATATATTAGTTATACAAAAGTACCTTTTAATTTTGTAAAAGGTAAATAACTTAAAGAAACGTTTGATACAGAACTGAATACAGTGCTCCTTCAAGTTTTATTTACAATTGTTCAATGGGGCCACCTTTTGAAACACGACAAATGTCCCATCTGTAATCATTTGCCTGCCAAATCCTATGAAGCACATCCTGATGTATGGTGGCAACTGCTTGTGTTGTCCGTTGTCGCAGCTCGTCAACGTTTCCCGGAATCAGAGGGACAAACACTCTGTCTTTAATGTAACCCCATACTCAAAAGTCCAGCTAGGTTGAATTAGGTGATCGTGGTGGCCAGGATATTCTTCCACTACGTCCAATCCTAGTCAGTACATTCCTACGGAGATACGCGACAACACGATGATAATGCGGTGGCGCACCATATTGCTGGAAAATAAATTCTGTGCCTATACCCTGTTGTAACTGATGCATTAGATAATGTTGAAGCATGTTCGGGTACGATAATCCAGTTACAGTTGACTCGGCAAAGGAGAATGGATCGTAAATCTTGTTACAGTGCAAAAAATATTTGCCTTGGGCTAGTCCCGTACATGTACGATTATATGACGTGGTTTCTTCTCACTCCATACCCAAACATTATGCCGATTCACTTTGCCCCAGGTGCGGAAGGTGGCCTTGACAATGATAACAATTTTATCTTCAGTCTGCATTTTGTTAAACATTTCTGCAAAAAAGTAAATTCATTTCTCTTTATCAGCTTCTCTTAAAGCTTGCAACAGTTCCAATTTGTAGAGTGTGACTGACAGGCGTTTCCTTGATACCTTTTGCACTATAACACAAGGCATATCAATTCTAAGCTGGTACGTATCATTGAATTACCCGCACTACGAATATAAGACAGCTGAACTTGTCGAATTGCTGCGTCAGAGACTACTAGCCGATCCTGACCTGGTGTTCTATGTGATACACAGCCACTTTCGGTGAAACGATTGTACCAATTAATATCAGTTGGTCTTTGAGGTGGTGGGTTGCGATATTTAGTCCTGAATTTTGCCTGAACTGTAGCAGCTGAATTGGATTCATGAAACCACAAACAACACCGCACACACTCTGAACCGTTACACAACTCTATGATGACTGTTGGAAAAACTGAAGGCTCTGTATAGGGAAAGTACGGCCAACTTGCCAATGGCCACCATTTTGGGCCCACTGCGCCGCTGGTGATACATGTATCAGCCGAAAGTGGCTGTGTATCATATAGGACACCAGGTCAGGATCGGCAAGCAGTCTCTGACGCAGCGGTTCAACAATTTCAGCAGTCCTACATACGTGGTGCGGGTAACTCAATGATAAGTACCAGCTTCAGGAACAACTCATTCCCGCATGCCACCTAGCGGGAACGTCGGGAACTAACAACGTTAGGCGGGAATAAAACTCGAATATATACTGCATTCAGTGCTGTACCAAACATTTCTCTAAGTTATTTACCCTTTCCAGAATTAAATATTACTTTTGTACAACTAATTTATAAACATACTGTATTCTAACGGACTCGATTTATATGAATACGGCCGCGGAAAGCATGCATCACATTAAGAGCCCTTGCGTGGAGACACTAGGCAGATACTGACAACGTCTACTATAGCTACATTCATTATTGTTAGACTCTGTTTAGAATAACTGCTAAATTGTTATTTGGTTAGTTGGCTCCCTCATAAATGTAAGTAATGAAGTTTATTTCATTAATAAACTCGAGATACAATTTTTTTTATTTATTTGGCGCCATCGGGTCCTGCACATCAGTCATACAAGGCACTACCACTTGCACGCATTCCACGATACTGGTGATTGCAGTACACACTCATACACTGAAAACTTATCAGTAATACAAGTACTACTTCCACGTCAGCAGGGTCGTGACGACCATACCGTACCATTGCGCTAATTGATTTAGATGTGGCGAAGTTAAATTATGTGAGGCGCTCTCATAAATATTTTGAAGCTCGCAGCTGTTTTCGGATATCACTACTTGATTTTTTTATTAATCCAACCACTTTTCTTTATATCAGACTCATCAGATCATAGTCAATCTCACGAGTATTTTCCTTTACGTCGTCTCTTTGACCATTATCGTCTTTCATGATTATTTACTAACCATTATTAGTAATAAAATTATAAATAGCCGACCAGTTGCAATGGATAAAGAAATTCTTTACCTAGGTTTCGACAAATATAACTTTGTCTTCTTCAGAAGGTAACCTAAGGGCAATGAACATCATAGCTTACATTAGAAAAGTATGAAACTTATAAGCCAAGAATAAATTTTAAGACAAATAGAGAACTCTTGCATTACAGAAGTATAATAACGGTGCCGGCCGGGGTGGCCGAGCGGTTCTGGGCGCTACAGTCTGGAACCGCGCGACCGCTACGGTCGCAGGTTCGAATCCTGCCTCGGGCATGGATGTGTGTGATGTCCGTAGGTTAGTTAGGTTTAAGTAGTTCTAAGTTCTAGGGGACTGATGACCTCCGATGTTAAGTCCCATACTGCTCAGAGCCATTTGAACCATTTTATAATAACGGCGACTGGAAATTACAATTTTAAATTAGTAAGGACTAATGTACCATCGCCGTTTTTACAATTGTCGGCATAGATCCATGTGTCAAAAATAAAATATAGCCCTAGAATTAGGGTTTGTCACGTTAATATAAAATTGCTCATGGATTATGCAGAGCTCACAACCGACTGAGTGTAATCGGCGAGCGTAATGACTCTGAAAACAGGGCAGGTGGCGCTCGTACCGAGAAACACGTGCCAATTGGCGTACAAAGGCAACGTGTAAATTATCAGTATTAATAACGTCCTTAGGTAGAGTAACAATAAAACAAGGAAGGAAATTAACACTCCCGTTATAACAGTGTGGGAGCATTGGTACAAATAATGTAGTTATACATAAAAAAAGGCAGGTGGCGCTTACGCCGAGAAACTTACGCCCAGTGGCACATACAGCCAAAATATATAAAAAATTACATTACTATATTAATGAAGCCCACAAACGGTATACATGTCAGAACTTTAAAATTGACAATAATGGCTCTTGTCAAGAAAGAATTACGAACACTGGTACACGATCCAGTTAATACACATTCACAGGAAAAACAAAATTTTTAGAGCCAGGCAAAATCACATAAGGGCCAATGTAGTAGCAAATACACATCGTGACAAAACAAGTGAGCTTAAAGCACTGGAGGTGCATCATAGCTTCCTGAGGGCCAATATTGGTCTAAATATATGAATTGAAGAAACCAATGAAATTTGTGGAGCACATCTCTGATCTCTGGAGGCAGCGCATTTCTAGGTTCTGGTAGGCCGGTACTAGACTGCTACCACTCACTGTTCCCAACATCACTCAGAAACATACGCAGATCCTCCGCTTAATACTGTAGGCTCTTACAGGTAAACTAATTTTTAATGTAGTTTTCACTTTCACGTTTACTCCATGAAGTACAATAAATCGACTGCATAGTGAATGTATCGAGTGATACATTGTCACACCAGAGAAATTTGCACAATTTCCAGCAAGGTTACGTTTTCAATATTGTTATATTTTGATGTTGATTCATAAGTGAGTTAAGTATGATATTTCACTTTTCGTGTCACATCGTTAGTTCCACGTGTCCTCTGCAGTTGTTTCCACTCTAGTAAGAAAGGACAAGATGAGGAATAGCAAGTTAAAAACGACCGATAAGCAGCAAGCTCTACAGGAAAGAACAGTTAGTGGTTTTGGCGATTAAGATAGTTGATTTTAGTCTAAAGAGAACAGGCACTGTCTACTAAAAATATCCCCCGTATCCACTTGGCCAGTTACGCTCACTACCACTGAGACGCTCGAATCTAAGGTATCTGGTTCGAAACCTGGTGGTAGAAGAAATTTTCATCACCAACAGATAAGGGAGGTGTGGTTGTAATGTTTGTGATGCCCCCACCTTACTTTGTTTTGTTTTTTGTTTTTTTTAGGCAAATTCTAAATCTGCCTGCAGCTCCTCAAGGAAAGTGAAAGGATGTGACACTGGTGATGACATCTGTTGGTTGAGTAGGAACATTAAGAGTTGCGCACCCCTACAGTGTTATTCTAGAAGAGCGGGCTATGTGATGGCGCAGAGTTTCATTCTCTTCTTTCCCTTTATCACCATCATCAAAATCAGAACACTATATACATCTGTCACCTACACAAACCATTATAAACAACACTCTGTTATGGAAAAATACTAATGTGTGCGAAGACAGAAAAGTTTTCCGTCATTTTTGCCGAAATCAATGGCTTACAAATTTTCTTTCTTTTACTGTCTGAAAAAAACAAATAAAAATTTTGATGAATGTAGTGTGAAAACCGTAGAGATACGAAAGGATTTAAAATAACTAAAATCTACGGATAGAAATTTATAGCTGTGCCTATTTCGAAAGAACACAGATACGTATTGAAAAAATATCTGCGACCAAACGGATGCCTTTTCGTGTATTCTGAAGCACACATGATTTATCCTTTTTTTTTTAATAGAAAATCAGTTAGTAACGTATGTGTTAAGGCGTCTGTACTATAAAAATCTTGACCTATTTTCAAGTGAACAAATATGTCGCGTTGAATCTACGTTAGAGAAGAATATGTGTCGTAGGTAAAAGACTACTGATTTTGCGACAAACAAAAAGAAAAGGAAATCAAAAAGCCTGTAGAGAGAGATGCGTGTGCAGCTTTTGACGATGTATGACGAAATGGCACGGTACTTTGACGGTGAGAGTGCCCAGCATACAATTCGATGGAAAGGAAAACAAAAGCAGAGACCCTGAATTCCCTTTTTCGAAATTTTTTGCGAAGAAGGAGGAAGAGAGAAAAACTTCCCTTTGATTTCGAGGTCGCCACAAACAGAGCATTAACTCATTTCGGCAAGGCTACCTGAGCAAATAGACAGTGACGCTGGTCAACGAACCATATCGGCAGCAACCTCGTGTACTGTAGAGAAATCGAAATAAGACGTCTTGAATGGTATTTTCTTACCAAAGAAGACTATATCACAGTTCTTCAGCAATAGCTTCACGTGAATGTGAAAATGAAAGCGAATAAACAACTGACCACAAAGGTAGAAAAATTCTAAACCATTACATAAAAGTAAAGCATCCATGGTTCACACATTTCCAGGTGCCAATAGGAAAATCAGTTTTCCTACCGAATACAGCATGAGTTTGAATGTGATAATGTTGCAAAACCCTATTCCTTGTTTCGAGCGTTAGATCCAGAACTCTAGTGTCAACGACAATCAATAGTGTGATATTTGTTCGGTTTCGGAACGCTTTTAGTACAATCAAACCCTGTCGCTTATCGAACAAGAAAGGTGTTTACGTAATATCCAGTTATCCATTAGACTAGATTTAAAATGAGAATGTCGGACAAAAGCGCCACCTTCATGGTTTTAGGACTTATCGTCAGTTTTCCTTTTCTTTCAATGTCATATATTTACTTTCTTAATCTGTGCTGGATATCTTTGCATTGTGCGGTGTTTTACGTTTTCAACGGGGAAGGGAGGCAAATGGTACAATTCATTTTTCACATTGAGAGGTACGGTTGACTCAAGTCTTCAAAGCCTCTTTCATGTATCCCATCTGATGTCGCTTCTTTCCCGAGAAAATGAGGTGAAATCGCTTTACAGTTTGATATAACAATTGATTTGTAGCTTATTTTGTTGTATAAAGACACAATATTGCCCTAGTACAGATGGTTTAAAAAATTCGATGTCTACTAGGAAAATAAAATATGATACTAGATCCTTCATTCTGGATGCAGAATTGGTATTAACAGTGTCTACTGTTATTAAAGCACTCAGGTTTGAAAGCGATTGTCTCATTCCAAACCTTTTCTTTTTTTTGTAGTTACAGCGATGAGGCTGCTACTTTACACTAGTGTCTCAGAAATAGGCGATCTTTTAAGTCATGATATTGACGCCTTTCGCTTCCCAGAGCGTTTCTCCTCGGCCCTTTCCGGTTTCAGGGTGTGGCCTCCGAAGGGATGCTTTGGATCGATAAGGCGTGTTGCTGTGTGGTGGCGCTTTATTGCGCAATATTTCATGATTTCTCACAACAGCTCTAGAATTCCATGGTTTGTAGAGTAGAGAAGGTCTCCATGTAGCACTAGTTTTCACTACATCCTTATCTTCTGGCTTCGGCGTTGTATAATCCAGATAGCGCAGTGCGCACTTCTAGTGCAAGGCCCCATAGTAATACCAGTATTTATATCTGTAAGAACACTCTTTTTCTTCATTTATTGTCGCTAGAGAGGCTAACTTTACGTTTAGAATGCGGACTGGAAGCTGCTGACACAACAGAATATTCTGACGCTTGTAACTATTGCCTTCTCAGGTATCCGAATCACGCAGTGGCCTATCCAAATCCGACACGTTATATCACTTTCAACTGTAGTGAACACTGTAAACGAATGTAAAACTGAGCAAGTTCATTGATGTTTCATAGAATCTCCGTAGTTTCCAAAATAGCACTACCGAGCAAGACAGCACCGTGGTCAATACCCTGGCCTAATATTCGAGAATCCAAAATCTTGTGCACACGTTATCATTCAGGTTTTCTCTTTTTTCCACAAATACATGGGTCACATGGCTCTGAGCACTATGGGACTTAACATCTGAGGTCATCAGTCCCCTAGAACTCAGAACTACTTAGCCCTAACTAACCTAAGGACATCACACACATCCTTGCCCGAGGCAGGATTCGAACCTGCGACCGTAGCGGTCGCGCTTTCCACAAATAATTTCAGGTGATTAATCACTTAATTGGTCACAGCCGCTTCACTCCAGGAGTGAGTGAGCACCCAATGACATGTGGCAGACTTCGGATCACTGGTAGTTAACTACGGAAATGTAATCAGTCTGCAAAGGAGATTGCGTAGAAAATAGTCATGGTACCTATTCTAGAATACTGAATAAGTGTGAGAGACCCATACCAAACAGGAGTAATTGCGGATGTTGAACCTTTACAAAGAAGGGCAGCACGAATGTTCACAGTACTATTCGCTTCAAAGGTGAACTCGAAGAAAACATCTGCCTCCATGTCATGTAAATCTTGGCACTATAAAACAATTTATTAAATCCCTACCAAAAGATGATGATACTTTTAGGTATGTGTCAAGTGAGTTATCGTGGTTATCAGAAGCTAAGATGAAAGAAGGGAGTTTTCATCAGCCCTGAGGTTAGAAAACTAGTGAAAGACGAAACGTTTGAAGAAATGGATGAGATTCAAACATCATCTTGGAAATCTTTTAAGCAAAATGACAACAAGTTTCCTGGAAACTGTAATGCCTTGATTACGATAATTAGTAAGAAACATGGTGGGTAACTTCAAAACACTGGATGCCTCAACGAGCCTGAAGCTGCACTTTCTGGACTCTCGTGTCAGCTATTTTCTAGAAACTCTAGGCGCTTTGAGTGAGTAACAGCGAGAAAGGCTCCAACAAAACATTAAACATTAGGAACGGAGGTACTGGGGATGTCAGCATGATGGCTAACTCTAGCTGGATGCCGTCGGAGGTTCGAGTTCTCCCTCGGGCATGGGCGCGTGTGTCGTCCTTAGCGTAAGTTAGTTTAAGCTAGGTTAAGTAGTGTGTAAGCTTAGGGACCGATGACCTCAGCAGTTTGGTCCCATAAGACCTTACCACAAATTTCCAAATATTTTCTTGCTGGATGCCTCGCAGGGAGTGTCCTCAGCCAGTGCACAGAAGAAAAATTAACGGAAATTTGCGGGGAAAAGAAGAGACGTTAAGATTTGTGCCTTTGTGTTGGGCCTCAAGGATACAATATTTCATTTTAATTTCAGAAATGTTTTTTGATTATAAAACTGTTTTGAAAGTACGTGTTTTGTATGAATTTTCTAGACATTCATCATTAGTTTGTGAAAAGACCTTCTGTGATACAAGGAAATTAGCGTATCGTAAAACATTAGAATCACCTAAAGTGATTAAGAAAAAAATTGCGCGCTATATATTTGTAGACCTGTGCTACGTACAAGTCTTACCATTTATTCACTCATTAGTCTATAAACTCTATCTTATAGTACATGACAAATCGCTGACAGTTATGTTCAACCATCTGTAGAAACTAACACACCAACTATTCTGCAGCCATGAATATTTAGAGAGCCGAGGTATGTTTCATTCCTATCATACGAAGTGAGGTATAACATCTGAATACCCATACGATACCTACCAGCTGTTTCACTCTCCTAGACATATAATGGCAATGGCTATCGAAACTGAAATCTCTTTTTTTACTAATTGAAGACTCGCCTTAGGTAGCATCCTCATATCCTGATTTCAAATACTTGTAAATTTGTACAATGTGTTATCTTTTATTAAATAATGATTTAGTAAGCAATCACTTAGTTCTGCGAGTTGCATGATTTAACAGATCTGTCACAACAATAATCAAAAGACAAAAAAATGGGCCTAACGAGCAGTTTCATAGCTACATTTTTCATTTATAGATTTGGAAACCGATACCGCTATTATACATCAAGAGCTGTTTAGTTTTCTTCACAACGCTGAGAGATCTCCCTACGTGGGTGTTCAAATGTGCGTCAATCTCTAAGGGACCAAACTGCTGAGGTCATCGGTCCCTAGACTTACACACTACTTAAACTAATTTATGCTAAGAACAACACACACACCCATGCCCGAGGGAAGACTTGAACCTCCGGCGGGAGGGGCCACGCAATCCGTGACATGGCGCCTGAGACCGCGCAATCACTCCGCTCGCCTCCAGGTGGGTTGCGGTCAGTGAGCTAAGGGGGGGGGGGGGGGGGATGCTGTGATGGCAGTCTCCTTGCTATTAGACGTTGGCTTTACAAGATGTGATCTCTGTTGGAATATAAATAGTATTATGACAGTGAAGAAACATGTAACTGTAGAGATAGTGTCAGTAAATAGAGTATTCTCCCATGTAAATCTCAATAGTCGTTGGTTGGTTGGTTTGGGGGAAGAGACCAAACAGAGAGGTCATCAGTCTCATCGGCTTAGGGAAGGACGGGGAAGGAAGTCGGTCGTGCCTTTTCAGAGGAACCATCCCGGCATTTGCCTGGAGCGATTTAGGAAAATCACGCAAAACCTAAATCAGGATGGCCGGACGCGGGATTGAACCGTCGTCCTCACGAATGCGAGTCCAGTGAGCTATCCACTGCGCCACCTCGCTCGGTCTCAATAGTCTCAGATAGGCAACGCATGTTGAAACGTGCATTTCAGTTTAGCACATATGCTGCGATCGTTTATATGCTTTGCGTTAACGAGATTATGCTGCGCTGCAATATCTATTGAGTGTGAAAAGGGAAAACTCGCGGCCTGGTAGTTAAAGTGCTCTTCCTTTGACGCATTCCACTTTTATGTCAATTCATTGTCTGAAGTTTTCCCACTGTGTAGATTTTATTCCTGAAGTGCGATTCTGGAAGGTCAGTAAATTCGCCTCTACAACTTCCATAAACTTAATCAAGACACAAGATGTTTCCCTCCACGAAGTGCTGTTGGCGTAGAAATAGATGGAAAACAGTTGCAACACTTCCTACTTCAAATTCCTTAGTTTTTCCAATGTCGAAATATATAAAGACATATTTTGGCACACGCATACACTTTATTTTACATTTAAAGTGAATAAGCCATTCTGCAAAACTTCACCTGCCATCCAAGAATTAGACACTTATGTTCCTGTCTTGTGCCCCAATATTCGCTAAGGGAAAATTTGATTTATTCGTATTTAGAATATTGATTTGGTGCAAAGTGAGGTCATCCATCACAGTTATGATACTCTTTGTGTGGAAACTTAGACCTTCCTTCTTGTTGTGAACTAGCAACACGACAATAGGTCTCGGTTTAATAGCATCAGATATTTTACGTCTTATTCTCTAAATCATGTTAATATCAGTATTCAAGAGATAATGCCTAGTTTGTTACGTGCTTTTTGTGAAAAACATTCATTGGTATGTTCTTGGACTTCTCGTGTATGTCTACAACCTCTGGCTATTATATCACTGGTACTGTTCCAAACCGGTCACGACGGCGCTATGTTCCGGTGCTCCCTTTTCTCGTCGTAGGTAGATCAAAGTTCAAGTTTACTAGAACTGATTTTTAGAACAGTGGAAACCTTTTCTAACACAGATCCTCTTTACAACCCACAGCACACAACATGACAGCATCCAGATATATGGTTAACAGAGCATTCTAACGGCTACACTCTGAGTTTAAAAGTAAGCAACAAATGGAAATGATAATAAGACAAACAGCCAATGCAGATCTATGGCAAACACAATGAAATACAAAATAATGCCGAGGCACCCACAACACAAAAAAAAAAACACGAAGAGAATAAGAGGTTCGACACAATTCAGGCCCTGGAAAATGTTTCATATAAAATCGCTGCTGTTCTTTGATGCGAAGGGATTAATAGATCTTTCACCACAAACAACAAAATTGGGTAGAAATTGCCTCAAAGAAGCAACACAAGGAACACACTACACCATACGGACGAATGTTGTATTTAATGTGTGAATTTTGACTGCGTCTACGTAGGAGAAACAGGAAGATCATTTGACATCAGGTTCAAAGAACACATAGCAGAACTAAGAAACAAAAAATAATTCACATCATCAGCAGCAAACTACCAGAATGAAACATAAAAAAGAATGTTAATAAGACAAACATCAGCATTCTGCTTATCCAGTCTAAAGGCAAAAATCTAGTCATGTTTGGTATGCTCCAAATATACATACACCAAATAAAACAACCTGAGTCCACTGCAAATGACGACTGAGACTTTTGCGCTTGAGCTACATGCCACTGTCTTATGAAAGACATCATTTTGGATCAGTGTCTTGTCTTTACTGTCACAGACAACACATCAATAGGTCCGCACCAACACTAGTACCACGTACATAAGCTCTATAATGTCCATTATAAAGAGCTTGACATGGACCTCCCTTTAGCCATCCTACATAGAATCAGTTTTAAACCAATGACATACCACACTCATGCCAAATGACTTTGAGATTATCGAAAAAAATGTAATATTTCTTTGGCCATTAAAAAGATTTGTTAGGGTGAAAAATAAGTGCAACTACTTTCAGTCACTTGCAAACTCGACCATCAGTGATCTAGATCAAATGTCTGACACCCAGATTAAATATGTAATGAGGAAAACGGACTGGGAATTTATGTTAAAGAGAAATTAATTTAATCAAGATGTACATCTTCATAATGACCACTTTCCTTACATTTCATTTAGTTTCTTTCTGCCGTCACTATACTAATTTTGGTTCCCAACTTGGAGTGGACATTATCAACTCCTGTGAAGAGAGCTCGTTTGTATATCAAGCGTTTACATTTTTTTCATGCAGATACGTTTTCAATGCGTTTCTTCGTGTCTCCGTTGCAAGTTTCCCCAGATTCGCTATTATATTCTTGTCATTTCTGAGTATTCAGAATCTGATACAGTAGGTACACAGACAGCATACATACGAACGTGTCGCAGTACATATGAGTATACGGGTGAACATTAGTAAAACCGATAAACTACAGGGACGGATTTCTGACTGAAAAGGGAGGAAAAAAGATCCTATGAACATGTGTCCGGAAATATATGGTGTAAGTGCAACGACAAAAAATCTTTCCGGCAGGCAGTATAGAGCTCCATCATATCCACCTCACAACAGCTGTTCAAGGCGACCTCCATGGGATGCAATGTACGCGTTCACACGTCGCATCAAGGATTTCCAATCCCTTACGCACGTTCCGCGCTCTCTCCGAATTGGCGCCACAGGCGTCTGAACACGCTGCTCAATGTTCTGCACATCAGGAACTGGTTCAGCATACACAAAGATTTTCAGATGCCCCTAGAGGTAAAAATCCAGGGGGCTTAAGACCGGTGATCTAGTTTGCCATGCTAAAGGACCTCCGCGTCCTATCCAACGTCCCGGGGAGGTGTTGGCGAACTGTACTGAATAAGTGGGGTGGTGCTCCGACGTGCAGAAACCACATAACCTATCGTATTGCCAAAGGCACATTCTCAAATAGCCAAGGCAGAGTATTCCGCAAGAAGTCCAGGTATCTAGAATGAGATTTTCACTCTGCAGTGGAGTGTGCGCTGATATGAAAGTTCCTGGCACATTAAAACTGTGTGCCGGACCGAGACTCGAACTCGATATCTTTGCCTTTCGCGGGCAAGTGCTCTACCAGCTGAGCTACCCAAGCACGACTCACGCCCCGTCCACAACCTTGTGTCTGCAGAGGAATCCAATCTGTTGGAATATCTCGTGTAGTTGCATGATTTTAATGCTGGTATCTAGGAAGGAATCAGAATGGATTTAGCAATGTGAACTCAGTATCACCTGGCAACGAGAGAGTTGTTTCAAATCGATGGATTTCAAAGACGCCAAATGCTCCTTGAGGGGGCAACATACTGATCGTGTTTTTAGCTGCTTTATCAGAACAGTTACAATGGGTCCGTCAGGAACCGTGTGACACGTTAGCGAAACGTCTCAAGCAAATGACAGAAGAAATACCAACTAGAGCTGGAACTTGATGCCTAAATTCAGAGGACAAATTACCAAAGAACATAAACAATGGCTATGATTTTCAACAACCGTCTGTCTACATAGAGGTCTTAGATCGCGGTCAAACGTGTAAAAGATGTGAACCTAGAGGACCAGTTACTAATAGAGGGTAGAGACAGGACCAGGGAGCAATGCTAATTACCGCCGATGAACAAGACATAACAGCACTAACAATGAGTTTTATGCACACTCAACACTTTAATTCAGTAGTAGTACACTATAGAGAAATTCTGCTGCAGAGGTACAGCCACGCCAAGAATATAAATCCAAAAGCTTCTTAGCGAGACCAAGTTAATAAATTGTGTGTTAAGAGCGTTTCGAATGGCTACAAAGCTCCTGGCAAGGAAGCAAAGCTTTCAGATCTACTAAATGGCATGTTTTCTCAATATGCAATAGATACGGTACCGCATACTACAAATTTAAGGTAAAAATCGTTAAATATACAAATCATTGCTGCGCAGGGTAATACACAGGGCAAGCTACACTGAAGAGGCAAAGAAACTGGTACACCGCCTAATATCGTGTACGGCCCCCGCGAGCAAGCAGAAGTGCCGCAGCACAACGTGGCATGGACTCGACTAATACCCAAATTTGTGCTGGAGAGAACTGACACCATGAATCATGCACGGCTGTTCATAAATCTGTATGAGCACGACGGCGGTGGAGATCTCTTCTGAGCAGCACGTTTGAAGGCATCCGAGATATGCTCAATAATGTTCATGTCTAGGAGGTTTGATGGCCAGCAGCAGTGTTTAAACTCAGAAGACTGTTCCTGGAGCCACTCTGTAGCAATTCTGGACCTGTGGGGTGTCGCATTGACCTGCTGGAATTGCCCATGGCCGTCGGACATGAATAGATGCAGGTGATCAGACTGCATACTTACAAACGTGTCACCTGTCAGATGCGTATCTAGACGTATCAGGGTCCCATGTCACTCCAACTGTCCACGCCCCACACCGTTACAGAACCTCCACCAGCTTCGAAAGTCCCCTGCTGACATGCAGGCTCCATGGATTCATGAAGTCTCCACACCCGTACACATCCATCCGCTCGATACAATTTGAAACGAGACTCATGCGACCAGGCAACATGTTTCCAGTCATGAACAGTCCAATTTCGGCGTTGACGGGCCCAGGCGAGGCGTAATGCTTCATGTCGTGGAGTCATCAAGGGTACACGAGTGGGCCTTCGATTCCGAAAGCCCATATCGATGATGTTTCGTTGAATGGTTGTTGATGGCACAGCATTGAAATCTGCAGCAATCTGCGGAAAGGTTGCAATTCTCTCACGTTGAACGATTCTCTTCAGTCGTCGTTGGTCCCGTTCTTGCAGAATTTTTTTCCGGCCGCAGCGATGACGGAGGTTTGATGTTTTACCGGATTCCTGATATTCTCAGTACACTCGTGAAATGGTCGTACGGGAAAATCCCCACTTCATCGCTACCTCGGAGATGCTGTGTCCCGTCACCCGTACGCCGACTGTAAAACTACGTCGAAACTCACATAAATATTGATAACCTTCCATTGTAGCAGCAGTAACCGATCTAACAACTGTGCCAGACACTTGACTTATACAGGCTTTGCCGGCCGCAGCGCCGTGTTCTGCCTGTTTACTCTGTATTTGAATACGCATGCCTGTACTAGTTTCAAAATGGTTCAAATGGCTCTGAGCACTATGCGACTTAACTTCTGAGGTCATCAGTCGCCTAGAACTTAGAACTAATTAAACCTAACTAACCTAAGGACATCACACACATCCATGCCCGAGGCAGGATTCGAACCTGCGACCGTAGCGGTCGCTCGGTTCCAGACTGTAGCGCCTAGAACCGCACGGCCACTCCGACCGGCTGTACTAGTTTCTTTGGTGCTTTAGTGTATTTTAGGTACGTGCACAGGTTGTTAGGAAATTCCCGTTATAGACTTCTAAGACTTTTAGAGCGAAGAGAGTAGCTAATATTTTGAATAGGAACCCATGTCCGGGAACGTACCATCTCTGTGCTATAACCATTTGAAAACATGTTGGTAGGGCGACCACTTTCACAAGTAATTGATTAGGCTTGACCCAATGTATCATTTGTTTTACAGTTCCACTCATTAATAGTCAAAGAAATTGCTCGTGTACTCGTTGACGGGTTCTCTTCATCGTTTGCAGTACGACCTTTTCCAATTCAGGTATGCGACGCCTCGTTGGAACACCATAGTCACGCCTGCTGACGGTGAAGGCACGCTTTCTTGAAGCCATTAAGAAGATGGTATGCCATGAAGTCCGATATAGTGCAGCTATTCCATCACCGTGAGCTTCGCCATTCAGAAGAATCATGTTGGTATATTCTGCAAGCACGTACTAATCTATGTTTTCTAACGCTCACAGCGTTCAAAGTTCTAGGGGACTGATGACCTCAGAAGTTAAGTCCCATAGTGCTCCGAGCCATTTGAGCCTGTATATGCCTCTATTAGTATTGGACTCATTCTAGAGACATAGATGCGACGTATGTAGTGAGTTTAGCAATCCCAGCAAGTTACTTTGATGAGCTGATGCAGAATGTAGTCCCTAGTGGTTCCACCCTGTATACCATAGCAAAAATTTCGGTCACACTCCACTCCAAAGAAGTGAAGATACGTTCAATGGGATTGAAGCACAACGATGTCGCTAAAGAAGGGTAGAATCTCACACGGGTTGTCATCAATATGGAACGTTGTCAATAAAAAAGTCTTGTTGTTTATCTGACTGAACTGTCGTATTCAATTGCGAAATGTATGGAAATCAACACCCTAAGGGAAGGAGTGATACCATTGACGCACTTTACGCCACCTCCTGTGGTCTTTTCGTGCCGATTCTGATCGGCGGCATGTCTGGAATGTTTTCCTCGGCCACCTATGAGAAAATCCCGTGACTTCAACTCCGGGCGTTGAGGTTCTGATTTCATCGCAGACGCGTCAATAGAGGTGTAGAAATGTGGGTAAGAGGGAGTGTCACGGCCGTCCCATCGTGTGACACGTCCACGGTAGCATTAGATAGGGTTGTGTTGAAATTTTGTGCCAATGTGATTTCATTATCCACCTCACACATCACATGCACTTCCCAGCTCTGAACTTTTCTTTTATGGGTAGACACCTTGCTGTTTGAAGCATCGCCGAAACCGAGGATGACCTCGCAGTGCGCCACTACTTTGCACCGTTACAGCTGAAGGTTGTAACCACCTTTGAGATCAATTTCAAACTTCCGCGCACCAACGTGAGACAATTAAGCTGTTTCAAAGAAATGACCCTTTAATTGCGTTTCGCAGTATAGAATAGGAACAGTTACTAGTCACTCTACAGTCGTTCGAGGTGTAGAAAACACAAGAGAGCATTAAGGATGGAGGTAGACGTGCAGGCTTTTTGTTGGAGAAATTGACTGCAACACGACTATGGAGATCTAGTAGGGCTGGAAAATATAAGGGTCAGCCATGATCTTGAGGCGCTATGGTAATATTGTGTCCAGAAAAGAAGGAGACTGGTGAATGCTGTCTATGGGGTGACAAGTGCAAAGTCAATATGAAATTAGTGGGCAGATCTGCACAAAAATAGCCAAATGTGGAAAGGTATGTACGAGGTCGATGTGGTGAACGACATGTGGGTTCCTGCTGGAAATGCCACTCAGGTAGGATTCAAAATGAGTACTGGCAGTTAATGCGGTTGCAATTAAAGTACGTATTGAAGCAAGTGTGATGCGATCGGTACCAGCGCAAAACGTAGTACTGTGATTTTCACCCAAAGTTTGGCACTAAGCCTTGTACATTACGAAAGGGAACAACTGGATGTAGCTAGACAAGTCCTGTAAAAAATATATATATACTTCTCTTCTCTCTGAAGGCAAGCCAACTCATCTTTCACAAAGTGATGTTCTGGATAAAGATTCCTGCCTAAAAATTTTAAAGGCTATAAATGATATTCTCTAGCTGTAATTGAACATGTTTTATGTGGTTTGCATCTACGATATCACTAAGGCCTCCAAAAAAGATTCGAAGAGCACATTTAAAGCCTAGAGTGAATGAAGGCAGAACTCACAAAACACATGGTGGTGCTGTGACCTGGTACACTATCACGTTATGTTTGTGAGCTTTGAGATAGTACCAGATGGAGTAGGGTCTAAGAGGGGGATGGTGATGGAGATTTTTGAGGCTGAAATGACCATCACACATAGAAGCATCAAGATAGTTCTTAGGTTTATCTACATTTTACCGAGGATTTATGACGAATTTCGTATAACTTTTATGTCCTCTAAATGACCGCGTGATGAATACAGATTATGCAATTTGGAGCAAGGTCACTAGTTGCCCTTTGAAAGAGCAAAGGGAGTATTCCATACAAGTATCATTCTAGGACATACAGATCTTTGCGAGCCTTTACAACTTTATGTACTAGAAGCTAATAGTCTCAGTATGGTTTTGATGCAAACTCTGTTATTTCTCCCGAATTTAGTTTAAACGATAACTCATAACCGACAGTGTCTTCTTTTATTATTCCATTTTTTATGTACCTTACTTGTCACTATTCTAATAGCAACTGCGCTTCTCTCATACTGCATGTCAAGTGTTAGCTCTGAAAACGTCTTTTTAGCGTAAGTGGTAATCAGTCCTCTCTAATTGTGTTTTATTGTAATTATTAGACTGGTGATTATCTCTCCTGGTCAACTTACCGATAATGAGAATGACGCTGTGAAATAGCACTTAACTGATGGCTGTGTGGAAACCTATCAATGCGCAGGAAACAGAGGTGGACATAAAGAGAGTCAAACACTGAACCCAGCTTGCTGTCGGTGTACGTAGAAGTTGTACAAACAAGAAATATAGCCTTGTTGTGCACGATAGAGCAAAGTATATGTTTTCGATGGAAAAATATATTGAACGTAGAGGCTTAGTTCACCATCCCAATTTATGTTTCCCTTGATTTCCTTAAATCGCTTAAGGTGAATTCCGGAACGATTTCTTTGAAAGTGCATGGCCGATTTCTTTCTCCAGTCTGAGTTTCTGCTCAGACTCTAGTTATCTTGTTATGTTAAATCATAAGCTTCTGTTTTCCTTCCTAAATTAAAGCTCTCTCTTGGAGCATACTGAACATAATGCATCAGTCAAGTGTTAATTATTCTTTAGCATAATATCATAATATGCAATAAAAGTGAAGGTTCCCATTGGAAAAACTGAAAATAACATTGTTGCTGATTGCAGAATCATCTAGAATAAAACTAACATAGTTACCTTGTTATCCGGCCATCGTGAATAATCTTAGCTTAAAGTGTTTGTCATAGCATATATTTCTTGAGATATTCTACAAAATTTAAAATAATACACATTGGATATAAATAATTTGTGTTCCAAATTTCGAGACCTTCTAGTAGGATTTTTGGGCCATAATGTTCACAGGAAATCGCGTCCAGAACCAAGCTATTTCCTTGCTATAGGCACTAAAGTGTAAAATTGTGTGTTCCACCTCCTCTGTTTTCTGATATGGATCAGATGACTCGCAAACCTCAGCGATTATAGCCTAAAGATGTCTTATGTAACGCAGCCGGGGTCCGTTGCGAGACTACGACGAAACATTTCCTATGGCAGAGTACCATGTCGGAAAAATTGGCTCATGCAACGGATGAACGGGACAGGTAGTTTCAGGGTAACAAGAAAGCCTTCAGTCCCATTCTCTCTGCTGTCTAAAGATTACTAATGCATATTCTAGCGTTTCTCATTAACGTGACAGCATCGATTATATCTGATATGAAGCACGATATAACAGCCAATTGCGTCGATATTGAGATACTGTACTGCTACTGTGCAATAACTTACTGTCGCCTTACACCACACGTCGGAGTTAGTGTAACAAGGAACCGTAGGCAGTCATCCGAGGCAAACATATACGGTTCTGCATTCTACTTTCAGCGTGCGGAACGAGTCTTAAGTGCTAATCGCTGTCTCGCCAGACTGTTGCGCAAATACATGTCTTGAGCCTTCGAGCTAAAAGCTAAAGTCCTTTCGCTGTGTTTAACATTAGCTGCCGGAGAATAGTCTTTAATGGAGTAAACGACAAACAGCTTTTTCCTTCAGCGTACAGCGATATTCTTTAAGGCAACATCACGTAATAGATTTCCCATCGCTATTTCTAGAACTGAAACAACTGTTGATGAAACTTACCAGTTGAAAAGGAGATTTTACAGCTCGAGCAACAGTTCGTCATATGTCGCTATACATTTTGTTAGGCTTGTAACCTCCCCCTCACTTATCGACCTTAATGACAGTGAAAAATTAAACCGCGTGTACCTAATGGAAATTTGGGAAAAAGCAATCGTCACCGAAGTTAATCTGTCGGTAAAGAGGGAGGAAAGGGTTACATCTAAATGAAAGGAAAAATGCAAATGAAGCTGGTGGAAATTAATTTTGAAAAGGGGTAAAGTTAATGAAGAAAGTAAATGTACGGCCGTTACGTTAACAATTAACTAGCGGTAATTAGATATTTGAGATTTGGGGGAAATTACGGTCGCCAGTCCTAAGGACAATTACTATAGTAACTGAAAAAGAAAGGTAATTACACATATAATTAGCACTAGAAGCGTGGCAACTGAAGGTTGACACGTGTAGTGTGAAAACCGAAAGTTTGTCAGAAGTAATAACTTTCGCTGCACTCTGACTTAATTTAGCAAAAGAATTAATAAAACCGGAAAACTGAAAGTTAATTTAGTGACTGAAATTAATAAGAAGCTTTCTTTCTTAAGCACATCGAAATTCAGTAAAATACGGTTAGTCGTGGGGTACCTCAACAATCATTTCAAAAGCTACTTGAATCTACGCAGTTTAGAAATAAGAGATTTAGCTTTGAACTTGAATTAAATGATTCTGAACAATTAACAATAGTAAGATTTAGTACGTACCAAGCTGAACTGCAGTCACAGGTAAGTTAAAATACGGTAACTAAACTCGCACTCTTAATTTGTGCTTGCGTAATCTAAATATTGTAGCCAGCTATGAATACTTAAACTGAACTTTGAAGTTAAAGCACTGAAATGGAATTATGCTGGCGTTTGAATTTTAACGACACTCGGGTTCATTTCGGAAAAGGAAGGGACCCTGCTTGGTAATGCAATTGGGACAATGAGCAACAAAGGTTCATGCTAAGTTGCTGTAATTTTGCGAGGCAAATGGAACAATTTGAAAAGCTGAGGTCTGCCATACAGTTCTAAAACTTTACGTGCTTCCAGTCTTCCTTGTTGGTTGATTGAAGGTTTGAAGCCGTCGATCGAGGAGGTGGCGACAGTCACTCATTGTCGGCCGTCGCTGTTGCAGAAGCTGGATGTTGGCGCGCCTTCTTCTCAACACGGTCACCAGACGAAACGGGCTCTTGATGTGTGCCAGCTAATGCTTCCCGTCCGCGACACCATGTCAGAAACTATCATTGCAAGTCGAGCGCAATTACATGCTGCCAAACCCCGAAAGCGCGGCAACTCGCGGGAGCTTCACACCACACACCTGCTCCACTCGCTACTCCAGCCAGACTCCCTCTGCCCGCGCTCCACGCGGCAGAGTTAACACTACCAAAGATCCTACACACTTTGATTCTTCACACGACCCATCGATGTAATCGTTCGATAGCAGTTTTCCCTAGGCAAGACCCAGCGTAAAAATACAAATAATATTTACGAAACAAACCAATTATACATCGACATAAGTGCATAAATATATATATATATACAAACAGTAAAACAATTACAATATATAAAGAGACAGAAATGTCATATCTTGAGGTAACAAAACAAGGAAAAAAAATAGTACAATAAATGGAAATAGGAGGATATGCATTTCCGGCGTTACAGGCTCACGGCATTCGATTTTATGAACTGCTATAGACAAGAAACATTAAATACTTGACTTGTAACTTTTTTCGTTTTGTATTACAGCCTCTTTGTTACAGGGCAAACTATGTTACAAATGTTAAAACGTCGATTTAAATTATCTTATAATATACAATGGGAGCAAAGACATGACATCCATCGAAGCTCATTCGACGTCCATCTCTAGGTCTAGAAGAAGATTCCGTGTCCAGCGTACATTAACACAATTATTTTAAAATACTGAGACATAAAAGGTAAGAAAATGATCTATTACAGAAAATATGAAGTGATGACTAAAATATAAATTAAGAAAAGCATGTCAGAGCAGGTGGAACCGGTCCAGAATTTATGTACTGGAAGATTATAGAAATTTAAAGTGCTTTTCCCGATTATAACGTAGACCTATTTACAAAGCCTGATAAAAAATGTTAAGCACCCATAGTCATGGTCGGCGTCAATGTAATTTCGTACACTTAGTGTTGTTACCAGGCCTGATAGGGTATATAAGTGGCGTGAACAGACAAGGAGATGCCGCGTACTTGTTTGATACAATGTTATCAGCAGCTGACAGCGTCTGAAAGAGGCCTCATTGTGGATCTCGATTCGGTCGGCTGGCGAATCATGAAATATCCATATTAGTGCGGCCTTCTGATGTGACAATGGCTCGATGTCAGCCTGCAAGTAAACGTAAGGGCACGCATACACGTCGTCGAAGTTCCCGTTAAGGGTTAAGCACGTTTAACCACCACAAGGGAAGATCGTCATGTTCTGCCCGAAGCAAAGTGTAACCCCTTTACTTCTTCGGCTGCCATCCGAGAACAAGTGATGGACTCCCAGCTACAACATGTGTCATCCCACGACATTGATCGGAGTCTAATAGCAGCATAACTGGGGAATTACCGTCTCACGTGTAGGCTACCGTTATCACCGCAACAGAAATATCTGCGTTTGGAGTGACCAGGCAGCACGGATTGTTGATGCATGACGTCAGATTGTGTTCAGCGATGAACTGCGATTCTGCAGTACGGTAGGTGACCATCGTCGGCGAGTATGGTGGTGATCTAGGGAGAAGTCCCATTCTTCCAACGTTTTGTTGAGGCACCATGGCGTTAGTCCTAGCGTAATGGTGTGAGGAGCCATCGGGTATGACGTCAAGTCACAGATGATAGTGATTGAGGGAATTCTGACGGCACTACGGTGCGTCACGTACATCCTGCGTCCTCATGTGTTACCTCAAATGCGACAGTATCTTAGTGCCATTTCTTAAGAAGACAATGCTCATCCACAGGTTGCACGTCTCTCTGTGAACTGTCTGCGTGATGTTGAGGTACTCTGGTCGCCACTAAGACCTCCTATTTTTCCCCAATAGTAATTGTGTGAGAGCAGCTGGGACCTCAGCTCAGTCCCAGTACCAGTATCCGGGATTTCAACGACCAGTTAGAAAAATTGTGGGCAAGCTTACCTCTGGAGAGGATACAATGGCTTTATGACACCCTTCCCAGCCGAATCAGTGCATGCATTGAAATCGAAGGGGTGTATGTCATGCTGGTAGGTGGGCTTATCCTGACAAGTTTTTTTTTCTTTTTTAATTTGGATCTATTCTGTAATCACTGAAGTAACATCGCGTACCCTCTAGACCCGAGGGCTTTCATTTAGTTTCCTCCACACGTTAGGGTGATTCGCTTTTTTTATAAGTCAATGTTTATTAAGTTATACAACGACTAAAGAGATCCGACTTAAATATTACGACACAGGAGTGTCCGTAACCATGACGCACTAGTGACATGATTTACAGGCACTATAAACGAAGAAAATTGCAGAAAACGGACTTGTACTCCCTTAGAGTAAAATTTAACGACAGATAGAATTGCCTAAGGTATCATAAAGTAGTAAAGTATACATTACGCTATTAACATTAACAGATTACAGAAAAATATTAAACATTCAAGCCTGCAGACGTGTCCATGAGATAATGGCCGAGAAGTAAAACAGAAACAGAACAACAAAGAAACCGATGGCACCGAAACACTGTCACAGATATGATGACAAGGAGCTACTGTACATTTCGCCGGATGCAATCAAGTTTTCTTTCTACAACTGAAACATTTACACTGATAAGCTGTAACATTATGACCACTGTCCACTGCACGTCGGATGACGCCTGGTAGTGTTGCAGACACGTGACGTGGGAAAAAAGGTTTGTAAACGGAGCAGACGAGGACGGGGAATCGCCCTAGCGAAGATATGGGTTGCAAGTGGGAAATCCGTTCAGACAAGCAATATCGGCAAACGGCAGATTTTTATTACGTAAAGCCTGTGAAAGAGCAGCTCGAAAACGGCAAAGCCGGTCGAATGTTCGAGGTCTACTTCGTGAGCATCTACGAAAGGACAGTGAAACTACCATTAGGCGCTAAATGGTTGGACGTCGACGACTCTTCACAGAACATGGAGTTCGTAGGCTTGTCTACTCTGTAAAGTAGGATAGATAGTGGTCTGTGGTATCTCTGCCGAAAGATCACAATGCTGGTGCACGCATAAGTGTTTCGGAGCACATCGTTCATCGTACATTGTTGAACATGGAGTTCCGCAGCAGACCACCCCTAAATGTTCACATGCTGACACAACTACATTCTGAGTTGCCATTTCAGTGGGCATGGGATCATCAGGTTTCGACCGTCGATCAACGAAAACGTTTCGGCTGTTCGGGTGAATCACAATTTTTGCTACACCAAGTCGATGGTCGTCTTCACGAACGCCGACAATGAGGTGGGCGAAGCTCGAAACGTGCAGCGCGCCAGGCTGGTGGGAGCAGTATTATGCTACGGAAAACGTTCTCCTGCGCTTGCATGGGACCTGTGGTAGTAATCGAAGACACGCTGACACCACCTGTATCCCTTCATGCTTGATGTCTTCCACGACGGCGATGTCATCAAATGGTTCAAATGGCTCTGAGCACTATGGGACTTAACATCTGAGGTCATCAGTCCCCTAGAACTTAGAACTACTTAAACCTAATTAACCTAAGAACATCACACACATCCATGCCCTAGGCAGGATTCGAACCTGAGACTGGAGCGGTGGTGCGGTTCCAGACTGACGCGCCTAGAAGTGCTCGGCCACACCGGCCGGCGGTGATGTCATCTTTCGGCAGTATAACTGTCCGTGTCTCGGTAGCAGAAGCATACTGTAGTGGTTTGAGGAGCATTAAAGTGAACACTCTGAACTCACTTTGATGTCTCGGCGACCAAATTTGCCTGACATAAATCCTACGGAACCCATCCGTGTCGCTATCGGGCATCATCACCGCATACGCAAATCAACGGCCCGTTATTTACGCGAATTATGTTACCTGTGCGCTGACATCTAGTGCCACATACCTCCACAAACCTACCACCAAACTGTCAGATGCGTGATATGCAGAATCAGATATGTATTTAGTTCCACAGACGCACAAACAAGCTATTAATCAGGTGCTCATAATGTTTTGGTTCATCTTGTATATTGCAATAACACCGGCCTGAGTGATCGCGTAATGTGGATTACTTTTCGACGTGCCATTTAGGTACGGGTAAGGGCAGTTTATGCATAGTGAAGAAGAGCAATAGAGAGGAAATACGACTGCTGTTTTATTTCTACGACGTACAGGAAAGAAAAGTTACCGTAAAATAAGTTTAGTAACGCACATATATATTGCTGGCGATTGCAACTGCAGCATCAGGAAGTGTAGGAAAAAAAAGAAATATTATACACTCCTGGAAATGGAAAAAAGAACACACTGACACCGGTGTGTCAGACCCACCATACTTGCTCCGGACACTGCGAGAGGGCTGTACAAGCAATGATCACACGCACGGCACAGCGGACACACCAGGAACCGCGGTGTTGGCCGTCGAATGGCGCTAGCTGCGCAGCATTTGTGCACCGCCGCTGTCAGTGTCAGCCAGTTTGCCGTGGCATACGGAGCTCCATCGCAGTCTTTAACACTGGTAGCATGCCGCGACAGCGTGGACGTGAACCGTATGTGCAGTTGACGGACTTTGAGCGAGGGCGTATAGTGAGCATGCGGGAGGCCGGGTGGACGTACCGCCGAATTGCTCAACACGTGGGGCGTGAGGTCTCCACAGTACATCGATGTTGTCGCCAGTGGTCGGCGGAAGGTGCACGTGCCCGTCGACCTGGGACCGGACCGCAGCGACGCACGGATGCACGCCAAGACCGTAGGATCCTACGCAGTGCCGTAGGGGACCGCACCGCCACTTCCCAGCAAATTTGGGACACTGTTGCTCCTGGGGTATCGGCGAGGACCATTCGCAACCGTCTCCATGAAGCTGGGCTACGGTCCCGCACACCGTTAGGCCGTCTTCCGCTCACGCCCCAACATCGTGCAGCCCGCCTCCAGTGGTGTCGCGACAGGCGTGAATGGAGGGACGAATGGAGACGTGT
The DNA here is from genome assembly GCF_023864345.2 of Schistocerca serialis cubense. NCBI lineage: Eukaryota > Metazoa > Arthropoda > Insecta > Orthoptera > Acrididae > Schistocerca > Schistocerca serialis. The sequence continues at coordinate 300,599,712 of NC_064640.1, read as the reverse complement.
CATCTTCAGCGATGAGAGTCGCTTCTGCCTTGGTGCCAATGATGGTCGTATGCGTGTTTGGCGCCGTGCAGGTGAGCGCCACAATCAGGACTGCATACGACAGAGGCACACAGGGCCAACACCCGGCATCATGGTGTGGGGAGCGATATCCTACACTGGCCGTACACCACTGGTGATCGTCGAGGGGACACTGAATAGTGTACGGTACATCCAAACCGTCATCGAACCCATCGTTCTACCATTCCTAGACCGGCAAGGGAACTTGCTGTTCCAACAGGACAATGCACGTCCGCATGTATCCCGTGCCACCCAACGTGCTCTAGAAGGTGTAAGTCAACTACCCTGGCCAGCAAGATCTCCGGATCTGTCCCCCATTGAGCATGTTTGGGACTGGATGAAGCGTCGTCTCACGCGGTCTGCACGTCCAGCACGAACGCTGGTCCAACTGAGGCGCCAGGTGGAAATGGCATGGCAAGCCGTTCCACAGGACTACATCCAGCATCTCTACGATCGTCTCCATGGGAGAATAGCAGCCTGCATTGCTGCGAAAGGTGGATATACACTGTACTAGTGCCGACATTGTGCATGCTCTGTTGCCTGTGTCTATGTGCCTGTGGTTCTGTCAGTGTGATCATGTGATGTATCTGACCCCAGGAATGTGTCAATAAAGTTTCCCCTTCCTGGGACAATGAATTCACGGTGTTCTTATTTCAATTTCCAGGAGTGTATGTACATTAAGTTGTATGCATTATTGTAGAAATATTACTTTGTTCAGTTTGTAGTTGATTTGTGTGAGTGTATTAGATGCAAAATGCATGGGCCCCCAGTAAGGTAAAAGAATTAAGAATAAACCTTATGACACATGTGACTGTTGAAAAGGGGCCTCCGGATCATGTAATACTGCACTACAGCGAGTGCAAGCGTGAAAAAAAATTAATTCTCTTAAAAGATTGCCTTGGAAAATTATTAATATTCCTGAGAAATGGACCAAAATTCAGCGAGTAGTGAATGCCATATCCGACATGGAGCATTATTTGTTAAGAAACGAAAGGAAATGTGAGAAGTAAGACCAACATTTGCCGTAATAACGACCAGAAATGAAACAATGTAAGCACAGGAATTATTATTGAGTATGGATATTAGAGGCAGATTTCGGGCTGCCGAGGAAAGGGCCTTGTATTCCAAGGAGTCGACAGACTGCTGGGCAGATATACATTCGACGTCTAGGACTGGGGAACTGGTACCATCAGCACGCGGTATTGAAGTATAGTTAGTTGAACGACTAGAGGTAAGGGAGGGGTTCGAATCTTCTCGAACTATTTAGGGATCAACTCCACTGGCATAGACATGCCTACAAAGCTACTTGTTTATAACAAAGACAGTATACAAAAAACATTTACTACTTACACGGTGTTAACTACTTGTGAAACACTTATTTTACTTACATAGCTTAGGCTTTATTAAATAAGATTGTTTATGTAGATGTAGAAGGCTTGTGGGACTCCTTGCAGGGAAGTCAGTGTTATTAAACTCATCCCTTATTGCTTTCTGAAACAAAGGCGTGTTATTATTATTACTATTATTGTTCATATAGCACACATATGCAGAGCATTTATAATATGTAATGAATGTCATTGCACAAAATAAAAATAAATTTACTAAATATTGATATTTACGTTCATAATCCATTCCATCTCTGTGGTGGTGTTCATAAAATCATTCGATTTGCTCTTACAGCACACTCTTCTGTTACGTGTCTGATAGATGGTTTCAGTGCACCAGAGTCAGAACGCGGAGACTCCACGATACCCCATTTACAGAGTGAGTCAGAGCACCAACCACATCCGTTGCGGATTCTGTTTAATTTGAACCACAGTTTCCTGTCAAGTTCGACAACCACAGTGTCGCAGTTGTATTTCTCGAACTATTCCCATTCTTGGTAATTTCCGCTGTTTTGGCAGCTCTTGTTCCAGAGATCTCTTACTCTGGTGTTACTTCTGGATAGCTGTTCACCGTACTGTATTCGAGGGTGTCTCGACTGAAGACTATTTTTTCGTAAAACAGGTATGTTTTGATGAATGAGTAGTTCACTATGCTCTTGTATTTTGTGGTGATGTTTAAGCAGGGTCTGAGTTCTGTGAATCTGTCCTGGGTAAATATTGCTTAGCAGGGGAGCCAGTAGGCAGGAATTAGTCTGACTGAACCAGTAAACATGCGCATTGCGTGTTGATGAGCTGCGCATTGATGAGGCTGATACGACAACTATTACGGATCTTTGAAGCGCAATACTTTGCGACCGAAAAAATAAGTGCTAGAGTCGATGTAAGCAAGGTTTCGATTGAAGCCCCACAGCCTGTGCCAAATATCTTCTGAATAATGTTGTTGCGAGATTTTAGCTTGGCTGATGTGTTTTCCAGCTGATTTTCATAAAATAGAGTGCGGTCGAGCGTGATGCTTAGATACACTCCTGGAAATGGAAAAAAGAACACATTGACACCGGTGTGTCAGACCCACCATACTTGCTCCGGACACTGCGAGAGGGCTGCACAAGCAATGATCACATGCACGGCACAGCGGACACACCAGGAACCGCGGTGTTGGCCGTCGAATGGCGCTAGCTGAGCAGCATTTGTGCACCGCCGCCGTCAGTGTCAGCCAGTTTGCCGTGGCATACGGAGCTCCATCGCAGTCTTTAACACTGGTAGCATGCCACGACAGCGTGGACGTGAACCGTATGTGCAGTTGACGGACTTTGAGCGAGGGCGTATAGTGGGCATGCGGGAGGCCGGGTGGACGTACCGCCGAATTGCTCAACACGTGGGGCGCGAGGTCTCCACAGTACATCGATGTTGTCGCCAGTGGTCGGCGGAAGGTGCACGTGCCCGTCGACCTGGGACCGAACCGCAGCGACGCACGGATGCACGCCAAGACCGTAGGATCCTACGCAGTGCCGTAGGGGACCGCACCGCCACTTCCCAGCAAATTTGGGACACTGTTGCTCCTGGGGTATCGGCGAGGACCATTCGCAACCGTCTCCATGAAGCTGGGCTACGGTCCCGCACGCCGTTAGGCCGTCTTCCACTCACGCCCCAACATCGTGCAGCCCGCCTCCAGTGGTGTCGCGACAGGCGTGAATGGAGGGACGAATGGAGACGTGTCGTCTTCAGCGATGAGAGTCGCTTCTGCCTTGGTGCCAATGATGGTCGTATGCGTGTTTGGCGCCGTGCAGGTGAGCGCCACAATCAGGACTGCATACGACCGAGGCACACAGGGCCAACACCCGGCATCATGGTGTGGGGAGCGATCTCCTACACTGGCCGTACACCACTGGTGATCGCCGAGGGGACACTGAATAGTGCACGGTACATCCAAACCGTCATCGAACCCATCGTTCTACCATTCCTAGACCGGCAAGGGAACTTGCTGTTCCAACAGGACAATGCACGTCCGCATGTATCCCGTGCCACCCAACGTGCTCTAGAAGGTGTAAGTCAACTACCCTGGCCAGCAAGATCTCCGGATCTGTCCCCCATTGAGCATGTTTGGGACTGGATGAAGCGTCGTCTCACGCGGTCTGCACGTCCAGCACGAACGCTGGTCCAACTGAGGCGCCAGGTGGAAATGGCATGGCAAGCCGTTCCACAGGACTGTATCCAGCATCTCTACGATCGTCTCCATGGGAGAATAGCAGCCTGCATTGCTGCGAAAGGTGGATATACACTGTACTAGTGCCGACATTGTGCATGCTCTGTTGCCTGTGTCTATGTGCCTGTGGTTCTGTCAGTGTGATCATGTGATGTATCTGACCCCAGGAATGTGTCAATAAAGTTTCCCCTTCCTGGGACAATGAATTCACGGTGTTCTTATTTCAATTTCCAGGAGTGTACTTGGAGTACTTTTTGTCACGGAGAATATTGCCACCAAATTGCACCTTGAACTCAGTGTTGTCTTGTTTGTTGTTAAGGTGAAACCCACAAACGTCTCTCTTTCTGATACTGGACTCCAGGCTCCAGTTTTTGAAATATGAGTTAAGGGCCTCTGAGTCCTCTGTTAGTGTTCCTTCTAACTGATCAAGCTCTCTTTATTGAAAAGCCAGAGTCATATGGTCTGCATAGCAGAATTTACTTGAAAATGTTTTCGGAAATACAGAAATATAAAGACTGAATAGGAGAGATGCGAGAGATGGGTCCTGTGGCAGACTGTTCTTTAATCTCCTTATTGAGCTTCTATTTTCACACAAGCAAATCTGAAGATATCGAATACTTGTCATGTTATTAATAACAGACGCGGTTGTTCGGTATTTAATTATTTTCAGTAATTTTTAAGTCATCCCTTCCCTCCAGACGGTGTCATACGCTGCCGTAAGGTCTACAAAGACCACAGATGTTTTTAGTTTCTCCTGGAAGCTGGCCTCTACGAAAGTTGTTAGAGCTACTGTAGTACCTGGTCGTTGCCGCTTCGGTGAGAACTAAATCCCGCTTGTTCTATTGGAATGAGTTCTAAAATACACCCACTAATTCTATTATAAATAAATCTCTTCAAGACCTTACATATGCAACTAAGCAGGGAAATTGGCCAAAAGTTCTGTGGTAGACCCGGAGATTTTTTAGGTTTTAAGATAGCCATAATTTTTGTATTTCTCATTTCCTTGGGAAGTGCTCCTGTAGTCAAAATAATAGAGACGAAGCAAGTTAGCCAGTGTTTGCCATTTCCCCCAAGACGGGATAAAAATTGTGGGTGTATATTATGAGACCCCGGAGCCCTACCACTTTTAACCTTTGGTAAAGCTACCTCTATTTCATCTAGGATGAATGGGAAATAGAACTCTGAATCACTTGGAGACTGAGGTTTTAGTTTTTTAAGCTTTTCTTATGGATCCTGTAGGTATACTGTTTATCCCTGGACGATCTGGACGTTTTTACTATGTGGTTAGCAATATGTCTGGCTGAAATACCAAGCTTCTGGTCACATTTATTAAAGGACCCACCCAATTTATGCAGCAAGGACCAAGAATTCCTACTTGAATGAACGAAATTCATGTTTTCTACCATCTCAGACCAGCGCACATTCCTTGCATACTCCAAACTGTGAAGAAGTTCATCATCATTGTCACAATCCCTGCCTCTGCTAAACTGTTGATATAGATGTTCACATCACTCATCCCGCCTTGGAATACGCTGATAGGCCAAACATTATGAGGACTCCCCACAGGCCGGCTGGTGTGGCCGAGTGGTTCTAGGCGCTTCAGTCTGGAACCGCGCGACCGCTACGGTCGCAGGTTCGAATCCTGCCTCGGGCATGGATGTGTGTGATGTTCTTAGGTTTAAGTACTTCTAAGTTCTAGGGGACTGATGATCTCAGAAGTTAAATCCCATAGTGCTCAGAGCCATTTGAACCATTTTGAACTCCCCACAGCGACGTTGAATGCCGCCTGGTGGTGCTATGGACATGTGACGCGGAAACGAAAGTATCTAAGTGGAGCAGACACGGACAGGGGATTGCCCAAGCGAAGATACAGGTGCAAATGGGGAAATCCATTGAATTACGCGACTCTGACAAGGGGCAGATTATTATTACTCAGAGTCTGTGAACTAGTATCTCGAAAACGACGAAGATGGTAGAATGTTTAAGTGCTACTGTAGTGAGGCATCTACGGAAAGAGGTAGAAGAATAGTGAAACTACCACTAGACGCAAAATTTTTGGATTTACAAGACTCGTCACATAACACAGAGTTCGGTGGCTTGCCTGCCGAAGGACCACAATGCTAGTGCACGCACAAGTCTTTCAGAGCAGATCGTTCATCGCACATTGTTGAAAATGGAGCTCCGCAGCAGACCACCTCTACGTGTTAACATGCTGAATGAATGACACTGTCAATTACGATTGCAGTGGGCACGAGACCATCGGGTTTCGACCGTCGATCAATGGAAACGTGTCGGCTCTTCGGGTGAATCACATTTTGGTACACTTGGTCCAAAGTCACCTCATCGAGGTGAGCGGCGGCTCGAAACGTGCAGCGCGGATGAAGGCTGATGGGGGCAGTATTATGCTATGGAAGACATTTTCTTGCACTTGTATGGGGAAGTGGTAGTAATCGATGCCATGCTGACAGCTGCCAACCACCTGCAACCCTTCATGCTCGATGTCTTCCCCGACGGCGATGTCATCTTTCAGCAGTATAATTGTCCGTGTCTCGGACGCATAAGCGTGCTATAATGGTTTGAGGAGCATTATAGTGAACTCTCGTTGATGTCTCGTCTACCAAATTCTCCTGATGTAAGTCCTATGGAACCCATGTGGGTCGCTATCGGGCGCCATAACTGCGTACGCAAATCAGCGGCTCGTCATTTACTCGAATTATGTGAACTATGGGTAGACATCTAATGCCATATACCCCCGAAACTCTACCAACAAACTGTCGGATCCCTCTCTCCTATATTCACGAGGAATATGTTCCTCAGTAGATGCAAGAACAGCTTCAACAAAACGTCTGTAGCTCTGAGGTGCTGATGGAATGAAACAAATAAATTTTTCCAGGTGTTCCGAGGAACATTGCCAATTGGTCGTTCCAACATTCCGTCTAGGTCGTGAAACTGATATAACCAGTGTGATGGATAAGCGAATACTGAGAAGAACTGGTTTGTGCTGGGTGTGTGGGAAGTCTGACAAGATTTTTCTTGACGTAGGAACCCACTGGTCTTTACAATCGTGGGACAGCAAAACAGCGGTCTGGAGCCTCTCGGCCATGCAGCTTATCAAATGTATCCAAATCCTTGGCGTCAAAAATTAGGTAAAGTTGTTATTTTCAGCCCAGTCAACAAGTGCGTAACCACTATTATCGTTCTGTGCATACTTCCACTACTCGTGGTGGCTGTTAAAATCATCAGTATATGTTGATGGATGGACAGTAATTAGCAGAACACTCTACATTAGGTGGTTTGTCAATATTCTGGATAGTGAGCTCTTCAAGTTTTTTTGAACCATTATGAATTTCATCAGCTGCATTTGCTGAGATTAGGTGTGCATGAACAATGTTATCTCTAACGCACGTGGCATCACCGTAGACACTGTGGTAAGTTGCACCAGTAAACTAACAGCCATACATACTTTTTTCTTTTACGAAGGTCTTCTTCGTTTGATGCATGGGTTTCTTGGATTAAAACCACGTCAAAAATTTACTTAAAAGAAATTCTGTCAAGTAATTACTTTTAGCTCGGGCCAAGAGAGGTGTTGCAGTGTTTAGCACACTGGACTCGCATTCGGGAAGACGACAGTTCAAATCCGTGTACGGCCATCCAGATTTAGGTTTTCCGCAATTTCCCTAAATCACTCAAGGCAAATAGCGGGATGGTTCATTTGAAAGTGTATGACCGATTTCCTTCCCCATCCTTGTCACAATCCAATCTTATGCTCCCTCTCTAACGCCCTCGATGTTGACGGGAGGTTAAACAAATCTTCCTTTTTTTTCACTTTCAGCTCAGCTAATTTCTTCTACATTTAGTTGACAAGCAAGGATTGAAGGTCCCAGTTTTTTAGTCATTTGGTTTTGAGAAGGGTCCTTTGCTAGCGTTTGGTTATCCAAGTTAGTCTGCATGCTTGTAGCTAGGAAGTCCAATAAAGGTGTAGTTGCCGAGGCGCTCTAGGTCATTTAGCGTTACCAAGGGTGCACGTGCAGTGTTTTGCTGAGGACACTAGCTAGATTTACAACCCACTTATTCTGCCGGGATGGCTTCCATTACTGAGTTCAATAAAATAACTAAAATAATGAGACAAATAATTTTAACAGAATGTTTCCTGTCCGTTAAGGACACTTCACATACTTCTGTTTTCGACTCATTTGCGCTGGACATTTATTTTATATATTTTTCCTATTGATGCATAAATGATTCGAGCTAATAACTACTACCGGTACGTGTCCACGGAATCTAGAATTTAAGTACTTTTGCTGAAATGCTCATTTCACGTGATATGTGCGAGAGGCAATTATATGTTGCCTCATTGTGCTTGCAATGAACGCTAACGAAATTCTAAAAGTAATCCACACCGCGGCGCACAACGCCTCTCTGTTGCGTCTGGAAACGAAGTTAAATGGTCATTTCCATGGCGTTTTGAGCTTGCTAAGCGATCCAATGACGAAATAGGCCGCTCTGCTTTGGATTGTCTCTACCTTCTCTATTAACTGTCTCTTTTAAATACCACACTCTGAGATGAAATGAAATGTCGTGTGGCTAGGGCCTCCTGTCAGGTAGACCTGTTGCCTAGTGCAAGTCTTTTGAGTTGACGCCACTTCGAGGACTTGCGTGTCGATGGGGATGAGATGAAGATGAAGACTACACAACACCCAGTCCCTGAGCGGAGAAAATCTCCTACGCAGCCGGGAATCGAACCCGGGCCCCTTTGCATGGCATTCCGTCGCGCTGACCACTCAGCTATCGAGACCGACACTTTGAGATCAATACATAAGAAACAATAGAATGGTGGTTTGAAGGTAACTCCCGTATAGGTGTGTTACATTTACTCAGGATTTTTTTAAATTTGTATCGTTCTGCCATCTGCCTTTCTTAAAACTAATTCTGTGTTGTCTTCCCACTTTAGGTCTCTCCAGATGCGTACTTCTAAGTACGCCAGAAGTTAGTAAGAATTTGCAGAACGACCTGCAGAGAATTGATGGATGGTGCAGGCTCTGGCAGTTGACTCTGAACGCAAATAAATGTAACATACTGCACATACATAGGAAAAGAAATCCACTACTGTACAATTGCACTTTTGATGAAAAACAGCTGGAGACAGCGTCTGCCGTAAAATATCTAGGCGTAACTATCCAGAGCGATCTTAAGTGGAATGACCACATAAAACAGATAGTCAGACACTAGATTCAGATTCATCGAAAGAATCTTAAGGAAATGTAACTCATCCACGAAAGAAGTGGCTTATAGGGCGCTTGATCGCCCGATTCTTGAGCGTTGTTCATTTGTCTGGGATCCCCGTCGCGTAGGACTGATAGAGGGAATAGAGAAGATACAACGGAGAGCGGCGCGTTTCGTCACTGGATCGTTTACTTGTCGAGAGAGCGTTACGGAGATGCGAAACAAACTCCACTGGCGGATGTTACAAGAGAGGCATTGTGCATCACGAAGGGATCCACTATTGAAATTTCGAGACAGCAATTTTCAGGAGGATGCGAACAACATATTACCTTCCCGCGCATACATCTCGCGTATTGACTACGAGGAGAAAATTCGAGAAATTAGAGCCAATACAGAGGCTTACGGACAGTCATTCTTCCCACGTACATGGTTGGAGGGATCAGACAGTGGTGCCTAAAGTGCCCTCCGCCACACACCTTTAGGTGGCTTGCGGAGTATGATATAGATGTTAACAGTTCTGTCTCTTCGTAGTGTTCTACCGTGAAGGGAAAGAAAACCAGTTTACGTGTTTGTTATGTTGACCGACAAATTCAGTACTTACAAAAATGGTTCAAATGGCTCTGAGCACTATGGGACTCAACTGCTGAGGTCATTAGTCCCCTAGAACTTAGAACTAGTTAAACCTAACTAACCTAAGGACATCACAAACATCCATGCCCGAAGCAGGATTCGAACCTGCGACCGTAGCGGTCTTGCGGTTCCAGACTGCAGCGCCTTTAACCGCACGGCCACTTCGGTCGGCTCAGTACTTACACCAAGCGCCAATTTTCTGCATGTGTTCCTGTATTCGCCTACAATTTTAGGTGTTGCGACTTCCTATTTAAAGGATGAATAGAATGAAATACCGACAGCGTTTAGTTACTGCGGGACGGCAAATTGGTTACTTAGCAACCCATGTCTTAAAATGTATAGCTTGTGCTCCTTGGGGCGTGAAGATGAGAGAACAGTGGTGTCAAAGTTTCTGCTGCACACTAGGGCAGTAGCGTTGTATACGACATACACTACTACACAAGTATCTAAATGACCGATATCCTGCTTGAATACAGCAAAGCTGATAGCAATGGCAATATTGGTGTACCATTATGGAAGCGTATTCCAAATAAGAGAAGACTAAGAGAGGTCGAAAAGTTCAATTCAGTGTTATTGTATGCGGCACTACTTGAACGCCACATATCCAGTCTGATGGACTGCTAGAGAGAGAGAGACCTCTCCTATGGCAACGACAGTCTCCAGCTCTTATCGAGCGAGGAGGCGCAGTGGGTAGCACACTGGACTTGCATTCGGGAGGATGACGATTCAAACCCGCGTCCTGCCATCCTGAATTAGGTTTTCCGTGAATTCCCTGAATCGCTTCAGGCAAATGCCGTGATGGCTCCTTTGAAAGGGCACGGCCGATTTCGTTCCCCACCCTTCCCTAATCCGAGCTTATGACCCGTTTCTAATGACCTCTTTGTCGACGAGACGATAAACACTAATATCTTCCTCCTCCTTCAGCTCTAATCCCACAAGATTATTTCTCGGAAAATATTAATACTATGGTTTATGCTGTTCCTGTAATATCAGAGGACAACTTTATCTCATGAATCCGTACTATGACTGAAATACTGGGTTCCAGCTACACTGATTTCACCAGATGCGTCAACCTCTTCACAGCCGATGTAGAATCTATAATCGTTTCGTAGTGTACTGCATTTGTAACGTAGTTTTGTCATTTCTTAACAAAATATAAAAAGCTCACCTATCACCACGACCCATTCGTTCTAAAATCGATCTCTCACAGTACCCAAACCTTAAATTTTCACTTATGGGTTTCCCTCAGAAAAATTATGGATTTGACGATCCATTAAAAACCCTAAGATGCTCGCTGGGGCCAATAGGTCTATTTGATTTACGTGAATTGCTATATGATTTGCATTAGTTATTAAAATAGCAATCATAGTCCTAAAAAACTGGGGCGCCACTGTTCTCAAACTTCGACGCCCCACAAAGCCAAAATTTTGTTTAACAGCCTGGAGTTCCATCTTAAAACATGACTACTCTGCCTACCGCATAACATTCTAACCAATGTTTCAGTTTTCTCCTCACATCCAGTATAACAGCTTTATTCGAGAATAGTCTCATAAAGCTGGCGACTTTGTCCATTCGGTCATCTGCACATATCGTCAACAGTAACAGTTATACATTAGTCCCTTGGGGCGAAGAAAGGAAGATTTGAGATTAGCGCACCGTCGACAACTGGATCATTGTAGACGAAGCACCAGCTCGTGTTGAAGATGAATGAGTAGAGAAACTGATTGTCTCAATTTTAAAAGAACCACCTACGTATTTACCTTATGCGATTTAGGGGAAACCACGTAAACACAAATATGGAAGCCCAGACAGTATTTCAATCACCATTCTCCCTAATGCGAATGTAGCGTGTTGAGCACAGCGCCACGATGCTCACATGCACAAAGATTCCTCTACATCAGCATCTACAACACGCAGGCCGCATTTCAATGTGTGGCGAAGGGTACTTTGTTTGCCAGTGTCACTCCCCCCCCCCCCCCCCTTCTCCTGTTTCAGTCGCATATTGTTTGCCGGAAGAACTATTGCTGGTAAGCCTCCGTGTGGGCTCTAATGTCTCTCATTTTATCTTCATGGTCGTTTACGGATATACATGTAAGAGGAAGCAATATGTTGGTTGACTGATCTAGAAATTTACGCTCTCGCAACTTTAACAGTAGACCATAACGTGATACCGAATGCCTCTCTTGCAGCGTCTGCTGCTACAGTTGACTGAGTATCTCCACGACGCTTTCGCACTTACTAAATGAAACTGCAACGAAACTTGCTGCTCTTTCTTGGATATTCTCTGTTTATTCTTCCTGTTCTATCCGGTACGGATCCCTTGCTCACGAGTAATATTGAAGTATTGATCCAACGTGTGTTTTAAAAGCTACTTCATTTGTTGATGTACTACATTTCCTGAGGATTAATCCAAATAAGTCTCAGTCTGACATCTACCTACTCAAGATTAATTTTATATGGCCGTCCCACTTCAGATCCCTCCGTGCGCATTCCCCTAGATGTTTTATGGAAGTAACTACTTCCAGCGATAGTTCAGCAATTTTGTAGTGACACAATAAACAGTCTTTCTGTCTAAGTATTCGCAATACGTTACATTTGTTTATGTTGATGGTCAGTTGCCACTCCCTGCACCAAGGGTCGATCCTCTGCAGGTCTTCCTGCATTTAGCTACCGTTTTATAGCGTCGCGACTTCTCTGGAAAAGAACAGCATCATCCGCGAAAAGCTTCATGGAACTTCCAACGTTATCTACAAGGTCATTTATATATATTGTGAAAGGTTATGATTCTGTAACACTCCCTGGGCCACACACAAAGTTACTTTAACGTTTAAAGACTGATCTATTTTCAGGAGGACATACTGTGTTCAGTCTGCTGGAAACACTTCAGTCCAGTCACAAGTCTTCAAAATGGTTCAAATGGCTCTGAGCACTATGGGACTTAACTACTATGGTCATCAGTCCCCTAGAACTTAGAACTACTTAAACCCAACTAACCTAAGGACATCACACACATCCATGCCCGAGGCAGGATTCGAACCTGCGACCGTAGCAGTCCCGCGGTTCCGGACTGTAGCGCCTAGAACCGCAGTCACAGGTCTTCTCCGGCACTCCGTAAGCTACTATTTTGTCTGCTACACGATATCTCGAAACTGTATACGATGTTATTAAGGAATATGGCATCAATAAAGACACCGTTATTTATTGCTCTCTTGAACTCGTAGAACAAGGGAGGGAGCTGAGTTCACAAAATCGCCGCTTTTAGAATCCACATTCTTTTCTAGAGGGAGATTTTGTTCTTGTACCCTTCCCAATGATGGAGGAACACACGTCAATGGCAGAGAACATGGACATCGTAGCTTTAGCGGCTCCGCCACAAGTGACGGTAACGCAAGTAGCCCACCTGGGGAGTTAAGAAGATGGCCGCTGAGCAGGCGGGAGTTGGTTGTCTTTGGACAACCGCTTGAAGCAGATCATCGCCAGCTAGGCTAAGCCATCGTGTTTTCACCGTTTGACTCTGCCGAATCATGGTCACGCTATGCAGTACTACCACGAGCCTAGGATACAGCCAACAGTGATAGACTGCAGGTGGTATACTCGAAAACGTTTCCCCGGGATATCTATGCTACTACAGTTTATGTCGTGTGAAACACTTCCTTACGTTATTATCAACTGTGAGTAAATGCATACTACGAAGGCGTGATGAAAACTTATGCCTCCAAAATTTTTATTGGAAAACTTGTAATAGAGGTTGATTATTACAGAGAAGACAACAGCAACCAGCCACTTTTCCCAGTACTGTTTGTTTATTTAAATAGCGCCGTTACCGGTTTCAAACCGAAAGGTTCACCTTCAGACGGCTAGACGATACATTTTACATTAGCTTTCACTTTGTTCTTTATGTCTTCATATTTGCAGCCTTCTGCAGCTAGAGTGCTCCGAATTGTAGCGTGTAACTTGGTGATGTGTAACGTAACTATGTCGATGGTTGAGGAACAGGATGCTGTAATCGAATTTCGAATTCGTAAAGTTCGTCCACACATGGAATACCCTCTGCTTCAGCATTACAGTGCCAGACCACATAGTAGCTCTGCGACATCTGCACCAATCCGACGCATTTGGTTTATTGTGATCTATCATCCATACAGTCCCCACTTGACAGCATCTGATTTTCGTCTGTTTCCGGACCTTAAAGAATTCTTTTGAGGACTCCACTTTGATAGTGATGAAGCGGTGCAAGCAGAGGTTAGGTTGTGGCTCCGTCAGCAAAGTCAAACATTCTATAGCAAATTCATCTCTCGTTGGGAGCAATGTGTTCGTCGTCAGGGTGACAATGTTGAGAAATAAATATGCAGACATGAACACTGAAGATGTACTATGCTAATACCGTTTCTTTAAAGAAAGCCTTAAGAGTTTTCACATAAAATATTAGGACGCATTACTTTTCAGCACGCCCCCGTATTATAGGCACTAAATTTCTGCAACTTCAAGTGCCAATTCTCTCCACTTGATTTATTTTCTTGTAGACTTTAATTCTTTCCAGATACAAGGATCCGGCGATTTAAGCTATATTACTGTCTAATGTCCAGTAAATACGGTAACGGTAAACGTGTTTAGTTGTTGCTGTAGGCTGCAGCATTTTTGATCTGCAGAATGTTCGTAATGCCCTTGTATAAAATGTACTGCATGAATCTACAACAGGTAGCTCACAGTGATTTATGAGTATAGTTAGGTGACCCTGTCCAATGACCCCTCTTCAAAACGACTTTTTTCAATCACTTGAACGCTTTGTTACTGCAGCTGCAAGGGGAGCGAGTAGCCAGACCATTCGCATTATCTGCATAGAACAGTAGAAACAGTTGATCAAGTTTAGTAATCTCCCTCTTTTGAGCGATTTTAGATGATTTTCTGTTCCCAGATTGCCGGCCGCTGTGGCCGTGCTATTCTAGGCGCTTCAGTCCGGAACCGCGTGACTGCTACGGTCGCAGGTTCGAATCCTGCCTTGGGCATGGATGTGTGTGATGTGCTTAGGTTAGTTAGGTTTCAGTAGTTCTAAGTTCTAGGGGACTGATGACCTAATATGTTAAGTCCCATAGTGCTCAGAGCCACTTGAACCATTTTTTGTTGTTCCCAGATTATTTATCCCAGTGTACGTTACTTTGCTTTCATGGGGCGGTTGAAAGGAGTTACCCTAATACGATACATCACAGCGAAACAATGTAGGAAGACGGAATTGAGTATTTCGTCCTTCTCACTCCCATCCTACTTTCCGGTGTCAGTATGAACTCTGAGGTACTGCACTGAGTCTATTTAAGAAACAATATTGTCAACATTTTTCGCCAAATCGACAGAAAGAATTATAGTTTCTAATTCATTAAACGTTTCTGTCTTTGTACTCCTCACGCTCATTATGCTTGGTTCGGCATTTGGTTCCCAACACAGCTTTGTATGAATATGTGAAGAAACTCTCTTTTCTTTCGTTGTAGCTTTCTACCTCGGCTGTTGAACCACGGCATACCTTCCGCATCGCTTCCAACTTTGCACGGTCCCCATCTGTCAAAGCAGATTATACAATTTTCTGGAATGTTTCTTCATCGACATTCCACATTTTTGTTCCGAGGGATGAAAATTTAATGCTCACAGCTCAAGTCATCTACAAACTGTTTCGCTCTGTGCTAGGCAGAAGTATTGACGTACATTTCTGAATGTACCTCTTGGGTCTGAAATCCTTTTTGTTACTTTCATTTACAAGAGAAAGGCACTGTACGCTGTTAATTTGAACAAAAATGCTGTATAATTGATACTACTTGCATTAACATATGTAAGTAATGACACCGCATTCCTGATACTTGGATAAGTGACCCATCATAGTATTTCACCTCCTGTTGCCATTAAGAAGTCAGAACTAGACCGAAATAGTTTTTGATATCTCAGTTGAATGTACAAATTCTGTCGACAGTATTCCCTATTACCTCTGGATTTCTTAGGTCAGATTACAGAAAAGTGCCGACCTTCTCAAACATGTATTCAGTGTTCATTCCTATGCCACTTCGCCGAGTTTTGTAATGACCTAGGCAACCAACATATCTGCCATGTGATGCTGGTAGCGGTACACCAGGCGCGTACGCAAATTGAAGCTACGGAGAAATACAGTAACTATCGTGGGCTTAAGATTCTTGGAATTACGTTCGCGAGGTGAAAATAGTTCGTGGTTATCTCGTTTATTGCAATAGCAGAATATATGGTTACTTACATGTTTGCACACTGTTGAAACGCCGTAATTATCACTGTGTTTCTGAATTATTACACGTTCAAATACGTTAACGTTAATGAAAATTACAACATCAGGAAAGATACACATGACTGTAATAAACTATCGCCATATAACAGGTACAAGACATTACACAAACGTTTAGATTACGGAACTGCACATGACTGGTAACACTGACTTATACAGTACCTAATTGTAAATGAAGTATATGTTGTTTCCAATGTTACAGTTCTCCGTAGCGTTGTGTACCACAAATTCATTTCTATGAAGACGGCTCATATCAGTGTTTTATGGTTTTTCTGTTCTACAGGTTGGATAACTTATCCTTTATGGCCATTAACTGCTTGAAGTTGGACAGTTTGCAATATTCCTCGACAATTACTTTATGTCTGTTCCTATGGTTCAGAATTAACTACATTAACAGATGTTTGTCTTTATTTCTGGCTAAATTCGTTTCATTCTTATTATTAATAACGGCACGTATCTTACTTACAATTCGGAATTGTTCTTCTTGGCGAGTTATATAAGCTACCTCCATATGAAGGGCTTATTTGAATAGCAGTATAAGTCCATTTTTGTTCATTCAGAGATCCAAAGTCCTAAAGTTAAATGAGCGCTGAAAAATCTGCAGTTGAGATAACAGAAATATTCAAGTATACACACTTAAATATTTCTGGTATCTCAACTGCAGACATTTCAGCGCTCATTTAAGTATATATACTTGAATATTTCTGGTATCTCAACTGCAGATATTTCAGCGCTCATTTAAGTATATATACTTCAATATTTCTGGTATCTCAACTGCAGATTTTTCAGCGCTCATTTAACCTTAGGACTCTGTATCTCAGAATGAGCAAAAATGGGCTTGTACCACTACTGAAATAAGCCCTTCATAGGGTAGACACTGTGACTTCTTTCTGGGTAACGCATCTCTCTAAATACTTGAGTTCCATACGAGTTAGTCATTCCAGTTACATGTACTCTTTGCGGTATTGTCTCATACAAGTTGGAATTCGTAATATCTTGCTTTGCTTGAGGAGATTTAATTTTCTATGTTTATTTGCGTTATTATTCACTTTTTACAATTCCCATTTAGCTAATTTCTACTGATTTACATCATTTCATTGTACCACACACCCTGATGGTGGTGAACACACTGAAATGCGTAGCTGTAATTATTTAAGTGCTGAAGAGAATTATCTCTGATCACTGACGAGATGTCTCAAGTCATGGTACTTGGGCATCCGCTTAGTGTGACCGACACACTGCTGTTATAAAGTGAGATTTTATCACTAGTAGTTTTTACGTCTTTCTTTAAAGATCAAACTTCGTCAGCAATAAAGACACGGAATTCGATTACAACAAAAGTGCGTTGAACGGTTTCACTTCGCTTTGCGAACACAATTTCCTAGGGATGGAAGCGATTCAGTGACAAAAATCGTGTCAGCAAACAAACTTACTCCTATAAGACCCCTTTGTCGCGTTACTTTGCACCCACACCGATTCAGAGTGCTTAAAATATAAGACAATTAATACCAGACACATATTATGCTGCAATGAGATTCTATTTAAATCATAACGGTTTGCGAAACATTGAAATGGAGAATTACTCAAACAAACCGTTATACAACATTCATTTTTTTTCATCTTTTGGTGGTTTTGAGACGGATTCAAGACAGCTAAATTAAAGAGTCGTACAAATTTGGAAGCTATGGAAAATTAATGATCTAAAGAATTAAAATTTTATGAAACCTGAACATTTACTTTAGTAAATTGTGGACATGCTATCTAACAAGCAAGAAACTTTGCACAACATTAAATGTACGTGAAAGTAGGTGTGATTTTCAGAGGGTACTGGAACTTCGAGGATATCACTTTGACCTGCCCACTGCAGTCCATGACATTAGACCAGCATGACGACGTCAGCCGGCCAGATACTGATATCAGAACTAGCTGGGAACACAGTCCTTCGATCTGTCTAGGCGAAGTGATTAAGGTCACTGCTTTTAGTTGTCCTGGCACTCACGTGACTCCTAAACTTCTGTTTATATTCAAAGGTACAACGATGAAGTTTTTCGGATATTTATTTGGGGTCTGGGGAATCTCGGTTAAAGTTTTATGAGAAGTAAACAGTTATTTTTCAACAACGAGATCACAAAAAATAGATACTCTCTGTGTTATATATATATATATATATCCGCGAAATCGTAAAACCAATGGGGCTAAAAAAGGAAGAAAAGAGTTAGATTACACAAGCTCAGGAGAACGTACAGAAAAACGCACGACATCTAGAATAAAAGGTGTGTGTTCACAAATATATAAGTTAGACGTTTCGACATGGTGATCCCACTCGATGCTTTGTGTGTTAGCAAAAATTTAATTCTCAACAAAAAAGGCGATCTCGAAAGCATCTTGAAGGAAGAACGAAGGCTTATGTGGAAAACGCATGTCCTAGGAAAAACGGAGGAAGGGTACAGACTGAAATCCCGTAAAGTAACAGCGAAATTTTCGAACCTGGCAGCAGAAATTATAAAGCGAAGTTAATATTTTATGGACATGTTCAAAGCCACCGAAAAATGAACTTACACAAGATTACGAAAAATGTAGGAAAGTTAAATATACCACGTTAGAAAGGACGTCTAGAAAGCCAGAGACAAGCAGTGGAAGTAGTAGGCAGGAATTTGTACAGTAACAAGTTAAGCTGTTGGGTGTTACAGCCAGAGAACGACGTTCCAAAAGGGCCAGTAACCAAGTGGACACAAGATACGAAACGAATTCAGTTCATTTGTAATATGATATTTGAACAGTATTACAATTATAGCAGTTGGTTTCTGTTCAGAGACATCAGAAACGACATCAGTTGATTTAATATGAGGGCACAATATCTGCAACAAATTTTACGGCAGTTGGTACGTAGCGGCCTTTTAGCATACGATGTATCGATAGTAACCACCTGCTTGCTACTAACAGCCGTGGCTCTCCCCTCACACCCCACCAAGCCCTAGCTGTCGTCGCCAACGCACGCTTGTAGGATAGCTAGCGTCCGTCTCTCAGGTTACCGGTTGGAAACCTGTTGGTGGAGAAAAATTTCAACGTCAGTATTTGCTCAGCTAGGAGAGAGTAGTTTGATCCTGCGAGTTCCTTATCATCTGTCTTTGTGCCAATTTTCTGTATCCTATTACAAATCTTCAGGCATTGTAATATGGAGTGAGGTCTTGAGACTCTGTTTATGGACACCTTATGCACGACAGGCACTCAAGAACTACTAGAGAGGAGTAGGCAAGCGGAATCCATCCTTTCCCTTCTTTCTCATAATAATTGTCATCAATGTAGACAACAAACGAACGACAGTTACTGATCTAACAATACAGTTTGGATACGAGTCAAAATTTCACATTAGCCAATGGGCCACACTGAAAAAAATCACTTTACCACAGTGATGTAACGCCATTTATGTTTTAATGAAAGCACCGCTCTTTCCCTCTGTGCTCTGGTATCAGCAAGTAAACCATAGCAGACGCGTAATTACGGTATTCCCTGGTCGTAGCTGTTTGTATCACTACCGGAATTTATTAATATACTGTTCTGTAGGTATATTAACTTTTCATTCTGAATTACTTAATTTTTTGATATTTGGTACTTTTATGCACCTTCAGAAAATGCTATTGTGACAATTCGAGTCATAATGTCACATCAGAAAAACCAGTGATTTGAATATACATTCGTAATAGCATTCTCTTCATAGCACGAAATACTTACGAATAACAACGGCAGAAAGGATGATATCAGCTGACGTGAAAGTAAAATATTAAGTTAGTATTGCGACACTATTGATTCCTATAGTATAATTCACAAGGGATAGAAACCTTCACAATAAACTCTACGGAGTACGGCAATTGTATTCTCGTAATGCAGAGGGTTTCATACGTCCTGCCGGCCGCGGTGGTCAAGCGGTTCTAGGCGCTTCAGTCCGGAACTGCGCGACTGCTACGGTCGCAGGTTCGAATCCTGCCTCGGGCATGGATGTGTGTGATGTCCTTAGGTTAGTTAGGTTTAAGTAGTTCTAAGTTCTAGGGGACTGATGACCTTAGAAATTAAGTCCAATAGTGCTCAGAGCCATCATACGTCCTTCTAGTTTCACGCTCATTGCCTGATAACATGTCTTATTATATCTTAACACAAGAAGTTACATTATCGCAGAAATGATAGTAACAGTAATAAAAAGTAGTGGTGATTCATATTGTTCTGGAACGTTCTTCACATACGTGATATTTTTGTATATTCAACTGTATAATACAGTGGGCCTCTATTATCATAAATACATCGAAGTGAAGTAGTTTGTCTATAAATGCGTGTTTGCATTTGTGATTTATGTCATTTAAGTTTACTTTGTATCTGTTTGTGGTACAGATCTTTGTTTAGATGATGAAACGTAGAACACGTGTAGAGGCGGTTGGTAGACGATACATCGTAACACAAGTGAAACGTGGTATCCACACGTGGAGACAACGGTTGTCAACTGATACGTATTCTCCTTGTTTATTCTGGTGTAAGCGTATTTCTGTAAAACTGATAGATAGTTCTATAATATGAACACCTGTCTGCACCCGCCTTCCTTGTAAATGGGATTGTTAGATTCGAAATTCGAGAATAATATCTTTCAATCACAGGCCCCTGATAATTTTTAACATTCTGCTCCATTAAAATGAAGACCTTAATTTTCACTGAAAATCATTCTGAAGGTAAAATAATTAATAACAACGCGTAGTTCGCAGTTCTGTAGAGAAAGGAGGCGCTGAACTGGTGAGCTTTGAGTGCTCCGCGCAGCCAGAGACACAAGAAACACACTCGCAGGAACCGACGCCCTTTGTCCATAAAGGGACTCATCTTAGACGGACGATGTCGTTAAGCAAGATACGCTCAAGTGGTGCGTGACCGGCCTACCGTAGCGGGACGGCTTTCCAGCGCGGTCACAGATGGTGCACGCTGGCCAACCTGCCGACGGTAACGTTCCCCAAATCGGCAATGCAACCCGCGGAATCAGCTATCCACTACATGCTGCTGATCGGTAATATAACTGGGCAGCAGACAAATAGACCTCTCACGCTCTGTGTAAGTATTGATCAGTAAATCATCCAGCAGCATAATGTAATCACTGCCTCATTCACACAATAGAGCAATGACTCGGATTGCTACCATGGCTATACAATCATGAATCCTGTTTCGAAATATGAGTAGTTTAGGAAGACGCTTGCTTTGCTTAGAACTTGACACGCTGAAAAATCACGTTGTTGGCTTGTCTTCCATTTATGCTTATTGTATCACAGCGTTTCGAAACAGTGGACACACTTTATCGAGGATTTATGTTTCGCAAATCGATATCATCAACACTGATGGTTTCGAGACGTCTTCTTTGCAAAAGATATCAAACCGCAACGACCAACTCGAACACAAAGGACAACTGCCTGCGGTAGGGGCACGCGTAGACATACGTTACGACAAGTGCAGAGTATTTCGCCTACCATGCATACGGGGAAGCGGGCTCCGAAATACGCATATGCTCCGGCCCGTTCCTCGGACTTTGGCAGGTGATGTGTCGGTTTAAGCCGAAGCAGACCAATTAAGAGCGGCCTTGAAAAGATGTCCGAGAACACTTGTGTTCCAGTAACATCTGCTATCACAGCTGCGCACAAACACAAACTGAAACCTTTCAAACCAACGGAAATATATCATATTAAGTATTAGTGCCGGAAATACTCTTCCTTTCTAATGAAGCATACCTATACATGGCTGGGTACTCTAGTGATTTCACTAATTAATGAATATGATTTCCTTTAGATATAAGCTCTCGCCCTAAAAGAGCACGCTAGTTCTTTAGAGTACTGCAGATGGTCTTGAACTGGTATCAGGGGGTCATGTGACTCTGTGCCGCTGTCGTAAGTCATGTCAGTGGAGCAGCGTGTACGTGCTAATCGGTTGTGTGGAATCAGTGCAGTAAGATGAATCTCCGTGGAGACGCGAAAGAATGGCAGAAAGGAGTTATCGTGTATGGATGATCCCACGAACTTTCCCGATTTGTTGGTGTGTCAACGTAGACTGTCAAACGTGAATGGTGTACCACTCACAGTCACGTATCATACGTTAAGAAGAGTGGCCGTCAGAAAATTCTAACCGACAGGGAGCGTAGAAGAATCTCACTCCTTGTCAATGACAGTACATTTCAAACCAGACAGATACTGTTGTTGTCAGTGTATGCAGCCTCATATCAACCAGTTTCTGAGTTATCATTCCGATGGGAACCACAGAAAAGGAACATTTATAATATGGTACCTCGCAAAAGTCCATTGCTAACCGCTGCACGTCTTTAGTGAGCCATACAACCCAGAAACTGGACAGTTACAAACTGGAAAAGTGTAGTGTGGGCCGACGAAACGCGATTTTGCTTATTTTCAAATGATACAAGATGTCGACTATACCGACGGCCTAATGAGGCGGTGAAGACGCATTGCGTGATGGGTGTGTATCAGGAAAGACATAGTTCCGTTATGTTTTGGAAGTGTTTCTCGTACTATTTCTTGAGACCATTCAGTTAGGTTACCCTGATCATCTTGAAACGGTACAGTAGTTTCCGCTCTATAAGTAGCAGGTTTCGCTCCTCGCTCGCACCGGGAAATAGAAACAGAGGCGGATCCGCAGCCAATTTTATTACACGACGTGGCCGGCTGTGGGTGCAACAGAACCCATGTGGACGGATGGAAAGAAATGTGTCAGGCTTCATAATACGTATTTGTATGTGTCGTGTATTATGCATTTCTTGTACTTGAATGTGAATCTGCACATGAACTTTCCTAGTCCTCCTCACACATTTCCGTAAAGCGTGGCCAAATCTTTGTTGGGAAGTAGTGCCAACCTTACTCCTGGTTAGGGGATCAGAGAGACAGCACAGGCAGGTAAAAGTCAAAGACTTCCCAGTGTCACAAGATTTGGGGTGGAGAGGTTGGTCACGGCCAAGTGGTTCGACCACCCCTTCCACCGGCGCCCAGGAAGACCTCCGGGTGCCCGCCATATTCGGGGAGTGTTACAGAAGACGGGTAAGTGAGCAGACGTGCCCTCAGTGCGTCTGTCGCAATGTTCACGCATGGAAGAGAGGTATTTGAATATTTGTACTAATTCTTTTATTTCCAGCTTCGGATTGTGTAAGGAAATGAATGATCTCGTTAATTTAGGAAATTTGACCCCTATGTTAATATATCTGGTCCCCAGTTTGCCTGTTATCCTCCTCACGTAGTGGATGTCCTATGCAAAATATTCGGAGGCTTTGGTGGTATACATTTGGCCAACGCAATTCCGTCTTACCCGTAGAAATGTGCGTGCAAATTGGTATATAACACACCCGAGCAATAAGTTGTAAAATTGTAATATCTGTAAACTGAAACAATTACTGCAATCGCTGTAAAGTCGAGTGATAATGTGTAAAATAAATAGGTAATCAACTGTCATCAATCTTTAACACATCTAAAAAAATCACAAAGAAGTCAAGTTAAAGGAATATATTTAAAATAAAAGCTATAGAATGCAGGGACCCACACATCAGCGTGTGAGCCCTCCAGCCCCTTGCCTAGTATTGTACAGAAAGGGCACGCTTTCTAGGTAGCGCTCTCAAGCTCCCCTCCCCAGTTATCCGTTGCGCAATTTTCATTCAGGGCTTGACGACATCAACTTTCATCTGGCGTCCCTAGGCAAGGAGGTATGACGGTAAACTTTCAATCTACATATATTTCTGTACTACACAAGACTCCTTACGGTGTGTGGCGGAGGGTACCATTGGTACTGTTATCGTTTCGCCCCATTCGCAAATGGTATATGGGAAGAGCGACTGTTGATAAACTTCCGCATGCACTCTAATTTCCCCAGTATTTTCGTCGTGGTCATTTCGTGAGACGTATATGGGTGAAAGTAATATATTACTAACTAAACTCTTCTTCGAATGTGCACCCTCGGAATTTCAACGGCAACCTTCTCTATGCTACACAATGTCTCTCTATACCTACAGTTACTGGAGTCTGTTGAGCATATCTGCAATGTTCTCGCGCTTACTAAATAATCCTATGACGATATGTGCCGCTCTTCATTGGATCTTCTCTCTCTCTTCTGTTAATCCTACTAGATAAGGTTCCGTGACTAATGAACAACACTCAAGAATCGGTCAAACACGTGTTTTTTAATGAACTTCTTTCCTGCATGAGCTCCAGCGTGTCCAGCGAAGGAGTTGCTCATTTGAAAATTAAGTATCTCAGAAACTAAGATCGAAAGACGAGTGCATTGAAAAGTATGTTTATTGCGAAAGCTCTAAGAATTTTATACAGAAGTTTCGAAGTAGTTCGAAAACCTGCTATCAGATGGCGCTGTAAGTTGTGCAGCTTACACCGTGTCACCGTGCCGAAGTAAACTTGTCCTCTGCATGCAGTCTTTGCAATCACATTGCAGTATTTTCCATATGTCCACAACTCACAATGCAGAGGTGGCGCAAACGAACAATGAAATTTACCATCACATCCTGTAGTGTCTCAAAGGCAATGGATTCAACTGCTACACAGATTGCTGAGTCAAGTTCGTCCAGCGTGGTGGGATGGTTCTGCTAGACAGTGTCTTCCAGGTCGGGCGAATATGAAGGCCAAGCCATCCCTGGGCCAGTAAATTTGCAATAATCCAACGGAATGACTATTTACAAAGCTGCATGAACCACTCTGTGCCTGTCGAGCCTCAAAATCTAGCTGTGTGGCGACAAATAGTTCCAAAATTTTGCAAGGTAATCTTCACTAGTGATCGTGTCTCCAATGAAAAATGGGTCAGTAATACCTCAGCCCAAACAGTAGCTTTAGGAGAATACAGTGCTTCCGCTTCACACAAATGGGTATTTTCGAAACCCCAAAATTGCCAGTTTTGTTTACTCACGTTTTCATTCACGTTGAAGTGTGCTTCGTCTGTGAATAAGATGCAGCCAACAGCAAATCCTTGTTATATTATTGTTAGAACATAGTCCGCAAAATCAGCCCTCGTCACCCGTGCCCTCGTCAGCCCGTGTCACCATGCAGAATTAAACTTGTCCTCTGCATGCAGTCTTTGCAATCACATCGCAATATTTTCCAAATGTCCACTACTCACAACGCAGAGGTGGCGCAAACGAACAGTGAAATTTACCATCACATCCTGTAGTATCTCAACGGCAATGGGTTCAAATCCTTGTTATATTATTGTTAGAACATAGTTCGCAAAATCAGCTCTCGTACGTGTGTGACCTGATGGCTTTGGATTTGGAATAGAGGCATGTATACGCTCTATCTCAATAATTTCTGCGTGCTGGAACGCTTCAAACTAATTTCTTCCGCAGTTCTTTGTATCATTTCCCTTGATTTTGCTAAATAATTCCAGAAGCCGCGGCGGTATTTTCAAGAGTAACTACAGTTTACATGGGTCCAACATTCCCAGCTACATCATCCTCCACGCTGCCTGTCCGTTAGGATTAGTCGAAAAGCTTGGCGAATAGATTTCCCATCGGATCGTTTTGGAACATTAAATCGTGTTTGGAGACTACGCCATGTTTCCATAGGACTATGCTTTAACCAGCGATAATCTAGTACCAAAAAGACACATTGTTCAATAGCATACACGATTTCAGCCTAGTTCTTCGGTATGGTAGCCTTCTTTCACGTTTCAACGGTGGAACTGATCGCTCCAAGCTTCGGCGTACAATTTATAGGCAGTGCGTATTGCGTTCACGCCGCTATCTGTTAGCAGCTCTTCCACCTATTTCGAAACTTCTCCAAAACTTCTGTATAAAATTCTTACAGCTCTCACAGTAAACTTACCGTTTGCTGCACTTGTCTGTCAATCTTAGCTTTCGAGATATTTGGTTTTGAAGTCAGGTACTCCTTCGCTGGACACCCTGTACATTTCCTTAAGATTTTTCCAATGAATCTCATCATAGCATTTGATTTTGCTACAATTCGTTTCATGTGACCATTTGAATTTAGGTCGTTCACCATTATTTCTGTGATTACGATGCTTGGCTCCGAGATCACGGCAGGGGATGTGGTCGCTGAACCCAGTTCTAAGCCTTCCATAGAAATCTGTACCGCCTGCAGTATCTACAATGACCCTAGTTCCACCTTGCTCATGCGAGTATTCACAGAGCATGCCCCCACCATCGATCTGCTTCTCACAGAGGGAGCCCTGACCTACAACACCCATCACAAGATCGAACCCTCCAAATTCGGCCTCTTCAGTCCTGCAGATGCCAAGACTGCCTCCTCTGTAACGACCACCTTACTGCTGATTGTAAGAAACCTTCCACCTGCCCCACTGTAAGCAGTCCCATTTCCTTAGGCAATGTCCCAACCTAGGTCCCCCCCCCCCTCCACCCCGCACCCTTCGAACCTGCAACACTACAATAATGCTCACACTACTAACTCTATCAAGTGCAAGGTCAAACCCCCACCCACCAAACCTGAATTAACTGTGCTTGTCCATCTTATTAATCACCCCACCATCCCAACAACTTCCTCCACCTAGCCCCCACCGCTGAGGACATCATCCATTTCCTTACCTTCGTCCTACAAAATATCCACCCCTTTCAACGATCACAAATCCTTCAGCAAATCTCCCTTGTTGCCCACTCAGTATTCCACGTGAACACCCAAGCCACACATTCTCAAAATCAGGTCCACTTCGTTTTCACCCATCATGACACTGTCGTATAAACCTCTCCATCTATAACTCCCAAAGCAAGCTGTCTAGTCTCTCATCATGGCTCGACAGCACTACGCCATACTATATAGCGATGTCTAGTCCCTACCCACCAACAGGCCCCTCTATAATCATACCTTGTCCCAAGACAACATCGACACCTTCATTCTCAATGAAATGTTCCACCCATCATACCACACCATCTGCAATTTGACCTATATCCTCCACTGCCCTGAAAACACCCTGCCCATGGCTAGAGGTGGAGTAGCAGTTGACCATCACAGGGACATCCCCAATTGGACGCAACCCTTACTCAATAATCTGACAGAACACCTTATCGTTAGCCTCTTCTTCAAAACCCTCACTGTTACCTGTGCTACCATCTACATCCCACCTAATAATCTCATCTCTTCTGATTTCCTCACTCACATTGGCCACATCATTACCATCCATATTATTGCTACTGATCTCAACATCCATAGTACTTCCTCTACAGAAGCCCAGTGGGGGACGTCAGTTTACCGAATCCCTCCAAAGTGACATTGTCACCATCCCACAGCACAACTATCCTGAAAGCAACACCACCCCCGATGTCGTCCTAGCATCTCCCAACCTCCTTGAACGCCTCACTGCAGAAGTCCTCAGTCCAATTGGAAGAGACCACCTAGCTGTCCTCCTCACCACAGAGTACACACTTCCCCATCCCCATGCAGGCCATTCAAATCTCAATCCAAAAGTTGTTCACGACTGCTCCCATCCCAAATGGAGTGCCTACTGGTAATCCATGGACTCTCAGACTGGAAGCCACGCCCCCCCCCCTCCCACCTCCCTAAGCTTCGAGCAGCCTGATGATACCCCAGTGCCACAGCTTTCCTGCAACAGACCTTGTCAGATTCTATCTCCATCCATATCTGTATTAAAGTCATATATTCTCATCTCACCCACCACAAGCCATACACTTTCTCTGTGAATCCCATTGCTTATCTAGCTCCTCCATCTGGACATGTGACCGGGATACTCTTACATACCACTGGAAAATACAGAGACACATTAGAAATTTACTCAGTGCCAGAAAACACCAAAATTGGCGCCAGACATGTGCCAGACTCAATGCTACAACTACAGTTAGCTCTTCCAAGTACTGGAAAGCATTCCACTGCCTTACTGGCACCCACCTCATCCCTTACCAAATGATCTCACACAACAACCTTCCCTTACCTGCCACCTGAACAAAGCCAATCACTTTGCAACCTACGTCTCTAACAACTTCTCCATCCCTGACAATCTTCACTTTGACTACTCTCAATTCTCTACTCTCCATGAAATCACAGATACCACAGACTCACCCCTAGCTCCCAGCTACCAGTATTTGAATATGGTACAAGCACAGAATTAAACATCCCACTCACAGTGCAGGATATAAAACAAGTACATCAAAGAAAACGCAACACATCCCATGGTCGCAACTGTATTACCTATTGCGACCTTAAAGAATGTCCTATCTTCTTCCCTATCACCCTTCCAACCTTGTATACCACTATACTCTCCACAGGCTATTATCCCAACCTGTGGGAAACCTCAAATATCCTACATTTCCTCAAATCAAACCCCCCCCCCCTCCCTACCTGGCCCACTTAAACCTCCTCATACTGCTCCATCTGCCTCACCTCAGTGTTCAGCAAGGTGTTGGAATCCTCTCCCAATGCATCCACCATCATCTGCACCAATACCATCTGCTTCTTGTTGCCCAGTCTGGCTTCTGTCCCTCCTTCTTTGCTGTGATCAACTCGTGAACTTAACACATCTCCTATTCCAACAGCTCAACAACTGTAAATCCGCCATCTTTGTTTTCCTTGAACTAGAGAAAGCTTATGACTGCATATGGCATTCCAGTCTCCTTTTCAAACTCCAGATTTATGCATTTCCAATCTATTATGTCCACCTTATTGCATGCGTCCTCTCCAGTCGCCCATCCTATACCATTGTTAACAACACCAATTCCTGCACTTTCAACCCCACTACAGTATTGCCCTAAGGTTCCGTTCGCTCCCATCTCCTTCACATCTTCCACATTGCTGATATAACAAGACCATCTCTTCCCATTCACATCCTTCAGTATGCTGATGACAATGCTTTTCTTGCCCTCTGTCCTGTGCTCCAGAAATCCCAACGATCCCTCTAAATCCAACTCAGCCAATTTACCTTCTGGTGTAACCAATGGCTCCTTAAGATTAACCCCTCAAAACTCAGACGATAATTATAGGACACACCACCAGTACCTTGTGTCTCCATGACTTCTATCTCATCATTTATGACCCCTCCATCCAGCGTACTAACACACTAAAATACCTTGAACTAACCTTTGACTGGCAACTATTATGAAACTTCACCCGCTAATCATTCAACAGAAAGTGCACGATAGACTAAAACTAAACTACAAACTGCCCAAACATGGGGACTATTCCCCTCCACTGTCCTTCACATGTGCAAATTTCTGATCAACCCTATCCTTTGCTATACAAATGTTACATGGATATGCAGCCCTCCTCATTTCTGTAAGTCCCTCATGATCCTTGAACTCCATGCTCTCCGCCTCACTTTCTGCATCCATTTACCCTCACCCTCAAGGATTCTTTAGCAACTCATAAAATTCCCACCTTTCCTTATTCACATCAAACACCTCCTAATAAGAACCTTCAACATCGCAGCGCGTCAGCAATCGTTGGTTAATGTATTAAAAAACTAGAAACCCGCCTCGATTGCGAAAGGAGAGTTCCGAACGAAGGGGCTGATAAACATGAATTCCAAGCCCCCTAAATTGAGAAGTCAGTTTAAAGTTCATAAGTTAAATCACCCAATTCGCCCTATCGTTGACAGTACGGGAAGTGCCTATCATAAGCTGGCGAAATACTTGCATACTAAGATTAAAGAAAATTTCGTTTTTAGTAAAAACTATTCCGTTAAAAATTCCATTCATTTAGCTACCAGTGTATGCGAGGTATCTTGTTCTGAAGATTCTAAACTAGTATCGTTTGACGTAACAAGTTTATATACTAATGTACCGGTCGACCACACACTGCAAATACTAGAGTGCAATTTGCGTCACCATAAAAAACTTTTGGATAAAGAGGTCAATGAGTTGATGCTGCTGCTACGGATCGTTTTAAAACACAACTACTTTACATTTAATGGGAGATTTTACTTACAACCAGCACGTTTGGCTATGGGGAGCCCCCTAGCTGGGATTTTGGTTCAAATTGCTCTGAGCACTAAGGGACTCAACATCTGAGGTCATCAGTCCCCTAGAACCTAGAACTACTTAAACCTAACTAACCTAAGGACATCACACACATCCATGCCCGTGGCAGGACTCGAACCTGCGACCGTAGCGGTCACACGGTTAGCTGGTATTTTGTCAGAAATTTTTATGAACTACTTAGAGTCTGAGTTTTTTGCCAGTGAGAGAGAGATTCTTAGGAGAATAAAATTTTACAAAAGATATGTTGACGACATTCTATTAATCATTGATGGTTCTCAAAGTGAGGTAGACCATATTTTTTCGATTTTTAATGAGCTCCACCATAATATCAGTTTTACAATTGAGCGAGAATCCGATACCAGGTCATTAAATTTTTTGGACCTCACTTTAACTGTGGTTGACAACCGTATTAAATTTGATATTTTTCGGAAAAAATACGTTTTCCGACAATATTATACCTGCAGACTCGGCCCATCCGTACGCCCATAAGATGGCCTTTTTTCATGCTAATATTCACAGAGCTACAGCTATCCCTCTTGCACCAGATGCGGTAGAAACTGAACTGGTCACACTTGAGAATATTGCTATAAATAATGGCTCAGTCGGTAAGATAGATGTATAACAAGAAAATAAATAGAAATAATATTACGTCTTCCACCCTAGGGGATGCGTTAGATGACAAACAAGTGGCAACGATATCTATCCCTTACATAGGCAATATAATTACAAATTGGGGCGTTTACTCAGAGCCCATAATTTCAGAGTCGCCTATTCTACTAATTATAGTTTACATAGGAATTTAACCCACTCCTTGCACAATAATAGCGATAAACTTTCCCAATCAGGAGTAGATAAAATTACATGCGGGGATTGTCCAAAATTTTACATCGGGCAAACGGGACGAGCTCTGGATCTCAGGTATAAAGTGCATATTCCTACTAGAAGCGGTGACGGTACTAAGGGCTCTACTTATGCGGAACACCTTGTGCAAACGGCTCATGCGCCGAGCCATCCAGTTAATGTCGAGTTACTTCATGCCGAGGTTAAGGGCTTAAAACTGGATGTTTTGGAAGAAATGCATCTACAACATGATAAAGACAATATCCTTAACGACCAACTCCTACTAAGAAACAGAAAATTTTTTGAAGGTTTCGCACCTTTAATTTGTTCTTCATACTTGTAAATCTGATGATTTGGGGATTTTCACATCCGTGCGCTGATTGTCGAGCACGGTTGGTCAAGCTGTTCATCTTTTTTCTTTTTTTCCTCATTTTCCTTTTACGATGAAGGTGATTTTCGCCGCTTGAACACCTCACGTTTTATCCCTATATCTTTATTACCACGACATCTTCAGATTACGTCCCCTCAGTCCCCCCCAGGCTAACTATTGGCTTTAGGAATAGTTTTTTAAGAGTTCCTCCTGTTGTCATAGGTAGCTTCATATATGTTTCTTTCTTAGCATAAGCAACCGTGTGCGGTAATTTTTAGGTTTCATCTCCTATTTAGCTCGTCACTTATTCTGTCCATTCCATTTTTTGATATACGTTGATCCACGGTTGGGAATATATGGGCTATTTAGCCCCGACCCATGTATAAACATTCTCGTATTCGTATGCGCAAGCGCATTCAAGTAACTACCCTTGTCTTGCGCATGTGCATAGGTAGCGGGTCGGGCTTGTAAGTGAGCAACCATTTGTAGCTGCAGTTTATGGCGGGTCATAGCCCATCGAACATATGCCGGTGTGAGGTGGAGCGTACACCATTAAGTTAAGTAGCGGTTTTGACTTTGTACATATGTACTGCTTGTGTTTCCCTTTTTTTCGTTTATAAATGTATAACTATGGTGTTCTTTTAATCATTGACAAAGGTCTTCTTAGGCACTCGCGGGTTTTATTATTCTGAACGAGGTGTAGTTATCTACGCCGAAACCTAGGTTAACACTAGGTGCTTTTTTCGCAATCGAGGCGGGTTTCTAGTTTTTTAATACCTCCGAATAATCTATACCATCTGTAAACTCGACTCCAACAATCCTATTGTGTCCCCTCTCCTTTCCAATCCTAGTGTGCCGCGGCGCACCTACCCTTCACCTGCATGCCCTCCACATCCTCTCCCAAAGAAATTTCAACCATATCCTCCTCTTGGCCCGCGAACTCCGTTCCAAAATCCACACATCCTACCAACACCTTTATTTTCATCTATAATGTACTGTCCCAAGACAGGTCCTTCAATATTTTTAGCGAAAGTGCATGGTCTCCGTTTTTAATGGTTGGTGTATCTTCTGTCGTGTTCAGTGTTTTTCAAGAGTTTTTTTCAAGTGTTCTGAATGTTCTTCAGGTGTTTCTCAAGCTATGTTAACTGTGCTGCCTCTCCACATTTTTATCGCTGTTTCTAAAAAAATCATACATTATTTATATTTCTTCCATTCACGTCACCTTGTCAAATAATTTGAAATTCATAGTAGATGTGACTCCTTGTTTCTTTTTTTTTGTTTTTTTTGTCTTATCGTCTATGTTAGCGTTATTTTCTACTGGCTGAAGAGCGGGTTATTCTTACCGCTGACAGCCCCCAGCCCCCCCCCCCCCCCCCCCCCCGCTCCACCAACCCACGTGGGACGAGGCGGAATGCAATGAAAATAATGGAAAAAAGGTCATTGCAGGCGGTTACTCCTTGTTTTTTTCGTTTGTTACTGTCTCTAGTGATTTTTACCAAATAGCGTAATCGAACAGTAATGGATCTCTTTGCCTATTTACGTACAATATGTCACATTTAATTACGAAAATGGCCAACTGCCAGCCACTGCATCTGTTAATGGTCCTCCTCATGTCTTCCCCCATTTCGCTACAGTCTTGTGGTGTTATAATTTTGCTGTAGACCACTGCATCTTCTACAAAGAGCTTCATAGAGATCCCGACGTCATCCACTAGATAATTTATATATGACCTTATGGCACTGCCTTCGATTACTACAAAACTTATCTTCACACCTGTCGATTTCGTACCGTTAACAATAAGTCCTGAATCCAGTCACAAATCTGGTTTGATACTCAGGAAGCTCATATTTTGTTCACTAAATATCGGGGTGGAACTGTACTGAATGCCTTCCGGAAACTAGGGAACGCGATTCTGACGGTGCCCTTGTCTACGGCTCTCTGGATTTCATGGATGAATAGAGCGAGTTGTGTTTCACAAGATCTCTTTTGACGTAGACGAGATTTTCGTTCCACAACGCCGTAACGCGTTAGCACAGAACATGTTCCATAATTCTACGGAATATCGATGTCAGCGCTACAGGTTGATAAATATATACAACAGCTCGACGACCCTTCTTGAAAACGAGAATGTCCTGTGCTTCCTCTTATATCATTTCGTATCTTTCCAGCGACCTAGGATATACAACTGCTATAAAGCGAGCAAGTTCCTGCACACAATCTCTTTAAAATCTCACAGGTATCTCAGCTGATCTAGACGAAGTCCACTACTGAGCGGTTCTAGTTCTTTTTTAATTCTGTAAGCACTTACCTCAATATTTGCCATTTCGGCGTTCGTGTACTAGTTGAAAGTAAGAATAGTATCATGATCTTGCATGCTGAAGCAATGTTTGAATACAGAATCCTTTAATTTGGTCTTCTTTCTGTCACCTTCCGTTTCTGTGATGTTATGTTCACTGACGATTAAATAGATGATTTCGATCCGCTTACTGATTCTCATTGGTTTCGTAGCAATTTTCTAATACGGTTATCGTACAACAGGGTCTTTACCACCTCTTACAACTTTTCTCTACACATGTCGTTCAACTGCGTTCATGTAAAGCTTCTGAGTTTCGTCCATTCTGGCTCCACATCCTCGTCCTCAGAGCTGAATGTTTGATGTTGACTATTTAGATATTTGCATTTTTTGCGAATCACGCATGTTAAAAACTATTTTCCGACCCTTTTATACCATTCCTTCACAACACCTGCAATCAATGATGCTATAACGGCCTTATAATCACTAATTCCCTCCTCTACGTTAACTGATTCGAAAGCACGGGCCAGTTAGTTGCATTGAGGTCTAATACATTAAATTCAAGAATCTGTTCACCAACTACCTGATCGAAGTAACTTTCTGATAAGATATTCACAACAATCTCACGCGAACACAGCCTCTGGCATCAATTTTAATCGGATGAATCTCCTATTCTATAAATTGGAAATATAAATCTCATCCTATTAGAAAGGCATTAGCAGGAAACTTGCTCGTGATATTCTACAAGTTTTCTCTGACGCCCTCTTGCACCACAGCTCCTGAGGCATCACATCTGAACTCTGTTACATCATCACTAGATATTTTGGAGTTCTTTACGGCAGTTGTCACGATATGAATTTCAGCATTTCCGGTGACCAGGTATTGGCCTTCCTTCTGCCTCTTGATGATGTGTAAGATGTGAGTATCTCTTTACCATAATTGCAGCACGCACACTTTCTTGGTTTGACAGGTATTGGCCTTCCTTCTGCCTCTTGATGATGTGTAAGGTGTGAGTATCTCTTTACCATAATTGCAGCACGCACACATTCTTGGTTTGACTAACATTCGGGCACCGTAGCGCATATCGACTGGTCACTAAATCACCTGATTTTAATCCACCACAAAATTCTGGGACAATTCCGAACAGCGGGCGAAAGTCTTAATTAATATTTTCGTAATTTAAAATCCCTGCGAGATCTAATCATCAACGAGTGGATTCGACTCTGTATGGCCTACCTGAAGAAACTTGTGGACTCTCTTCCTCACCGAACTGAGCTCTTTATCAAAGCTAGAAGCGGTTACAGTGGTGTCTACCGGGAACGAATAATTTTTGTCTGACATGCTTGAATTTTAAAGAGCAGCATGTCTACAGGAAGATCTACAATTTTGAAATTCAAGAATAAGAAAGGAGAGAGAATCACAAATAGGCACACTATTACTAAAATTAATAGAGATTTCTACCAAGAGCTGCATACTGCGACCAGGACAAGCCGTCAGAGGAAGTACAAATAATCCTGAATGATACACAGGAAAAATACTGGAAGTAATCACTACTGAAGTTGAAAACGAACTTAAACGACTAAAAAACAAAAAAAGCCCGTGGGAAAGATATGATAACAAATGAAAAGCTGAAACTAGGTGGATGGAACCTACTGGAAGCTGTAAGGACGCTAATCAACAAATGATATCAAATGTGGAAGATCACTAGAGAAACAGGAAAATGTTGAAGTGGATCTTCTCGTTCGATTAGTTTGTTATCACATATTTACAAACTCCTGACTAAAACTGTAACAAACCGCCTCACAAGAGAATTGGATTTACATCAACCTGTTGAGCAAGCAGATATATATTATTTTGCTGTCAGGCAGCTAATGTTCAATTACACCAAATGTCATATATATTCACACCCTTACAAATTTTTGATATTGTTTAGTAACACAAGGTAAAACGTTGCGCTTTCTACATACAACGTTACTGGGAGTTTTTAGAATCAGAAGCTATTTGACAAATTCAGTTGAAATTCGAATAGCGACAAATTGTAAAATATTCTTCAGGTTGCACGACGTAGGGCTCGGGGTACACTTACAACTCGTCAACATCGAATACATGTTGTGGCTTTATTTAGACTGATGCTGAACTGCTTTGTCAATCTGCGTGGCTGGACAAGATATGGTTTGCGAAAGGTAAAGATAACTTTTTTCCTAGGCTGGGGTTGGGCGGGATGAGTAGCACCACACTGGTACTCCCTTGAAGAAAGTTATAATTTCAGCAACAGCTGATCTGTTGAGAAAACATATAATCAATCGTAGACTTACTTGAAGTATGGGTCGGTGGAAAGACAAGTAGGAAAATATTGATACATTGTGGACGAGATGACGCCTTCCCACTTGGAATACAGAGCATCTCAAGGCAGATAAAACGGCTTCTTTTCAATTTATTGACGACTTTCACAATCTTAAACACTTCATTGCCTTTTCTCCCTCGTAGGACAACTGGCTTATTAGAATTCCCGTTCATATTAACTTTATACAGATCATGTTTTTGTTTTCTAATTTTCCCACCAACATCTGAACCCTCCGAAATTATTAATTGCCGCAAGTTGACTAGTTCAGCTATCTGAGAGCTGTTCTCGCCAATTTAAATTAGTTCAAGCGGGTTATTTCCATACGATTGAATTTCTTACTACTATATTAATGGACAGATGGCGAGATGGTGCCTGTAATGCCACTAAGGCCATCTAGAGCTTTTTGTACTTTAGCGCGAAACAGATTTACCAGAAATATCTATACTTTTGCATATATCAATTTCTAAATTTTTCAACTAACTTTCATAGAATACAGTAGCATGAAAACTTCCATTCTCTAAAAGCCATGGATTCTACAAAATTCCAGTCTATGTTACACAGGATATTTTTCAGCTGTTTTCCTGTGGTCTAGTCAAGGTGGCTTGCGGCCTAATCGTCTGCAGATAAAATGTCATCCATTCAGGAAAGGCCCCCATTCACTAGCTGGCCAAACCTACTGCCATCAACAAATCTAACACAATTCTTGAGTCCACAAGCAGAATCGCCCAAACACAGGAAGTTGGGCAAGGCAAGACAAAAAGGGAAAGACCCTTTACTAAGGAAAAATAACAGACAGTGCGTTTCCCCAGCGTACAACGGAGGACTGAAAATAGCAGCATTCCCCTGTTTACGAGCACGCTTAGCCGTAAGCTGCAGACCTGTGTTCACAAACGTAGTGCAATTTGAAAAACAGATAACAGTGAGTGAGCACATCGATTTTATATTGTATAAATTATGACGTCGGTGAGGTTGTGAGTATTATTTGTTATTACAGTTTTACAATTAATTGGATGACTCATATAAATCTCAAACTTTTCGAACGAATGCTTTAGAAATAATATATTTGTATGAAATGCTGTTATGTTAAAAGAATGTAGTAATCACCGGTGAAAACAAATTGTTGTAATTACAGTAGGGGGGAATAGCCAGTATCAACCACAGGACCGAACCTTGAATCCGTGCCTGTACAGATGTGCTCTGATTGTTTTCAAAGGGGAGGATGGTGTCTATTTGCAGGGTTCATGATGTTTAATTTTGTTTACTTTTTTCCTGGTAGATTACCTTTCTTCAGTATGTACATACCTTTTAAACGCGACAAAGTTTATGTAGGACTTGAACACTATGCCCATTGCTCACGAACTGCAGTATTGTCGTTTCCGCGTATAGTCATAAAATATGATGACTTATATAAAAAAATCATCACACCATCTACATAATTGATCACATCAAATACATTAATGGCCACTAAAATTACAAAATTAGGAAGGATAGAAAATAACAAAATTTCACTTATTGTACTTATACAGTAGTCCGCCTCGTTAGTCGAGAGGTCAACGCGACAGACCCTCATGCGCGGAATCCAGGCTCGAGTCTAGGTACTGCCAGGGATTTTTCCTTAGTGGGAGGACTATACCAGTGTACACTCAGCCTCGTGATACCAACTGAACAGCTACCTGATTGAGGAGTAGCGGCTCCAAGGTCGAAACGTCGACAACAGCTGGGAGTGCTGTGTGCTGACCCCATGCTCCTCTATACCGCATCCGATGATGAATGCTCAGGATGCCATGGCCGTTGGTCGACTATTGCGTGGTCTCCAGGGCTTGATTGCGGGGCTTCCAGTTTCCTTTTTGCATGTATACAATGCAGCAAGAATAATACACGATTAAATTTGTAGGTGATTGGGCTACACAGGGTGCGAAATTTAATATACAGAGAGGCCACGTCTGGCAAAACAATGTCTCTAACATGGC
The DNA here is from genome assembly GCF_023864345.2 of Schistocerca serialis cubense. Taxonomy (NCBI): domain Eukaryota; kingdom Metazoa; phylum Arthropoda; class Insecta; order Orthoptera; family Acrididae; genus Schistocerca; species Schistocerca serialis. The sequence continues at coordinate 300,562,124 of NC_064640.1, read as the reverse complement.
TCGAAGTGAACTTGGATGACATATGTGACTACGTCACATGACGCTGCTTCAGCCTATGCCAGAATTCATCAATTAGAGTGGTTGTCGTGTGTTGGCGTACCAGTTTCACAGCAACACGTAGCCAGGTATCTCCAGTAGGCAAGAGATCTAGAGAACGTGCTGGCTAGAGCAACAGTCGAACAGCCTCTGTACCATGATAGCTCAGAGCAACCCGACCAACATGCGGTTTTGCCTTACCTTGCTAAAAGATGTCGTCACGGGGATCTCTGCACGAAATAGAGCTCACTCAACGACCTTGGCATGCCAGAAATGTAAGTCCTGCTGCCCAAATCAACGGACATGCGAGACAATGGCTATCGTGCTGCGTGTCGAGTGGCCCTTCACGCCAGATCCTCTCACCGTATGAGGATGAAAATTCAGTCTGACAGCTATCGTTCTCTTCGAAGTCTCAACAAACAAAATTGCTCATCGTGATTTTATACGGAGAAATGGGGCTCGCCTGAAAAGGCGGAGCAACACAGTTGGCATGTTTCTCTCTGATGCCGCGACAAGGGAAGAAGCAATAATGGTTGCCGTGCTGTCAGTCTATGGTACTCCATACATCGCTACATTGTCCATGCGAATATTTATTTCGCTGCAGAGAAGCTCGTCTCCTGATTTAAGACACGTGTCGGTTGAAAGAATAATACGAGGGCGTGCTGAGAGGTAATGCCTCCGAATTTTTTATTCTATTCTCAATCTCGGTTGAGGAATTACATATAATGCATATTACTGGGTCGAATTTCCCTCTTTGTTGACGAGAGTTGCAACCCTCTGCCGCTAGAGGGCTCTGGATTGAAGAGTGTAACATGACGGTAAGTGAGAAGCGGAAAGCACGAGTTCGAAGTCTTCGTCCAAATATGGAGCACCGTTTCCTTCAGTATAACAATGCCAGACACACGAGCTCTGCGACATCTGCACCAATCCGACGCCTTGGGTTCACTGACAGCGATCATCCTCCATAATACAGTCCCGACTGTGCCCAATCCGATTTTCATCCGTTTCCAAAACTTGAAGAAGACTTCACTTCACTCCGATGCTGGTGAAGTGGTGCAGGCAGAGGTAAGGTCATGCTTCCGTCAGAGAAATCAAACATTATACAGTGACGGAATCAACAAAATGGTCTCTCGTTGGGAGAAATGTGCTCGTCACCAGTGTGACTATTTTGAGAAATAAATATGTAGACATAAGAAATAAAGATGTAAAATGTTAATAAAGTTTGTTTTATTTAAAAAGTTTTAAGAATTTTCACATAAATACTTTGGAGACGTTACTTTTCAGTGCGCCCTCGTTTGTCTGTCCTCTCGGGCGCTAGACGCGTAGGACCGTTGAGATCTTGCAGGATGCGAGAGCAGCAATACCGAGAAAGGATTAACTGCAGTCTCTATAAGCTACGATTCTGTTGCTGTCGTGTTCTGACCCGCTGGTAAATGTTCCTGCTTGTTAAGCGTGGCACGATACGATTTTCTCACAAACAAACCACACTGAACTGCGGTATCTAAACGAGACAACCGTTACGTAATCAATACACACAGAATGAAGATGACGTTACTCCTACCTACTTCGTGTCATTACGTTGTAGTGCTAACTATTTGCATATCCCAGAAGTAGTACACTTCATGCCAATTAGACTTTCGTTGCATGACGACTTCATGGCGTTGCAGTATTAGCGGCCAGCAGGGCGTATTGACATAATCACATAACTTCTGTAAAACAGGCTCCAGTGTTGCACGTCACAACTCTGTACCACACACTGACCTCTGCAGACAGCCTTTCGTGATTAGCTTTATGTTAAGTCGTAAGCTGGACACATAATTATGCTTGTCTACCATGGCAACAGCATCTTAACCCTTTCACGTAGCTCTACTGAAACTCTGGACGCTCTAAAGAAAGAAAATATGTGGGCACCAGAGGTTGTCGAAGCCGTCTATATTATCTATATTCATCACTAATACATCTATAAATTCCACTGCATCTTGTACTCATTTGCCTCTTCTTAATCCTTACTTATGACGTGTAATATGCATTATTCTTCAGATTCTTTAATACTTGGGGCAAAACATAAAGACAAACGAGTCTATAGGATTTGGGTGTCATCACAGACCTGTCCTGACCTTTTGTGACAGATTTTACATCAGCTTTCTCCCAAGATGCAGATTTTCACAAAATAAAGTCATACAGAGCCTACAGGGTGATTCAACGAAGGTTTTCACCTGAGATATTGCCTGAACCGTTGAACATATTGTCCGCAGTTCTGTTGTCATCCAAATGAATTGTGAAAAAGTTCTCACTAAATCATGGATAGTCTCTTTTCATAGCTATATCAAAGGTAGAGAAAGTTGTTATAAACTTCCCTTTTGGAAATTGTGCTATAGTAATTTCTGCTGTTAGTATCGCAATTCTAAAATAGACGAATACAGTGTCCTCTCACTTCTCGGAATCCGATTACGTCGCTTACTGAGAACTTTCTCACATTTCATCAGGGGGAAAACAGAATTACGGGATCTTAAATGGTTCCGGGAATTCTGAGGCGAACAATTTAGCTGCCGGCCGCGGTGGCCGAGCGGTTCTGGGCGCTTCAGTGCGGAACCACGCGGCTGCTACGGTCGCAGGTTCGAATCCTGCCTCGAGCACGGATGTGTGTGATGTCCTTATGTTAGTTACGTTCAAGTAGTTCTAAGTTTAGGGGACTGATGACCTCAGCTGTTAAGTCCCATCCTGCTTATAACCTTTTGAACAGCTTGGCTAAGGCATACTGTACGTTATAGACAGTCACTCTCTAACCTTAAGATTCAACAGATATGAGGTGCTTGGAATTATGTGACAGTTTACTGACATGTCAGTATAAGTGTACAGATACCAATATCTGTGGTCCATCAAGTGTCTAATATATAAACACTGCGTGAATTTGTGTTGGTTTCTAACTATGTAGCAGAATACAGCTGCACAATTGATAGTGAACATGTTTATCTAGAATAACAGAAGTAAGGGAGAAGCTATTGGAGAACTACATAGCAATCGTGAAAGGTACTGCACAGCGCTTTTCTGACAGCGGTCGAGAACTGTAAACATAGGGGTGTGCCAGTCGCAATCCGCGTGGCATGTCAGGTACGAAACTAGCCGCCTCGTCGAGCTATAGAGTTTCTCCATCTGAGATGCGGTTAAATAACCGGTATGGTCAAAGAGATAGAGACTACATAGAGATGCCGCAAACCGTTATTTAGCTCTCCATTCGGTGCCACGCCGTCCTATCAGCCGCAGTATTTTTTGACGTGACTACCTGAGAAACTGGCATTGCCCTGGTATTTATTTGTTCCAGTCTTCTATTAACCATTAGTCGGTCTCCTCTCCCTCCCCCTTCCCTCTTCCCTCTTTCCAGCTCCTCCTCCGCCCTCTCTCTATCTGTCTTCTCCTCCCCTCTCTCTCTCTCTGTACATCTCAGTCTCCCTCTCTCTCTGCCCATCACCTTTTCCCCATTTTTCTGTCAATCTCCTCTCCCTTCTGCGTCTATTCATCTCCTCATGTCCCGTCAGTTTGCCCAACTCCTCTTCCGCTGTCCCTCACCCAGTTGTAGCCCCACCTTCACCCTAATGGGAGACTCGATGTTTTTGCCCTCACAGGAGTTATTTCCACATGGTAAGTGATGTGCGTACCAATTTTTGTTGCAATCGATCTGGGGGCTTAGGATGAGATGCTGAACATATGCGTGTGTCACATATATTGCACACGTATATATCTGATTCTCTGATGTTTTACACCATGCGACTCCAGAGATGACGTTAAATTTGTCTGCAGTATTCAGCCATGTTGTTTAATCTTAGGTCCGGAAAAACGTTTACAAAATTATAGGCTCGCTGCAATGCTCGTTCTCGAAGCTGGCTTACAAAATAAACAGCACATCGTACTTAGAAAAAAGTATTCAAAGTCAACTAAATACAGGAAATAAATACCAACAGGTCGTTTTGGAACATTTTTACGTCACTTCTTTTCATTCACAAGCGAACCCCTACTGGTACTAGAAATCTTACCCCCACAGCATTTCTTTTTACAAATAATAAGAAACGTACCTAACACATTTCGTTGAAGTTGCTCCATGTTTTCCTGAGTTATGCTTCAATGTCACACGGTTTTCATTCTCAGCCTTATGGGATGTAGATGGCTTCAAATCCCACAGTACTTCTTTCCAGATACTAAGTAATCAATAAACCCTGAATTCTTTGAAGACTCGAACTCTCCTGAATAACTGAGCGTCAAATTTGTGATTACTGTAAAAATGAATAAATGGGTCAAATATTTTTGACGTTAAGCATGTAAGCCAAAAAACGGTTAGAAAAGTTTGAAATCATGTTTAAAGTTTGTTTGAAGTCTTTAAGCAGTCTCATTATCAAACACTGGATGAGTATCTCCTTCCTCTTCTTCTTCTTCCTTTCTCAATTGTCGCTTTGGCCAGGGAGGCCATGCGCATTCCCTACATCATTCCGTCGTTTATTTCTATTCCTGGATTTCGTCGTCCATTTACCTTTACTTAGATCCATCTACTCTGGATCCCGTTGATATCACTCTTCCATTTTCTCTGTGGCCTTTCTCGGCCCCTTTTGCCTTCCACGGATCCCGAGAATGCTATTCGTAGTAGTCTTTCCTCTTTCATCCTAATTAGGTGTCCTGCCCATATCAATCTTCTTTTCTTCATCCTTCGGACAATATCAGCTTGTGTGTATAGGCCTTTCGGTTTCTAGTTTTTTAATAACCTCCATTCCTGTAACTGGGTGTCCCTCTTGGGGATGTCTTTCTCTCGAAGACCAGCGGCTTTCTTTCATCTGTTTTCTTTAATGTAAATGTATCAGAGTCATACAGAGATATTGGGGAATTACACTTTGGTAAAGTCTGATTTTAATATTTCTCTAAACTGCACTATTGCACAGCAGGTCCCGTAAGCCAAAATATGCTCTATTTGCCTCTACCATCCTTGCCTTAATCTAGGTTTCCATTCTGTTCTGCTCGCTAAAAATACCCAATATTTAAATATATCTGTTGCTTTAAAAGGTACTTCATCAGTCGTCGATGAGGTACCATCATTGAGTGCCTTGCTCACGACCATGTACTTAGTTTCCTTCTCATTTATTTGTAAACCTGTTTTCCTTGGAATAATTGAAGGGCGTTTCGGAAAAACAGCTGTAGCCCAAAATCGCGTAAACTGAATTAGTGCTGCCATCTTGCAGTGTGTATGTGAATGCATCTGATGATAATATTGTGCCAGTTAAAAGGGCATTAGTCCCACAGAAAACGAGGGTTATAATATAGGCGGTTCTGGAAAAACACCACATATTCAATGTGATTCCGGGAAAAACAGTCATGGACAATTGCTGCATTCGCGTGAAAGCGCGTTGCATGGTGCTACACACAGTACAGTGGCAGGTCCCGAAACTAATCGTGTCAACAGAGACGTTGTGTTTTCTGTAAAGACGTGCCTCCCTTCGACGTTTCATTGCTTGTGAAAGGGTGTGTAATCATAAAAGCAGATGGAGAACCTGAAGGTTATGACTGGTCTTTACGTAAGAAGAGGAAGATGTATACTAAAGAGCTGATAAGTCAACAGAAAGTGGCTCGCATAGGACGTACAAACCATGTGGGCGGTGTTTTACCAGACCGAGTAACAGGAGCTAACTGCAGGTAAGAAATAAGACGATTTCACATACGTTTATTGTGCAGTTTGCATCCTATTGTTTGTGTTTACATACTGATTCATTTGAAAAATGTGTGTTGTACTTCGCAGTGGTATTAGTATCACATAACCTCACATCGAATGTAATTTCATTTTCAGGCTGCGCGCTTTCACTGTTTCGAGAAGATAGAACATGAAGGAAGAAAGCATATCCTTCAATCGTTTAGTTCACTGGAAAACAAAAATGATCAAGATTCTCACTTGGCATGTGCATCTCGTATTTCTAAGACGTCCCCGTGCTGCTGAATCCAATGACAAAGGTCATTGTGCTGCGTATAAATAGAAAGTAAGGTAGGGGAGTAAGGATATGCAAATTTGTCTGAAAGCATTTATAAGCTTTCATGGTATAACTCATGCACATGCGTGCAGAATTCAAACGTCTTTGCTAGTTCATTGCACGTCCCCCAAAGACATGCGTGGCAAGCATGACAACCGGCCTAATGCATACCCGTCAGTAATGACAGATATTACCACGTTCCACCTTCAACCATTTCCTATCCGGCAATCTCATTATTTCCTTCGATAAAATCACAACGTAAAATATCTATCGGAAGATATGTCAGTGAAAAGGATGCACAGAATGTTTCTAGCACAGTATCAACTGAGTATTTCTTACAAATTGTATTGGCGTGTGTTCTCCAATCATAATATTAAATTCGTCTTTCCACGTTCGGATACACGCACGTTTTGTGATTCGTTGCATGAGACGTTGAACAATCCAGAGTTGGCCCTGGAAGACAAAGAGAAGTTGAGAACAGAGAAGGAGCTTCACTTTCTCAAGGCAGAAGCAGCAGCCAGACAACAAAGAGAATGTTCAAGGCAAAAGCCCAAACTAATGAGGTGACTTGCATTAGCACTGCTTGTATATAAAACCTTCCGCTCCCACACATTAAATCCAATGCTGTCTTTTATTCCAGGCAGCTCTGGTATTATGTTTTTGATGTACACTCCCTAGCTAATGACTGAGCTATTAAGTTTTCTTGTCACGAGGCCGACATGAAAAAGGGAGTCAATGATGTTACATCAATGTTATTTACCTACCTAAAAGATTTGAATTACTGTTCTGAACATCTAGTTCCAATAAGTGATGGCGTATCTGCACAGAACAAAAACCAAGTAATGGTGTACCTCTTGTATTTTCGAATACATGCCTAGAAAATATTTAGCAGCATAACGTACTTATTTCCAATGCAGGGATATAGCTACCTCCCAAATGATCAAAACTTTGCCCTCATAGAAAAACAGAATGCAGCAGAATCTCTTAATGAGTGGTTGGAAGTAATATCTAGATCACGACAAAATCCATCACCATTTAATGTACAAGAAATGTCAGCCGAGTAGCATCGTCGTCTCTGCTACGAGACGACGATGTTAATCGGCTGACAACCCGTGAAGACTTCATATATATATATATATATATATATATATATATATATATATATATATATATATATATATATATGGTGTTACAAAAAGGTACGGCCAAACTTTCAGGAAACATTCCTCACACACAAATAAAGAAAAGATGTTATGTGGACATGTGCCCGGAAACGCTTAATTTCCATGTTAGAGCTTATTTTAGTTTCGTCAGTATGTTCTCCCACCTACGCTCAATGGAGCACGTTATCATGATTTCATACGGGATACTCTACCTGTGCTGCTAGAACATGTGCCTTTACAAGTACGACACAACATGTGGTTCATGCACGATGGAGCTCCTGCACACTTCAGTCGAAGTGTTCGTACGCTTCTCAACAACAGATTCGGTGAGCGATGGATTGGTAGAGGCGGACCAATTCCATGGCCTCCACGCTCTCCTGACCTCAACCCTCTTGACTTTCATTTATGGGGGCATTTGAAAGCTCTTGTCTACGCAACCCCGGTACCAAATGTAGAGGCTCTTCGTGCTCGTATTGTGGACGGCTGTGATACAATACGCCATTCTCCAGGGCTGCATCAGCGCATCAGGGATTCCATGCGACGGAGGGTGGATGCATGTATCCTCGCTAACGGAGGACATTTTGAACATTTCCTGTAACAAAGTGTTTGAAGTCACGCTGGTACGTTCTGTTGCTGTGTGTTTCCATTCCATGATTAATGTGATTTGGAGAGAAGTAATAAAATGAGGTCTAACATGGAAAGTAAGCGTTTCCGGACACATGTCCACATAACATATTTTCTTTCTTTGTGTGTGAGGAATGTTTCCTGAAAGTTTGGCCGTACCTTTTTGTAACATCCTGCATATATACAATATAGTGTTTTCATTTATTTCAGAGCAACTTCAGCCCCATACTTTCTGAATCGTCACAAATCTCCAAAGCAGTGAGAATGTTCAAGACAGAGCAGAGACGTCATGCTGTGAAACTCAGGGATACATGTTCAGGTACGTGGAGGACTAGCATCATACGCAATAGCGTTCCATTTTCACAGGAAATTGAGCTGAAACTGCGGACCTGCAAAACTTGATGCAATATTTGATCAAGCATGACAACAGAGCATTTTATAACAAACTTTGCATGGCATCTGAAGGCAACAATGATGAAGCTGACATTGACTGTGACGACAGTAGCAGTGGGTGTGATGAATTAGCAGCTGACAGCAGCTGTTGTACGAATGTAAACTGCGTGTATTGCAGGTTCAGTTCACCACAGTGGTATTATAGACTCCTTGATTAAGCGTGTGCGATCTAATTGTGTCACAGAGGGTTACATATAATAATCATTCTAAATCCAATATTATTTTTGTATGTTTCTGGTACATTGTTGTATTTATTAATGGCTCGTAGCATAAAAAATGTGTTTGTGATATCTTTTCGAGCACAAATGACATATGTCCATAGCAGTTTTTGTTCTCATGTGTGAAATATAACACTATGTATTTGCGAATGCATGTTATGTCTCTTACGGTGTCAACGTATCCCTACGAAATACGAAATTCCGTATATATCGCTGCATTATGACGGTGGACAGTTTAGTCTCGTTTTCCAAAAACTTGATCTTTGGACTAATATGGTTTTTTCCGAAAAGCCCTTCAATTCTGTTAGAACTCGTGATGAGCTGCAAGTCCTCTTCGCTACCACTTATTGAAACAATATCGTCTGTATATGCAAGCCAATTTGTTGTGTTATTATCCAGATTTATTCCACCTTGGTTTAATTTTTAGTGTTCTCTATCTATCTTTTGTAGAATTAAATTAAAAAGTAGTGGAAATAATGCGTCTCCTAGTTTAACCCTTCCGGCATTTTCGCTGTTGGTGCAGTAAACCCGCCGCATCAGACACGGCGTTTTAATTCATTTCTTCTTTACATCTAACTGTATTCGCGACACATGCTACAGACAGTATCCAAATACAGTAATGGATGTACCTGCAAAATTATACCATTGTACGACACATAGTTCTGGGGATATAACGTCACTGACATTCAGCTATCTGAAAACGAAACTGCAGGGCGAAATGCTCCAGAGATACATGTGAAATACGCACAAATATGTGTGAAATATGTGTGACATGTGTGTACGTGAGCAAAGCCATGGGTGAAAAGCTCCTCCTAAACACCTGGATTGATTTCAACCAGATTTGGTAGATATATTACATACTATTTGGAAAGAAGTGCTATGCATGTAAGAACCAGCAACCTCCTATTGGGATGGGGGTGATAACATGAAGAGAGAAGAAGAGAGGAGGAAATGGACAAACAGATTGGGGGAAGGAGGATACAGACACAGATAGTGGAAGAGGGAGGAGTTACACAGACGATGGGGGACTAAGAAATGTACTTCGAGGTGTGCGGAGGAGATACAGAGGGGAGAAGATACACTTAGATAACAGAGGAGATGAAAAGATGGGGAAGGAGCAGACGGACAGAGAGGGAAAAAGCAGATGGGCAAACTGCGGGGAGAGGATGGACAGAGTGTGGGCCAGGCGGAGATGGACGGAGAGAGTGGGCAGCAGGAGATGGTCACAGAGGGTTTGGGGGGGGGGGGGGGGGGTTTACATACGTTCGGTATCTGTGTAGTATTTTGTTTACATTGATGAATTTGTTCATTTGTGTAATATAGGTCGTATCATCCAAGTTCTCCTTGCTATGTACCTAAACCCATTTGATATATTTAGCACTTTCTGATGATGGAGAATCTTGACAAAACTTCAGTATATCTTATACATTTTTAAAATTCGGGAACGTACGTTGGTAAGTTTTATTGTGATTGAAAACTTCGTTACTGGATGGAAGGAATGATGAACTGCGTCTTTTTTGGAGGAATATTCTAAATAGATTGCTCAATTTTTTACAGTAGCAATAGATATTACTCCAATTGTGGCTGGTTAGCTTCCTGTTGAATTTTAAGTGAAGTATGCTTTCACATTATGAAATATATACTACATACAGAAAGGTAGGTAGTTTCCTATGAAAATGCAGTTACCACTTCTAAATTATGACGTCAAATATTAAAGAGAGCCCTTTGTAAGTGAAACACAAAGTGCAAAGTGGAAATTACTCTACAATACTAAGTCATGGTACATATTTCTACATGTGTAGACATTTTGGAAAAATTGTACTTATGAAATGAGCAGAGGAGAAACAGATTCAGGAGAAAGACATTTTACCTACTGTCATGGGTATTAATTTCATAAACTTACTGTCAGTCATCCATATGCTACTTACAATTTATGTAAAGGTAAACTTTAGTGATTTAACGAAGATTGCGTAAAGGACATAAAACTGACGGGTTACTCTGCAATTACAATGTGTATTGTATACGCTATTATATTTAACATATTTGTATTTCAGATTATTTATGTGAAATAAACTTTAACATGTGTTTTATTTGTTTCAACAGATATGGATACGTTTAAAATATGAACGAAATTGGACATCATGTAAAGAGAAATTAAACAAGTGACTATAATAAAAAAATATGGGAATAATAATTCAACTGTCGCGGATTTAGCTCCACTGGACAGCTTATCAAGCTTTCATAAAAGTAAACGTTACTTAGGACGTTTCTCTCTGAACTCTGTTCTTCGCATACTTAGTGCATTACACATATCCCTTACATATTCCTGTATTTTTCTGTTTCGGATATATGTTTTGTGTAAAAAATGGGCACGTGAAGTCTGATCCTAAATTGAGTTTTCCAAGCAGTGGCTTCTTATTGTGGATATCACTGAACTGATAGCCTGGGACTGTACCTAGTATTTACTTATGTTACTGTCTCTGCTGAAAGGTGATCGATATTTAGTATTCGTCCTCCGTAATCAAGGATAATATTGTTTCTGGCTGTAACTGCTGAAGGTTAACAATTGGATGTAATTTTTTAGTTACTTGACACGTTATCTACCAGTATCCTACACCACGTCCCTTTGTTTCATGACATAAAGCATAGTCGAGTATTGTTCAGTTTGCTTCATCACTGTCGCCTCACCGTTGTCATATTGTGGGCGCGTAAATGTAATGGTGGACGTCGTCAAGCTATGGAAAGACGTGTGCTACAGTCTCTCTGTAAACTGAAGAGCAAACAGCAACTGTTTGGGAAAGTGAAATTTCCCGGAAGAACGTTGCGGCTGCCGTACCGGCTGACTAAGAGAGAATTTCGCCTCTAGCATTGCAGAGTAGAGAGCTATGATTTACGTAGATTTTGTTGGTATGAGTTTCTTGCTTCAGTTATAAGCATTCTGTCTACGAAGTTTCTGTTTGTGTGCGTTCGTTAACACATTGCAGAAATCAAATTTCACATCTTCGATTAAACCGCAGGAATTCCTCGACACATCAAAATGTTTGCGCCATGAGATAAATGCATCGCTGCTTAGCTGATAGTTGTACTACGAAAATTAAGTACTTGCACAAATTAGATGTTCGACGATACCTGATTATTCTTTAACATGATGATCACGTGTGCGCGAAATATGTATCTCTCTTGCTGAGCGGCCACCGCTACCAACTGTCATCCTGCCGTGTTCAGCAAGGGATTTTTGTTTGGCGGCAAGACTCGGATCTGTACGCTCAGCGCCGTGAGGCAGCTGAGGAATTATTTGAGTAAGAAGTAACGGCTTCGAGGTCTGGAAAGCTGGCAACGGCTGGAATAACGGTGGTCTGACCCCATGCCCCATCAGACGGTAACCAAATGCTGTAAAGCAGAGGTCGAAACGGAGGCCGGTCACGGGTCAGCATAGCGCGCTCCTTTGAGCCTGCTCGCGGAGATACTTTCCATAATTAATTAACTAGGAGACTCAGAACGATATATGATGTCGTAAAATGACCATCGAGGAAAGATACTAGCCCCACCGTGTTAACTCTAGGCTTAACTCACTGTAAATTTGAATTGTGGGTGGTTTCGTTCAATTTCGGAGAATACACAAGAACTGGATATTGTGCGAAAGTGTATGAGACCTGGCAACGGAGCGCCCGACGCCGAAACAACTAAGGAATTTGCGACATCTCATATGATTCTTAGTCTCCCGGTTCATTAAAAAAAGTATCTCCCGAGTAGGATAAGAGGAGCACACTATGCTCATCCATGACCGGCCACCGTTTCGACCTCTGCGTTACGGCATTTGATTACCGTCTGGAGGGGCATGCCGTCAGAATCACTGAAGGGATTCTAACCAACTATGCAATCTCACTTCTAGACAAATATATCAAATACGGCATTTACAAACGTATTTACGCATGATAATATTAACAAGGCGATGTTTGGTCTCCGCAAAGACGTAGGATTGGGAGACAATGGCTTTAGCACCCACTTAAAGCGAACAAGGTACGAAGCTGTTACGGGATTCAAGTTAGATTTTCAGAGAATACGCTGCGGAGTTACATGGGGTGGACAAAAATGTGAAAACACCCAAAACACGACACATTGCCATGCCTAATATGGTGCAGACAGATCGTTAGCATTCAAAACAGCTTCCAGCAGTCTCGGAAGAGATAAATACGCGTCCTGTATGGTTTTCAAGGAATTCAAAATGGCTCTGAGCACTATGGGACTTAACGTCTGAGGTCATCAGTCCCCTAGAACTTAGAACTACTTAAACCTAACTAACCTAAGGACACCAAACACATCCGTGCCCGAGGCAGGATTCGAACCTGCGACCGTAACAGTCGCGCGGTTCCGGACTGAAGCGCCTAGAACTGCTCGGCCACCACGGCCGGCGGTTCTCAAGGGAATCCTACAAAATAGCGACAAGTTCAAATAAAGATATTGGAGGTGGATAGCGATCAAGCATCGTTCTCTCCAAAGTAGACCACAAACCCTCAATATTATTGACACCTGGACACCCTGGTTCCAGGGTGAAATGTGACAATTCATCCGTGTGATCACAAAACAATTCCTACGAGCTTTGTATTTCGTGTTGGAAAACAGCCTCACCACTGGGGAACTTGTACCATGTGATGGACTTGTTCAGCCCAGTTGGTCAGTTAATCCTTGGCAGAAATGCAGCCTGGAAGAGTACCTATGAGGCCCATGGCACACAGCGATATGGGTGCCAAATTATCACCAAACCCCCGCAATATGTCACTCTTGGCAGCAAGCAGTCTGCATCGTATGCGTGGAACGGCGTACCCCAGACTTAAACACTGCCAGATGTCGTAAGCAAAATAGCTACCAAATAGCTTTCTTCCATTACTCTACAGTCTAGGTTTTACGTCTTCGAGACCACGTTTTCCTGTTACGAGCATTTGCATCACTAATGAGTGGTTTTGGAATTTCGCGTGTTTCTCGCGGTGTTTCCATATTTTTGTCCAACCCCTATAGCTCCTGTCTTAGCTGGCAATTATCAAGAATATCTTGCACAGCTAAGGGTTCCAAGTGACTCGATAAGAGTACGTTACTCCTGTTCACAAAAAGATAAAAGATAGGATGCGTACAACTGCAGATGAAGTTCGCTGGCGCCAGGCCGTTGTAGGATACGTGAACATATTCTGAGCTCAAATAGTACGACTTTCCTGCAGGAGAATGGGCTTCACTCAAAGAATCGGCACGTATTCAGAAAAAATAACACTCGTGTGAAACACATCTTGCTTAATTCATTCCTGAAATCTTGCAAACATTAAGAATATTCCATCTTCCTAGATTTCTGAAAATCGTTCGGCATTGCACCAAATTGTCGAATTCAGACCAAGATTCTGTCATACGAAGTATCTCCTCAGATATGTTATTGAATCGATCGATATTTGAAAAACTGAAGCAGCAGGCTAGCCTGAATGATGAATAATCAACAGCCACGAAACGGAACATAATAAGACAATTTATCAAATCAGCATATGAGATTGTTTGCTGACGATACTGCCGTCTACAGTAAATCGTCTTTGCTGGATAACCATCAGGAAATACTGAAAGATTTGGAGAAAATCTCCACTTGAGAAGCTCACCGGACAAAAAATGGTCATTCCAGCTCCCGCGCACGTGTGAATCGTTAAACCTCTACGGACGGCACAGCGATCGAGTCACGTTTTCGACCGCGTGTGTACTGAATCTGCGTGAACATCAGGCAGTAGCCATCAGTGAGACATTTATTTTTCAACCGGACATTGTACTTAATCATGGATAAATGCGAGGACGTGACAAAACGGCAGAAACGGGCAACAGTGTTTGGCCGTGCCCGTGGCCATGCTGTGTGAAGTTATTGATTGTGTTGATGTTTCGTTGTGGACTGTTCAGTGTGTCTACAAGTTGTGTTGTAACACACGTGGCTACGGAACACGACGTCAGAAATGTAGTCGGAGAATGATCCTGACAGAGAAGGACTAGAAACGCATTTAATGGTTTGTGACTCATAATCGCATCCGCACCCAACAGGAATAGCTGCAGGCACTGAATGAAGGTCCATCGCCGGCCGGTGTGGTCGAGCGGTCCTAGGCGCTTCAGTCTAGAACCGCGAGACCGCTACGGTCGCAACTTCGAATCCTGCCTCGGGAATGGATGTGTGTGGTGTCCTTAGGTTAGTTAGGTTTAAGTAGTTCTAAGTTCTAGGGGACTGATGACTTCAGACGTTAAGTCCCATAGTGCTCAGAGCCATCTGAACCATTTGAAGGTCCACCCCAAACCTTAAGCTAGAGAACATTGCGACGGGGACTTCAAGCAATGAACATTTCGAGTCGGTCACCTCACAAGAAACCATTGGTCACACATACACATAAAGACGACAAAAGCAATATTCATCGGGATGGAAGAATATATGACTTGTTTTCTGAACATTCCCCCACTCTACTACATATGGACTGGCCTGCAGAATCACCTCACTTGAACCTCTCAGAAAATCTGTGGGACGTGTCAGAACAGCAGGTAAAACACCCAAATCAGCATCCCAGCAATTTGGTGGAATTGAGCGATCAAATTCTAAGAGAGTGGCTTAACCTCTATGCGACGAACTAGCACTACCTGGTGGTCGCGGCAATTCCGAGAGCTGGTATTCAAATCGTCGATCAGATGCGCAAAACTATAGACCTATATCTCTGACGTCGATCTGTTGTAGAATTTTAGAACATGTGTTTTGCTCGCGTATCATGTCGTTTTTGGAAACCCAGAATCTACTCTGTAGGAATCAACATAGATTCCGGAAACAGCGATCGTGTGAGACTCAACTCGCTTTATTTGTTCATGAGACACAGAAAATATTAGATACAGGCTCCCAGGTAGATGCTATTTTCCTTGACTTCCGGAAGGCGTTCGATACAGTTCCGCACTGTCGCCTGATAAAGTAAGAGTCTACGGAATATCAGACCAGCTGTGTGGCTGGATTGAAGAGTTTTAAGCAAACAGAACACAGCATGTTGTTATCAATGGGGAGACGTCTACAGACGTTAAAATAACCTCTGGCGTGCCACAGGGGAGTGTTATGGGACCGTTGCTTTTCACAATATATATATGAATGACTTAGTAGATAGTGTCGGAAGTTCCATGCGGCTTTTCGTGGATGATGCTGTAGTATACAGAGAAGGTGCAGCTTTAGAAAATTGTAGCGAAATGCAGAAAGATCTGCAGCGGACAAGCACTTAGTGCAGGGAGTGGCAACTGACCCTTAACATAGACAAGTGTAATGTATTGCGAATACATAGAAAGAAGGATCCTTTATTGTATGATTATATGATAGCGGAACAAACACTGGTAGCAGTTACTTCTGCAAAATATCTGGGAGTATGCGTGCGGAACGATTTGAAGTGGAATGATCATATAAAATTAATTTTTGGTAAGGCGGGTACCAGGTTGAGATTCATTGGGAGAGTCCTTAGAAAATGTAGTCCATCAGCAAAGGAGGTGGCTTACAAAACACTCGTTCGACATATACTCGAGTATTGCTCATCAATGTGGGATCCGTACCAGATCGGGTTGATGGAAGGGATAGAGATGATCCAAAGAAGAGCGGCGCGTTTCGTCACAGGGTTATTTGGTAACCGTGATAGCGTTACGGAGATGTTTAGCAAACTTAAATGGCAGACTCTGCAAGAGAGGCGCTCTGCATCGCGGTGTAGCTTGCTCGCCAGGTTTCGAGAGGGTGCGTTTCTGGATGAGGTATTGAATATATTGCTTCCCCCTACTTATGCCTCCCGAGGAGATCACGAATGTAAAATTAGAGAGATTCGAGCGCGCATGGAGGCTTTCAGACAGTCGTTCTCCCCGCGAACCATACGCGACTGGAACAGAAAAGGGAGGTAATGACAGTGGCACGCAAAGTGCCCTCCGCCACACACCGTTGGGTGGCTTACGGAGTATAAATGTAGATGAAGATGGTGCAACCATAATGCCGTCTCCATTTAAGGCACGTACAAATTATATACGCAGTTTTTCCCTCGTTCGATACAAGATTGGAATAGCGCAAAAAATCGATAATAAAACCCTAGGCCATGCACTGAATACTCTCTTCCGGTGCATATACACTGCTAGAAGAAAAAGATAAGTATACCCGGAAAGATGACTTCGATTTTGATCCGATGACGGCATATGCCACCTGGAGGATAGTAGATGTACGTAAAATGGTTTCAGCGTCGTCCACCAACAGATAGTGTAGTGGCATAGCTGTCTGAGCACGGCTTGTGTCTACCCTTTAATCGGGAATGTTCACAGCCAGAAGCCTAAGTGTGGTGCAAATGCGTGAAGCAAGCAGGGAACCACGCTACCGAGACGCACTGCAGCCAACTGACCGAGTCTGAAAGGGGTCAAACTGTGGCCTTCCGAGTGGTGAAATGGTCCTTTCGGAAAATTGCCACACAAGCTGGCTGGATTCGCTGTGTCATTTGTGCAACGAAGCTTGTATCAATGTTCACACGAAGACTCTCACCCCCATAGACGAGGTTCTGTATATCCATGTAGCACAGACGTCAGGATCGACGTATTGTAAGGGCAGCAGTGGCAGATCGTGCAGCAACCACAGCACAGATAAAAGGACTTGTGACCACAGACGAGTCAAGAAGAACCACCATTCCGTTTCTCCTTCACGCTACAGCATGGACGTGCACGGCTTGACCGGCGCCGTCAGAGCATCACCTGGAAGATGGAATGGCGTGCCGTGGTCTTCAGCGATGCAAGCATATTCTGCCTGCACGTAAGTGATGGTCGCTTGCGCGTACGACGTAGACCTATTGGGCGCTGTCTTGATTGCATTCGTCCAAGATACACTGGGCCGAACCCAGTCCTTATGGTTTGTATTACGATAAGCTGAAACTCTAGTTCACTTTTCTTGTTTCTAGAGAGGTCGCTAATCAGCGTTCGTTACGTGCAGATTATTATTAAACGCATTCTTTTGCCGTTCTCGCAAGAGGAAGATGATGTGCTGTTCCAACAGGATAACGCTCGCCCACACGCTGCCAGTGAAACTCGAACGTGCTATGCAAGACGTGCTGCTATACCTTTTGGCCAGTACAATCTCCGAACTTGTCTCCAATCGAACACGTGCGCGATATGATGGGACGAGAAGCGAATTGCGCGACTCGTCAGCTAACAACTGTTGCAGAACTGCGTGAATAGGTTAAGCAGGCGTATGATAACGTATGGCGGGCCAGTATTTACCATCTGTTCGATTGACGAAGTGCCATAGTCAGCGCCTGCACTGCTCCCCATGTGGTGCCTCAGATCCGCTTTTGCTATTGATCTCTAAATGTAATCGTTTTATGTACTCCATATGTACTGATGGAACAATAAATTTTGAGTGAACTGGAAACCTCTAAAAGGGTGTACTAATTTTTTTCCGACACTGTATGTCTAGAGGTATGAGGGCATGCTAAAAAGTAATGCCTCCGAATTTTTTATGTTAAAACCCTCAAATGTTTTAAAATAAAACAAACGTTATTAACATTCTACAGCTGTAATCCTCATGTCTACGTATTTGCAGGCCTGTGCGGCTAGAGAGCCCCGAATTGTAGCGTGTAACACGGTAGGATGTAACGTAACTATGTCGGTGCGTGCGAAACAGCGTTCTGTAATAGAGTTTCGAATTCGGAGTGTTCTTCCACACACGGAGCACCCTATCCTTCAGCATGACAATGCCAAACCAAACACGAGTGCTGCGACATATGCAACAATCGAGCCGTTTTTGTTCACTGTCATCAATCACCCTCCATACGGTCCCGACTTGGGCTTTTCCGATTTTAAGCGGTTAAAGGCGCTTCAGTCTGGAACCGCGCGACCGCTACGGTCGCAGGTTCGAATCCTGCCTCGGGCATGGATGTGTGTGATGTCCTTAGGTTAGTTAGGTTTAAGTAGTTCTAAGTTCTAGGGGACTGATGACCTCAGATGTTAAGTCCCATAGTGCTCAGAGCCATTTGAACCATTTTTTCCGATTTTCACCTTCGAGGAATTCGCTTTGATAGTAATGAAGCTAGCAAGCAGAGGTGAGGTTAAGGCTCCGTCAACGAAGTCAAACATTCTATAGTGACTGTATCAAGAAACTGTTGTCTCGTGAGGAGAAATATGTTAGTCGCCAGGGTGATTAT
The DNA here is from genome assembly GCF_023864345.2 of Schistocerca serialis cubense. Classification (NCBI taxonomy): domain Eukaryota; kingdom Metazoa; phylum Arthropoda; class Insecta; order Orthoptera; family Acrididae; genus Schistocerca; species Schistocerca serialis. The sequence goes on along the minus strand of NC_064640.1, from coordinate 300,543,438 downwards.
GTTGAGAAATCGATATGTGGACATGAAGAATAAAGATGTAGAATGTTAATAACGTTAGTTTAATTTTACGTGAGTAAAGTAGAGTCGCATTAATATGAATGACATTCACATGTATACGCGGTCTCACCAAAATTGTATTTGCAGGTGCTTGGCAATGGTGATAAATGACGAAACATTCTGTCATTAATAATTACAAGCAGCTATTCTGGTGCATCTTTCTAATAAACATAACATTAACTGTCATCCTATTGGCCCTAAAGAAGAAAAATTCATACATTTTCGTGTTGGCTGACACCGTTGATCCTCCTAGATTACAGTAATTTAATTATCATTTAATTTGCGAAAGCTACTGACCCGAGTTATGTCAGTTAGAAAACCTGCAGAGCACGTATGGATGTGCGACATATCCCTACGGTGACGTAAACGAGTTGCTGTTTTTCAGGAACATTCATTTGCGCAGCCAACTTTAATTGGTTGCTGGTCGTTCTCGTGTGCAAGAGGAATTCCAGGTAACAAAGCTGAAAGGTGAGGACTTTGCAGTCAGGATCATGAATTGAAAATTTAGTCTTGCGTACGCCCGCTGATCGAGAAATTTCACGCAACACGCCGTCGGAATCCGACACAGTGGAACTGTGTCACGGATGTTGTGGCAACAGTTGAATTAGACGCATTTGGGAGTATCGCTTGTCACATCACTGTCGATACAATTACACACGATTTCTGCACAAGAATTTCACGTTAAGAATGCTTCTGCCAACTTCTTCTTCTCTATTGTAAATGAAGTTTCTGATTTCCTCTTCCTTCAAGACTCCTGAACATGGTCACGCTGAGATAGGTGAAAGTGTATACGTGGGGGAGACAAATCTGAAAGAATTGAAATCATCCATGCAAATGTTAACATGTTGACAATGGAAAATTGTAGTTAGTTACGTACCACGCTGCTATTAGATCGCTGAACGGTGATTAGAATCATTGTAATTGTGTAACAGAACTAAGAATTGCGTAATAGAACTCAGCCAACGAAAGACGCAGAAAATCGCTTCACTAAAGCATCTTTAATGGTTGTATGCTGAAACTCTGAATTTCTTTGCAAACCAGGCGCAGTCATCGGATACCTGTAACTTATGCTTTGGCATGCCATTCCTCGATTAAGAATTTCTGTATCACCTCAGGAATCATAGTTCACATGAAGTCTATAGAGAAAAAGAAAAAATGGTGCTTCGTGTACATCAAATAGCTTGTGGAAAAATTAGGCTAAGGTGTTTTTCTATGTTGGACGGTACAGGACATACAATCATATCATCTACCATCTGCAATCCAGCAGAATTTTTAGAAAACTCCCAGGTCTAGAACTTTGACGATTAATGAAATCGCAGCTTAGTATTCAGCGTCCAACTCACTCTAAATATCTGAATTTGTGACTCTCTTCTAAAATTCCCTACCTCAGAGTTGAGCGCGAAGCAGGCAGTTTCTTGAGTAATGTACACTTCTCACTTAATACCTGTACAACAGTATCTCGGAGATTAAATGAGTGAAGAATGACTATAGGAGCTAACAGAAACAGGTAAATGTTTCGGCCCGTATCTCTGTATCGGAGTGCTGTAGTGCAACATCTGGCCGCCAGATAGCAGCTAATGACGATAACCTCGCCAGCTGTGAGTCGCAGACCCTCAGCCGATTTCGTTTCTCAGGCCTATTTAACACTGTACTTAAACTGTTCGTTCCTCTCATTCATGCAGAGAGCGAACCCAGATTTGACTAGAGTAGTTACGAGTAACGTTGTGCGAGATAGTCTTAGCTTCTCTGCCTGAAGGATCTGAAATGACCGATACTCAAGAAAGCAGCAGAAATTGTACCGTATGGCCTGTCGATGCGACGACAAGAAATTACGACGCGTGACAGCTGATAAATAATTTAGACACTTTCTAGAATTACTACTGAGACTGAAATCGATTAATATTCTTCCCTAAGCTCCCATATGGAGTCTTCAGATAAAATTAGACTAAGTAGTCATGTTGAGGTTGAAGCTCTTCTGTCCGTGTTTGCTGACAAATAAATTTGTTTTTGGGAGGGGTCCCCTCCTTAAGCAGAATGCAGCTCTTTTTTTCTTTTGTTCTATTGCACTGATATGTTTCGCTAAAGTTTCAGCATTGTCAGTGGGTTTTTATTTTCATTCGTAGTTTGTAAACAGCGACAGTGAAAGCTAAATAGCGCAGTTTCCACAGTGAAGATAAAAGTGACCAGAAAAAAGTGACAGACTGTGAAAGGAAAACCATTCTAATGCGAAACGCACAGAGCAAGAAAACCACAGCTTTTGCTAATAAGAACATGCCAAGGCAATGGAAGAAGGAAAAACTGTATTTTCCTCGAGGCAGAACCGATCTAACAACAAATTTAGACAAAGTAATTGACTAAGAGAGTACACAGTTATTTTTCGCACATCTGTGAGACGAATCAAGAAAAAAACGTTACTAAAAGGAACAATAAGAAAGTACTGTCTGTCAAGCCACATACCCATCTTCTTCTCCTTCCTACGCTGGGTAAGCATGATATTTATCAGCTGCCAATGTTAATGTTAAAAGAGTGTTCCGATACCTTTCCTATTGACACATGCAACATACTGGTATTCAGAATATAGATGTAGAAGTAGTTTTTTGAGGCGAATATGTAGGCTACATTGTAGTTTTATCTTTTTCTGTAATCTGCACGCTTAATCACATATCAACAACGTGTTGAATACCTGGGCACCACAGGGTTACCCAAAACGTTATCTTATTTTTAGTTAGAAATACAGGGTGTTCAAAATAGTATTTCGTATTTCGAGACGTAGTAGTATGGATTTAAAAAAAAGTTTGATAAACATGGGCTCTAGAATGTCTAACCTATGGACACTTGCTAATCTTCACTGCTGTGAAACACGTATCTTGTGCTCGTAGCTCTTCAGGTATGCATTGTAGAGCCCATGTCTACTGAACATTTCTTCGTTGTTTCAATCCATATTAGCACCATTCAAAATATAGTATACTTTTTTAAATACCCTGCAATCGCATCAAGACTTACACACAATAATTGTGGTATCAACAGAAGTATTAGGACGCAAGGCAAATTTTGCTAGGCAGATTTAAATGGTTTGGACTGGCTGTTGTAATATGACACTTGGCAAATTCACACACTCGTCCCCAACATAAGTTTCCAGCGTAAGCCGCTCACATGGTTTACTGTCGTAACTTTTCCTCTGAGATATTCTCAAAGTAATAAATGTAGTGAAATTAAACCGAGACTTCATGTTGGGTGACAATTCCGTCTAAGTTCCCCGCTAAACAGACTACCAAATACATTATCGTCCGTGTGTGTGATATCATAAATATTGAAGATTGTAGTTAATTATGAAATCAGAACACGTAAAAAGTTTCAAATACCTGGGATCTAAGTAATCTACAATTACAACCAGGCTGTTGAACAAGAAATAAATAGAGTAGTGTGCGAAATGAGTGTGAAAAATAGTGGGTTGTCTCAGTGGCCACTGTTTATGGAGCGCATCTCTTCCTTACCGTTCTAAATTGCAACAATGCACAGTGTTTCAAAAAGATTAATCCGATCTGACATGACTATACACCGATCAGCCAGAACATTATAACCACCTACCTAATAGCCCACCTTTGGTACGGATAACAGCGGCGATACATCGTGGCAAGGAAGCAATGAGGCCTTGATAGGACGCTGGAGGGAGTTGGCACCACATCCCCACGCACAAGTCATCTAACGCCCGTAAATTCCGGAATTCCGGGCAGAGGGGGGGGGGGGGGGGTTGATGATGAGCTCTGACGCCACGTTCTCTCACACGCTAGATGTGATCGATCGGGTTCAGGTCTGGCAAGATGGGGGGGGGGGGGGGGGGGGACAGCACATCAGTTGGAACACGCCGCTGTGTTCCTCAAACCACTTCATCACACTCCTGGCCTTGTGACATGGCGCATTGTCTTGTTGAAAAATGCCACTGCTGTCAGGAAACATGTTCGTCATGAAGAAGTGTATGTGGTCTGCAACCAGTGTGCGATACTCTGAGCCATCACAATCTGCTTTCAGTCAAACTCAGATACATCGTGTGGCTCCCCCATTCTACACACAGACAGCACGCCCACTGATACTACATGGACTACGCATTTGTCTGACAAGCAGTCATTCCCTGTCAGGTGACGCTGCTGTCTCCTGGACGGATTTATATCAATATTTCTGACTGATTAGCATATTATCTACAAGAACTAATATAGAAACTTGGGGAAAATTTTAATTTAAGTATCGAAACTAAACGAAAAGCCATAGCAACAGCTGTCAGTTGCTAATTCATGTGATTACCAGTAGGTGTTTATCTAGTGCTCCTAGCTCGTTCATTAACTTAATGTGTGTCTAGTCTAGATGCCGACAAAAAAAACAATAAAAGACTTTTGCCTTCCAATTAACAACAAGTGCAATTCATTAACAACTGTGGGGCGTCATTTTCATCGAGAGTACAGCACAGCAACTCCTAAAGCATAGTGCATTCGCCAATGACACCTGCAGTTTCAAGACACAGTTTGTTTATGACAGGGGAAATCCGCAGGTCGTCTCCGGGTTCAAGGCGTAAATCACATTCAACAGACTTTTGCACGTAGTCCAAAGAAATGCACTCATCGTACCAACTGAGAGTTAACCAGTCACCATGCTTCTGTTCTAACACTGCAGCTCCCTACGTAAATTTAAAAGTCATTCTAACAAAACTTGATGATAATTAACTGCATTTCTTCAGCTAGTCATATAGTTACGTAAATGGGTATTTATATGTTACGAGAAACAGCAATGTTAAAAAACGGTTTTAAATTGGACGATGTAATGAACAGAAATTTATTTCCCATCCAGGCATGGCAAAACAATGAAATATATGCATCAGTTCTCTGCACAGCGCTGAACAGAGTTTTCTTTCAAGTACACACAGATTTCATACTGATAACTGTCATCAATTAATAAGTTCATAAAGCATTGCGAATGCATTTTCAGTGTGAATTTCATTTTCCATTATCAATAAATCGTACTTGGCGCACGAAAACTAACTTTCAACTCTGCGTCTAGACAAAAACTGTACCACTCGAGCCCATGACGAAGACAACTGCTTTTGGTCTGTATGACAAACGACATATTACTGCATTAAGTTCTACATCATTCTAGAACCGGTAACTGGTCAAATTAACTTTTGTATGCAGTTTTCTGCACATGTGAGTCAACAGTTATAAAGAAAGCACGCCCCTTGACGTTAGTAAAAATATATAAAAGTAAAAATTATTATATATTATTGTACATAATTTTGAAATAGAGTTTTGTAAAAGTTGCGGTGTAAGCCATATTGCTAAAATAATAAAGATTTTATATTTTCCTTCACAAGGGTGTTTTTATGAAAACTTGAATTTGCTTTTGAAAAACTATAACAGTTCTTGATTTAACGGGTAACATGTTACTACGAAAAATTTCGTATCTAAAGTATTGTAAAGTGTGAAATTCATGCCATTTGTCCGCAGCTCGTGGTCGTGCGGTAGCGTTCTCGCTTTCCGCGCCCGGGTTCGCGGGTTCGATTCTCGGCGGGGTCAGGGATTTTCTCTGCCTCGTGATGACTGGGTGTTGTGTGATATCCTTAGGTTAATTAGGTTTAAGTAGTTCTAAGTTCTAGGGGACTGATGACCATTGATGTCAAGTCCCATAGTGCTCCGAGCCATTTGAACCAATCATACCATTTGTGGTGAAATAAAACAAATGGAATTCATGTGATAGCTAAGTTCTTTTAAAAATAAAAATATTGTTTCGGAGTATTACAGAAAAATCCGCAAAAGTGTGAAATTTAAATAAATATTTTCACATAGTATACCGATCCCACTGACTTGCAATTTTAGGTAAAACATAGCTAAAAGTGAATGGAATCCCAAATTTCGTCATGCAGGCTTAATATCGTTATCCACTATTGATCAAAGATTCCCGTTATTCCGATTCGTTACTCTGCCTGGGAAGCCTTGAGGTTTTGGTTTTTCAAACCACACTCTACTCAGCTTCTAAAATCCCTTCACGATGGTAAATGTGAATGTCGTGTGACTAGGGCCTCCCGTCGGGTAGACCGTTCGCCGGGTGCAAGTCTTTCAATTTGACGTCACTTCGGCAACTTGCGCGTCGATGGGGATGAAATTATGATGATTAGGACAACACAACACCCATTCCCTGAGCGGAGAAAATCTCCGGCCCAGCCAGGAATCGAACCCGAAAGCTTCGTGAATGCATTCTAGGAGTACAGATGAAGGATGATAATTTTCGTTCACGTTTAGCGTTCAGTGATGAAGCTACATTTCATTTAAGTGGGAAAGTGAACCACCATAACGTAAGAATATGAAGGACACAATAGCCACACATCGTACTCGAGCGCCAGAGAGACTCTTCAAAGCGTCTTGTGCTTTGTACTGTTCAGCAAGTACAGACCTATAGCCCTTTTTTTGGTAACATTCAGTTACAGGAATCGCATCCCAGGATATGTCGGAGAGATGGTCTCATCCACAATTGCGAGAATATGTAACAGCATTTCTTAACAATGAACTGCCCCTAAAAGGACTCGCTCGTGAAAGGCGTAAGGACCATTAGCCTACATGGTTGCCACGTTTCACGATAAGTGACTTTTTTTTACGTGTGTTTGTAAAATACTGCGTGTATGCACCTCCAGTTGTTACCAGTTACAACGACTCTGTGTGAACTTCGACACCAGATGACAACATCACTGAATGCAGAAAATCCATGCACAGAAAAGTATGGGACGAGTCTCACTATCGTCTGTTTTTTTGCCGAGAGTCTGGTGGAGTGTGCAGGGGACATTTCTGAAAGATAAATGAAAACTTCGATGCTAAGCGTAATCGAAAAAGTACCCCAAAGTTTCAGGTGTCAGCAGCATGTCAAATGTAAAATCAGGTGCTTCTTTTGAGAATAAAAACCTCATAGTTCAAAGAGTAAGCTAAAATTTATTGCAGGTTTCTAACTCCATTCATAGCGAAATACAGCTCAATGGCAGTAACGCTCGCCGCGTCCGTGTCATTCCATAAGCATGTGTCTCCCGGGTCGCACCAAATGGCGAGCATCTCAAGGACTATGGCTTTGGCAAACCCAGGGCTTCTGAGCTAGGTTATAGTGAGTTCTTTGTCACCTAAGCTATGTGAATGCCTTAGCAACCACCGTGCGGCGCGGTGGCGGAACCATCTGTCTCTTGGCTTGACCGGTCGGATCGCTTGGACGGTGTAAACCACTGCAGAAAACAACTCAACCTCAAGGTATGACACGTGCTGACGAAGTGGATGGGTGTTGTGGTGAAACAGTCGCTAGGGCCAACCTCTGGGAATCTGCAGGACTTCAGTTGTATAAGGCCTATCCAGGGAAGTGGAGCTCTGTTTGGGTGTACTCTTGTTTCCACTGCTGCTTTTCGGAATATTATGGCTAGTTATCCAGTCAACAAAAAGAGTATACGATACTTCACCGAGAGTTTCAGCTCAAAAAAGATTACTTTGGGTAACAGGACACTCATCATGTCGTAAAATATGTTTCTGACAATTAACAAGCAAGAGGGGGGGCTGCTTGTCCTTCCAAGTGCTCTTGTAATGACAGAGATGCCTTAAAGGGGCTTATCTCTGCCACGCAACCGGAGACCACAACAGGCAAATGAACTACTCAAACTACAAATTCGTTTCCACAGGTAACAGACCGAAGTTAAGCAGTGTGTCACATCGCCGAAGTCACTACCCTCTCCATTAAAGGAGAACGCCGTGGTTAAGAGGTGTAGAGCGCAACGATGTAGTCCAAAGGCATTAGACCGCTCCGTACTTTTAGTGAATCTGATGAAGCACATCCTACAGATGACATTGACACTGAAATCTGTCTCAGGGAACCAATGAACGCCACAAAAAAAAAAAAAAAAAAACCTTCTGTTGCAGCAAACTCAACTCGACGGAAGGCTAACGGCAAAGAACTTCGCCACTGAGGTGGCCCATTTTTTTTACAATATAGTGTAAATGTCTTCAGGGCATAAGTGGGGGAACACAGACTCGTAGTTCAGGAAAAATATTTTTGTAGAAAATTTGTGTCTTCTGATATGGAGAGGAGCACGCACTTCGGTACTACTACAGTGTCGTTTTCTGCCATCGATCTTTCTTTACATTCCTTAAGTCTCACACACCCTGCTCTTTGGAATGTGGTCGGTGATCTACATTCCAGAGACCACTTCCCTATCTGGATATACGTATCAGAAAAAGTAGTCCCCTAAAGACAGCCGCCGAGATGGGAGCACGGCAAGGAAACTGGACCCTGTGCGTATGCGAACAGAGAGACAGCGTCTAGGAATGGGCGGATCACGTCACCAGTATTATCTACCACACCACTGATCCACCCATTGCCAAGTCCGCAGTACAACTAGGAAGATAGCCTGTTTGGTGATGGAATGCAAAAAGTCACTTCACAAGGAGGGATGTTCCCACGGTCCTCTGCAGGTTCAAGTGCAGACCATTAGTTGTAATGCTTACAGCCTTTCTGGCTGCAAGAGAGAAATACCTCCATATAATAGGAGATAACAAGACAAGATCGTGGCAGGCATTCCTGAAGTCCATAAACGGTTTCATTAAGCCTTCGATTGTATGAGTCACCATCAATCGGATTACAGGCAAACGTACAAAGTACCGAATTATGTTGTAATGAAGAAGGGTATTCTCCAGACCGACAAAAGAGACACTGCCCAAATATGGTGGAACACTTCGTTCACACAACTGCTACCACCAGACACGACCCAGCTTCCTGTCAACGTCGAGCGATCGCTGGTGTTTACTTCAGTTCTACCAACAACCAGGTTTACAGCCGTCCTTCCTCAACGTCGGAGGTGGAATCAGCACTGTCTGTACCACGGGATACGACACTAGATCACGGTAGTATTCATTACAGCATGATGCGGCATCTCAGTAGAAAAAGCCAAAAGAATCTTCTTCGATATCTTTAATTTCCTTTTTAGAAATAGTACAGTTCCCCGACTAGTGGAAGGAATCTCTTTTAATCCCCCTCCATTCTCCACGTTCAAACCTGGAAAGGACCGTACATGTCCGAATAGTTAACGTAGCGTTGCCCTCCTGGCTGAGTGACCTTTTACCACATAATGAACCACCTTGTGTGGATTTTAGAATTCAGACACTTCCTTAGTCGCTTTCAGTGGGAATACATGAAATATCATCTGCCACTGATAACCTGAATCTCCTGGAGGCGGCTATACTGTATAACATGTCTTTCCTTCGGAGGTGCCATCTTTTTTTCGCCTTGAGAGTGCCTGTGATGCTGCTTACAACCATAATATCTTCGGACAACTTATTGTATGGAGTTTACAGGGACGTTTTCCAGCTTTGCTACAATCCTTCCTAGCACCAAGTTATTTTAAGTATAGGATCTGTAACTTTCTATCAGCCTGGTTTACACAAGAGAATGGTGACCCTTGGTTCAACTGTCTCTATGCACTATGGGACTTAACATCAGAGGTCTTCAGTCCCCTAGACTTAGAACTACTTAAACCTAACTAACCTAAGGACATCACACACATCCATGCCATAGGCAGTATTCGAACCTGCGACCGTAGCAGCAGCACGGTTTCAGACTGAAGCGCTTAGAACCGCTCGGCCACAGCAGCCGGCCGAATGGCGACCCTCAAGGTTTTAAGAGCGGCTCTTTTCTTAATAGCTGTTAATGGTGTTGCGTCCATGGTAAGGAGCCCCGTGCAGATGTCCTCATCCTTTAGCAATTTCTCAATTTCCTGCTCTTCTTTTACCCTTTCAGCAATCACACGGCATTTGCAACCAACTGTGAAGAGGTTGGAGAGATGGCTAGACAATACAGTTATTAAATTTTCAACTGAAAAATCTGTGTGTGTTCTTTTTAACAGTTTGTCGAGTATTTTTAATCATCCATTAACCATAATCAGGACATCATTTTACATTTTATAGTTTTGGTGAGGTTCTTGGATGTCATATTCGATGAAAAAATAAGTTGGCAGCCACACTTGAGAGATCTGAAACTACAGTCTCTCAAAGCACTGAGTGTTTAACACGTGTAAGCCATCTAACATGGCGAAAGTAGAAAGTACGTTTGCTCCAATTTTATACACAGCCTTTGTATGATACCGCCGATTTTCGACTGTTCAATTATCCTAAGGACAAACACATACACACATGCCCGAGGGAGGACTCGAACCTCCGCCAGGACCAGCCGCACAGTCCATGACTGCAGCGCCTGAGACCGCTCGGCTAATCCCGCGCGGCCACCGATTTTCGTTTTGCAGTGTATGGGTCTGGTCGTCAGTCATACTTGAGGTATTTTGTACAACATGAAGAATCAGACTCACCACAGGGCCGCTTAGGACCAGCCCTATTCCTAACATCTATGCTGAGGCTGGGGAGCCAAAAGTTAACAGCAGCTTATGGTGCTGCATGCGTATGAAATCTATTTCCTTCTGCAATCACTTGCACATCATTACTCGCCCACACACGGAACAACATTTTAATAACTATGTTAGTGCAACGACAGCCTTAGTAATTTGTGAAAAGGACTACCTTCTAGAGATCTGTGAGGCGAATATTAATGTCTTACGCCAAGGTTCGAGAAAACCATTCCCTTGACTTCTTACGACGCCCAGACTTACACTATGTGATCAAAAGTATCCGGACACCTGGCTCAAAATGACTTACAAGTTCGTGGCGCCCTCCATCGGTATTTCTGGAATTTAATATGGTGTTGGCCCACCCTTAGCCTTGATGACAGCTTCCATTCTCGCACGTATACGCTCAATCAAGCGTGGGAAGGTTTCTTGGGGAATAGCAGCCCATTCTTCGCGGAGTGCTGCTCTGAGGAGAGAGATCGATGTCGGTCGGTGAGACCTGGCACAAAGTTGGCAATTCAAAACATCCAAAGCTGTTCTGTAGGATTCAGGTCAGGACTCTGTGCAGTTCAGTCCACTACAGGGATGTTATTGTCGTGTAACCACCCCGCCAAAGGCCGTGCATTATGAACAGGTGCTGGATCGTGTTGAAAGATGCAATCGCCATCCCCGAATTGCCCTTCAACAGTGGGAAGAAAGAAGGTGCTTAAAACATTAATGTAGGCCTGTGCTGCGATAGTGCCACGCAAAACAACAACGGGTGCACGTCCCTCCATGAAAAACACAAACACACCACCGCCTCCGAATTTCAATGTTGGCACTAAACATGCTGGCAGATGACGTTCAACGGACATTCCCCATACCCACACCCTGCCATCGGATCGCCACATCGTGTACCGTGATTCGTCACTCCACACAACGTTTTTCCACTGTTCAGTCGTCCAATGTTTGCGCTGCTTACACCAAGCGAGGCGTCGTTTGGCATTTACCGGCATGATGTGTGGCTTATGAGCAGCCGCTCGCCCATAAAATCCAAGTTTTCTGACCTCCCGCCTAACTGTCATAGTAATTGCAGTGGATCCTGATGCAGTATGGAATTCCTGTGCGCTTGTCTGGATAGACGTCTGCCTATTCCGCACTACGACCCTTTTCAACTGTCGGACAACAGACGAGATCGGCCCGAAGGTTTTTGTGCTGTACGTGTCCCTTCACGTTTCCACTTCACTATCACATCGGAGACAGTGGACGTAGGGATGTTTAGGAGTGTGTAAATCTCGCATACAGACATACGACACAAGTGACACCCAGTCACCTGACCACGTACGAAGTCCGTGAGTTCCGCGGAGTGCCCCAGTCTGCTCTCTCACGGTGTCTAATGACTACCGAGCTCGCTGATATGGAGTACCTGGCAGTAGGTGGCAGCGCAATGCACCTAATATGAAAAACTTATGTTTTGGGGGGTTTCCGGATACTTCTGATCACATAGAGTGTATTTCCGCAATCACGATCGATCGATTTTTTTAGCATTACTCGCCAACAAACTTTAACATTTTCTTGGGAGATTTTGTAAGACAGATCATAATTGTTTTGCTAATATCGTCCCCAATAATTCGATAGTATCCAAATTTGAAAATGTGGAGGTAAGACGAATACTAGTAACTTCTTCACTGTCAACTCGAATTTCGACATTTTGAGTCTAGTGGGTGGGGACGTTATTGAGTTGTAAGATATAAGTGCCCGATGGAAAAAAAAATCTGTGCCACGGATTGCACATGGCTAACTAATATGATTTCTTATATCTTACCACTTACATACTTTCATTGCGGCTGTATGGATTACTGAACACTACTGTATGACATTTAAAACAATTACAGAATCTCGAACATTATTTGTCTCTCATAGTGATCAGAGCCATTTGAACCATTATTTGTAATGGGGAGAATATAGGCTTGACTGAAAAGTTTCTCTGGTACTCTCATGCCTATTTAGCAGATTTACTATTTTTGTAAAAGTACCAACCAAACGGGTGCCAGAAACTTGTGCTCTTTAGAAACTGTAAGGTTTCAGATAATCGTAGATCACGACAGGTAATTATTTCATCCATAAAGAACGATTTAATTAAGGTTGTGACTTATAATTCAACGTTAACAAAACAGTTTGCTGTGTTTTTGACGGAAAAAAGCTATATATCTGAGAGAACACGGTACCACATCTATCAGACGCGCTGGCAGCTCTTAATACACTCAGAAAACTAGTCCCAAATATGAGTAGTAGCAGTAGTGGCAGTAGACGTCTTTTACAAGGATATTGGACATCGTTTAATATTACAATTTAAGAACAACAAAAATAAAGCTGTTCACATATACAGGCATTTACAGACTTATAGGTCTAGAATGACAATGACAGGACAGCCTATCGGCCATGGCCTTATACACTGGGGAGCCAAAGAAACTGGTACACGTGCCTAATATCGTGTGGGGCTCCCGCGAGCACGCAGAAGGGCCGCTACACGACGTGGCATGGGCCCAACCAATCCCATGAAGTAGTACTGGAAGGAACTGACACCGTCAATCCTGCAGGGCTGTCCATAAATCTGTAAGATCTCTTCTGAACAGCACTTTGCAAGGCATCCCAGATACGCTCAATAATGTTCATGTCTGGGGAGTTTCGTGGCCAGCGGAAGTGTTTAAATTCAGAAGAGTCTTCCTGGATCCACTCTGTAGCAATTCTGGACGTGTGGGGTGTCACACTGCCCTGCTGTAATTGCCCAAGTCCGTCGGAATGCACAATGGACTTGAATGCATGCAGGTGATCAGACATTATGCTTACATACATGTCACCAGTCAGAGTCGTCTCTACATGTATCAGGGGTCCCATATCACTGCAACTGCATACGCCCCACACCATTACAGAGCCTCCACCAGTTTGAACAGTCCCCTGCTGACATGCAGGGTCCATGGATTCATGAGGTTGTCTCCATACCCGTATACGTCCATCTGCTCGATATAATTTGAATCAAGACTCGTCAGACCAGGAAACATGTTTCCAGCCATCAACAGTCCAATATCGGGGTTGATGGGCCCAGGCGAGGCGTACAGCTTTGTGCTGTGCAGTCATCAAGAGTGCACGAGTGGGCCTTCGGCTTCGAAAGCTCATATCGATGATGTTTCATTGACTGGTTCGCACACTGACACTTGTTGACGGCTAACATTGAAATCTGTAGCAATTTTCGGAAGGGCTGTATTTCTGACACGTTGAACGATTCTGTTCAGTCGTCGTTGGTCCCGTTCTTGCAGGATCTTTTTCTGGTCGCAGAGATGTCTGAGATTTGATGTTTTACCTGATTCCTGATATTCACGGTACAGTCGTGAAATGATCGTACGGGAAAACCCCCACTTCAGCCCTACCTTGGAGATGTTGAGTCCCATCGCTCATTTTCTGACTGTAACACCACGTTCAATCTCACTTACATCTTGATAAACTGCCATTGTAGTAGCAGTAATCTATCTAAGAACTGCGCCAGACACTTGTTGACTTATATGTGTTGCCGACTGCAGCGCCGGATTCTGCCTGTTTACGTATCTCTGTATTTGAATACAAAAATGTTCAAATGTGTGTGAAATCTTACGGGACTTACCTGCTTTGGTCATCGGTCCCTAAGCTTACACACTACTTAACCTAAATTATTCTAAGGACAAACACACTCACCCATGCCCGAGGGAGGACTCGAACGTCCTCCGCGACCAACTGCACAGTCCATGACTGCAGCGCCTGAGACCGCTCGGCTAAAACCGCGCGGCTATTTGTATACGCATACCTTTACCAGTTTCTTTGGCGCTTCAGTGTAGTAGAAACCATCCCGTCATTTGTTCAAAATAATTTACGGAAGCCACTGAAAACCTAAAACAGGATGGCTGGGTGAAGACTGGAGCCTCCACTCTCCAGTATAAAAGGCCTCTGTTTTTTTTCTTTCTTTCCTTAAAAAAACTGTTGTATCATTCGGTTTACCCTTAGTGTACAATACTGTTTACAAATAAGTTATTTAATGATGATAAATGACTAATGCTGCATTGTTCACTCATTTCTCATCCAAACACTGTACACATAATGTTTCATAACACTACAAACGTTATCAGATGATGTCAGGACCATTTTGTGCAGCGCAACTTCCCATTTACTAACCTAAGAAACTGGTTCAGCATCCTCTATAACGAGTGAGATGTTGGATAAGGTGTTAGTATTACATATTGCACAGCCTTAGGCGTAAGTTTGTACAGAAAAAGGGAAGAAAGGAGGAAAAATACAGTGTAAAAGCGTTTTGTGGAATGATAGATATTTTATTACCGTTATTATTATTTGTTACATTTTGTTACCAATTACCTGTTCTGCGTTATCTAAGTAATCCATCAATGTGTAGAATGTTTGGATTAACAGATACTTTTTAATCAGCATTTTAAGTAAGTTTATTTTAGGGATTTCTTTTATCTCCTTTGGCAATTGCAAAGTTTTATTCCCTGGCACAAAATCCTATTTTGAATTTTATTTTTGTTTTTTTCTTGATAAATGTAAGTTCTGTCTAGATCTCATTCCATGGTCATGGACAGAGCTGTTTATGCAGTAATTATCAATGTTATTTCTGAAGTGAACTGCTATTTGGTAAATGTACCTGTATCCTCTCGCTCCAGTTAAAATCGCCAGTGTTTTTAACAGCCCTTTACAATAAACTCAAGTGTTATTTTTGTTTATTATTCTTGTGGCTCTTGTATGTAGTTAGATTATTATGTTCATATTTTGTGCGTTTGATTCCCGGTAAGGAATTCCGTAACTAAGAATTGAAGAATTGGGCGTACATATGAATAGTACGTAACTAAAAGATACTGACTGTTACACACTGATGATAGGACTGATAACAAATTCATGCCATGGCGTACATAATATTTGACCAACTTCTGTACAATGTTGTTAGATATTCGTAAAATACATGCTGGATGATGACGTTTTAACGGTTTTTAAGTGATCATATCTTACAATATGAAGGTAGATAACTCACACAAAAACATATGTTTTGTAGCTTATTAGCTCAAACAGAAGGAGTAAGTCATAACGTTGAAGAGATCCTACACCCACTTCCTCTGTCGTTCTTGTCCTCGCTGCAGTGTATCTCGCAGCAAAGCCGCAAATTCACATTCTTGGCATATTGAGGGGCTACCTGGAAGTTATAGACATCATTTCATGGGCTGCTGCCACATTTGATCAACCCTGATTCAGAATGTGAGGGATGACAGTGGACCTATTCAGAACGCAGGTCCACCTTAGTATATTTAAGAGATTCCATGCAACTATCCACACCACCGAGAGTAGATATGATAAGCCAGATAGTTGTAACAGCGAGCCTAACGACGTGTTTCGTAATCAATTACTGGTTTGTGAAATGTCAGTCACTCGTATATAGTCGGCCGGGGTGGCCGAGCGGTTCAAGGCGCTACAGTCTGGAACCGCGCGACCGCTAAGGTCGCAGGTTCGAATCCTGACTCGGGCATGGATGTGTGTGATGTCCTTCGGTTCGTTAGGTTTAAGTAGTTCTAAGTTCTAGGGGACTGATGACCTCAGAAGTTAAGTCCCATAGTGCTCAGAGCCATCAACTCGTATGAAGATGATATAATAGTTTACCTATTCTACAAATGACCGACGTTTCTTAAGGTATTTTGTCTCGAGAGTTAGTCAGCTGTTACCTATAGTTGACTGTAATCCTGTAATCGTAGTATACTCAATGAATCGTTGCAAATATATCCATTTGGACCAACCGCATACGAGTTCAATTGTCTGGTAACGATAGAAAGGTTCAGCGTATGCCTTTCCTGTCCTGTTCCCGTGACAATTATGCTCTCAAAATATTTCCCACATGCTAAAATATTGTGCATGTGTCAATCTACTGCTCGTTGAGAAATTACAGGTTCACTGGCTACTCCAGATAATGTGCACCGATAATTGCACAGGCCAAATGGAGTGTAAGCTACCTGGACAGTTCTTCAAAAGGCAGATGCATACTTGTATCAGAAAGGGCAATATTTGAGTAAAGACATTATTGATAGATTTATGATCCCATGAATAGAAAATGAAAGCATGAAGTCCAAAAATATTCCCTAACCATGGACAGACTACTGCAAGGACAGTTAGTATGCCTAACAATCACTAACGGGCCACTTAAAATGACACTTGACTATCAACTGGGAATTATTGTCCTCCGTATGACACGGGTTCACAGGTAGATGCCGTGTTTCTTGACTTCCGCAAGGCGTTCGATACAGTTCCCCACAGTCGTTTAATGAACAAAGTAAGAGCATATGGACTATCAGACCAATTGTGTGATTGGATTGAGGAGTTCCTAGATAACAGGACGCAGCATGTCATTCTCAATGGAGAGAAGTCTTCCGAAGTAAGAGTGATTTCAGGTGTGCCGCAGGGGAGTGTCATAGGACCGTTGCTATTCACAATATACATAAATGACCTTGTGGATGACATCGGAAGTTCACTGAGGCTTTTTGCGGATGATGCTGTGGTGTATCGAGAGGTTGTAA
The DNA here is from genome assembly GCF_023864345.2 of Schistocerca serialis cubense. Lineage (NCBI taxonomy): Eukaryota > Metazoa > Arthropoda > Insecta > Orthoptera > Acrididae > Schistocerca > Schistocerca serialis. Next base: position 300,526,404 of record NC_064640.1, on the reverse strand, counting down.
CAATGGAAAATTGTACTGAAATGCAGGAGGATCTGCAGCGAATTGACGCATGGTGCAGGGAATGGCAATTGAATCTCAATGTAGACAAGTGTAATGTGCTGCGAATACACAGAAAGATAGATCCCTTATCATTTAGCTACAAAATAGCAGGTCAGCAACTGGAAGCAGTTAATACCATAAATTATCTGGGAGTACGCATTAGGAGTGATTTAAAATGGAATGATCATATAATGTTGATCATCGGTAAAGCAGATGCCAGACTGAGATTCATTGGAAGAATTCTAAGGAAATGCAATCCGAAAACAAAGGAAGTAGGTTACAGTACGCTTGTTCGCCCACTGCTTGAATACTGCTCAGCAGTGTGGGATCCGTACCAGATAGGGTTGATAGAAGAGATAGAGAAGATCCAACGGAGAGCAGCGCGCTTCGTTACAGGATCATTTAGTAATCGCGAAAGCGTTACGGAGATGATAGATAAACTTCAGTGGAAGACTCTGCAGGAGAGACGCTCAGTAGCTCGGTACGGGCTTTTGTCAAAGTTTCGAGAACATACCTTCACCGAAGAGTCAAGCAGTATATTGCTCCCTCCTACGTATATCTCGCGAAGAGACCATGAGGATAAAATCAGAGAGATTAGAGCCCACACAGAGGCATACCGACAATCCTTCTTTCCACGAACAATACGAGACGAGAATAGAAGGGAGAACCGATAGTGGTACTCAAGGTACCCTCCGCCACACACCGTCAGGTGGCTTGCGGAGTATGGATGTAGATGTAGAAAAAATATTGTATTAGCACCATGTTTTGGGAATCAAATTAAACGTATAATGCTTAATTTATAAATGACACTGATAGCTGTGTTGGCTTGAAACAGAAAAAATAGCTTACTCACGAGCCATTCTGTGATTTATTCCTGTGGTTTATCAGTTTCAGGATCCCATGCTATCATATTTACGCATGCAGCAAAGGCGGGGAAACAGGGAAACAGTCTGGAGAGTGTCTAATACGCATACACTATATAGGTGGCTTGGTTAATGAAGCTAAATAAACGACTTATTCTAATGTAGGTGGAAGCAATTTAAACATATAAACTGTCTTGAATCGTATTGCCTCTGTCGTATCTGTGTAACGAGGTCTTCAATTGATGAAACAGAGAAAGCAGAAAACAGTTACGAAATGTTTGGAACGCAGCTATGCTATGAAACCCCGTTTGCATATTTCAGATAACGCCTTTGGGCCCGTGATTCTTATTAAGCATGACTTACCTAGGAGCAGGAATTTTACGCCGCGTAGTACGTAATGCGTCCAGCGTAGAGTGTCGTCCCCTCGACAGTCACAAAATAATGAAGCTGTCTTCCGAGAGGGCGCAATTCGTAGCGCGCTACTGTTTCAAGGAGTGACAGGCCAACTGAACGAGTTGGCGTTCTCAGGTAAAATTCGTGTGCAAAATGTCTAGAAAGTGTGCTACAAAGCTAAAAGTGCGTTGCATTGCCGCGGAAAATGAGCTGTTAATTGAGACAATGTCAGAAACATATTGGGGACCGTTTGTCTGTGCTTCTTATAAAATTGGAGCAAATAATCATCTTCTTCATCGTTGATTATATGTTTAGCTATCAGCAAACCCAAGAGCTTCCGTTTCTTTCCCCCAACTAGAGCCATCAGTACTCTCCGGTGTAACAGCACTCTTGTTAATGAAACAACACTTTGTCTCTTGTTAAAGTATAAACACTTTGTTTGAACTTTATTCCACATCATACGCAGCCGGCATCTGTGGCCGAGCGGTTCTAGGCGCTTCAGTCCGGAACCGCGCTGCCGCTATGGTCGCAGGTTCGAATCCTGCCTCGGTCATGGGTGTGTGTGATGTCCTTAGGTTAGTTAGGTTTAAGTAGTTCTAAGTCTAGGGGACTGATGACCTCAGATGGTAAGTCCCATAGTGCTTAGAGCCATTTGAGCACCGCACGCATGGGCTGGATTGTTAACGTGCTTGCGGTTTTACTTTGTAGGAAAATATAAATGGGCGATGCATTAAGTTATGTGCCTCTGCCTGTAAAAAAACGCCTTCTCCCGTTCGCACGGCGAAAATTCCTGTTCCTAGGAAAATCCAACATTACGCAATCTCCTAACTTCGAGCAGTATCGCGATGTCTGCTGTTGGCGCTATTTCAAATAGAAAACTTTCACCCTCACCAAGTAAGTAGTGGCATAGCGTGAATTTCTGACACCTGGTACGAATTCTAAATTTGCCACTTCCCTATTTTTGCAATGAAGAAAATTTTTTAATTTGTACTTCATGCTCGATTGGAAAAACAGCCATAGCCATCTCAACGTAGACATAGTAGATCTTAAATAATTTTTAATCGGTTACAATTTAGAAAAGCGTCTCAAGAATTCAAACTGATGGCTCTGGCGCAGGTTCTGGCGTCTCAAAAGAAACTTTCACAAAATTTAGTATATGTCTTTCGTTTTGTCTGATACTTCAAAAAAAAAAAAAAGGTTCAAATGGCTCTGAGCACTATGGGACTCAACTGCTGAGGTCATTAGTCCCCTAGAACTTAGAACTAGTTAATCCTAACTAACCTAAGGACATCACAAACATCCATGCCCGAGGCAGGATTCGAACCTGCGACCGTAGCGGTCTTGCGGTTCCAGACTGCAGCACCTTTAACCGTACGGCCACTCCGACAGGCTTTGATACTTCCTCTTGACTTTCTTCTTATTTCTATACAATACTGCACTTTCGCGTAGCCTTTTTGTGGTTGGTGGGTTTTAACAACACAAAACCATGGTAGAAGTGAACAATAATAATATCACAAACGCACTGCATCCGCACAGAATTACATTACTTATAGTTTAATACCTTAAAACGAATAAATAACTTTCTACGTGAGTAAAACCGCAAAGCCATTAAAAAATTTGAAAATAAAAGGAATGAACATGTGCCTTAACTCTTCTATACAATGAGTTGACAAGAGTCGTGGGATAGTGATCGCATATGTACAGACGGCGGTGGTATCGCGTACACAAGGTAATAATCTGCAGTGCACTGGCGGAACTCTCATCTCTACTCAGAATACCACATTTCAGGCATTACGTCTCACCACGGACAACACAGTTGCCGACGGCCTTTACTTAACGACCGAGAGCAACGGCGTTTGTGAAGTGTTGTCAGTGCTAACACACAAGCAACACATAAACGCAACACAATAACCGCAGACACCAATGTGGAAGTACGACGTACGAATCCGTTTCGACAGTATTATGTATTCTGGTGTTAATGGGCTATGACAGCAGACGACCGATGCGAGTGCCTTTGCTGACAGCACGGCATCGCCTGCTTCTCCTTCTCCTGCGTTCGTGACAATATCGATTGGACCCTAGACGACTGGAAAACCGTGGCCTGGTCAAATAAGTCCCGATTTCAGTTGTTAAAGCTGATTGTAGGGTTAGAGTGTGGCGCAAACACCACAAATCCATGGACCCAAGTTGTCAACAAGGCACTGAGCAAGCTGATTGTTGCTCTAGAATGGATTGGATTGTTTGGGGGAGGAGACCAGACAGCGAGGTCATTGGTCTCATCTGATTAGGAAAGGACGGGGAAGGGACTCAGCCGTGCTCTTTCAAAGGAACCATCCCGGCATTTTCCTGGAGAGATTTAGGGAAACCACGGAAAATCTAAATCAGGTTGGTCGGACGCGGGACTGAACCGTCGTCCTCCCGGATCCAGAATGGTGTGGGCTGCGATCACATGGAATGAACTGGGCCCTCTGGTTCAATCAACCGATCACTGACGGGAAATGGTTTTATTCGACGACTTGGAGACCATTTAAAGCCATTCGTAGACTTCATGTTCCCAAACAGCGATGGGATTTTTATGGATGACATCGGGCCACAATTGTTGGCGAGTGGTGTGAAGACCATTTCTGGTGCTTCGAGCGAATGATTTGGTCACCCTGATCGTCCGACATAAATCCCATCGAACAGTCATGGGACATAACCGAGAGGTCAGGTCGTGTACAAAATCCTGCACCGGCAACACTTTCAGAGTTATGGACTGCTGTAAGGCACCATGGCACAATATTTCTGCAGGGGCGTTCCAATGACTTGTTGAACCCACGCCATGTCGAGCTGCTGTACTAGGCTGGGCAGAATGAGGTCCGATACGATATTAGGATGTATCCCATGACATTTGTCACCTCAGTGTATTTTCAACTAATTCTGTAACACAAAGACTTGCATGTTTGCCATCAGCAGCACAAATTTATTATTTATTGTTAACTGGTTTCTGTCGAAGCGACCACCTTCACAGGAAGAAAAGCTGTGCATTAGATCTACTCATGCAGTCAGTAGTTCTGGTACTACTACCGTAATGACCGTTCCTTCTAACCATACTAGAGTTAATTTTCCGGTAGTATCAAAATAATGGTCTATTTCGCGTACGTGGTTCTGTAATCATATTATGACTCTGATGGTTTTCAGTCTATCCGATGGCAAGCGGAACTGCGTATCCATTTTATGTAAGTTTTTTCCTTCTTGTGAAAATCTACGACCGAAACCGGTAGAATATAACAGTGGATTTGTTCAGCTGATGCCAAACATGCAGTTCTTCAAATTTTTGACAGCTGTATCGAGTCACCTCATTTATCTGTGGGTATAAAACGTACTGAACTTTACAATAACTAATAAATGAAGGTGCACGTGAAATTTTATAGAAGTATATGCTAATCAATATCAATGCTGCACCGCTCTTCTAAATAACAAAAAATTTGAACAGATTAAATGTCGCCCGCTCACCATCACGTCCATGAGTTGTTCAAATACAATAATTCAAAAATCAAAACGGAAGCAATTATTGCATTATTTGGATGTCAACAGTGGATACTGATCAGCCACACTTGTTTCGAAATACAAAACGTCAAACTAATTCTCCTGTTTTGAAAAAAATATTTGACAAACTTTTATTTACCTTCCTATCAATACAATGAAGCGCCAAAGGAACTTTTATAGGCATGCCTAATCAAATAAAGGGATGTAAACAGGCAGAATACGGTGCTGCAGTCGTATTTATATACACGTCGGCTCAAGCTACATTGGTCGGGTACCCATGAGCGAAACGACTGAGTGTATAACTTCTGCCTTCGATTAAACACACATGTTTGATGGTATAGTAGACAAAATACCTACCATAAATTTTAGGACAGAAACTAGGTTGCAGTAAGGATTTTGGTTTACGTTAAAGATAAACAGTAATCGAACGAAGCCAAGATAAAACAGAACGATTACTGTACATCTTGAGAAATTACATGAAAAATGTCATTGACATGTTTCCTTTCTTCTGACTTTCTGTACGTGTTGGGAACCGTGTAGCAGATACTAAATTTCCTATGGAAATTAGATCGGATTTGTTCTGAGATTACTGGTCTGGTTATGTGCTGCTGTTGGTAGCTCTCCTTTTTCTTTATTGTTATATGAATTTTAGACGTTCTGAGTTATGTACCAAAAGCAGAGAGTCCATTATTCCTTATCGCCACTGTAAATCTGAAAGTTCTAACCTTTTATTTAATAAACGCAACTACACTGAATTCCGGGATATATGCACAAAGTGAACACCATGAGTACTGTACTAGCGCTGACAGATACGTCATTAGAGAACTCTGTGAGCGGCAATCAGTAAAGGCAAGCAGCGTCGACACAATTTTGTAGCGGCAGGCAGGAAGTACCCGGCACAAAAATGAGGAGTATCGTCTTGGTGGACACGCTGTTATCGCCAGATATGGAGGCAAACCCCACACGTCAGCTACGGAAGTTGTCCTTCACTGACAAGGGGAAGGCAGACACGGCCAACCGATTTGGCTCATAAATGGCTGCTTGCGTACAAGCTAAAATGAACACTCTAAGATGTTTTGGCTCAAAATCCCCTAACGATCAAGACCCAAAATTGACGAGGTCGATAGGTATTTCAAAACTGAGAATTTGTCACCATCATACTGTGTATGGGATCCGCAAACGCTTATTTTCCTGTAAATCGAGGAAGCAACAGTTTTGACAGCTGCTTATATACCCGTAAGGTAAACACTGTATAACAAAAGGGCCGCTGGCGTAGCGAAGAAAGCTTTTGGTTAGGAGCAGAGAACCTGTGTTCGATTCCCAACTGCACTCACTGTTTTTCCATTCGTATTTTTGTCTGCTTCGAAATTGGTATGAATAGGACGGTTAATAAGGTAAGTACTACAATAAGGAATAATGATAAGGTGCGAAAATAAATTTCCCAAACAACTCTGATTAGTAACGAATGAAAAATTAATCCTTGCTCGTTTTAAAATGACTCCTTCACTTACTCTTTTACATCTCTTCCATTTTTTTTCGAGCAAGTCGATGGAGTTAGTAGTCATATAAACACTCCATGCAAATATGCTCGCGGAACGAGGAACATGTAATGATCGCAATCTCCGCGCAGTTACGTGACTACTTTCGAAGATTCGGCGGAAAACAGACTTGGTGTACATTTAAAAATGTTTCTTTTTGGGGAATTAATTGTGAAGCATACCACGCATACTGCTTGAAAAATCGGTGCTGAGAGTTAATAATGAATTATGTTGTGAATCGTTATTGAATCTGCACGGTTGTGCAAATTCCCGTCGTGGTTCCAGAAGCAGATTGCAGTTCTGAAGCTTCGAAAGAAACTTTTAAACTGGGCGATAAAAATAAACATCACATGGCTGGACAACACTTGTGCAGGTTGGCCTTATAACTTCTACCGTGTAGGTCGGTTGACCCTCGCTATCTATGAAAATGCTATCATATATGACAATATTAGTTTGCCAACCCCAGGAGTTCAACGTCAGGGAAATCATATCAGCAACGTATGGTTCTACAATTTTTTCAAGATATGTTTTGTAAATTTACTTTGTTAATTTACCAGATTTAGAGTAAATGACATATACATTTTTCAAGAAGTCGGTTAAACAATTGAATTTTTCTATGTCCCGAGGACCAAATTAATCGTTAGTTTTTTATAAACATAGGAAAATTTTAGACAACAATTTTCCAGATGCTGCGATGTAATATTACGCTGTATTCGAATACGTTATTTTATGTATGTTGTGACAAGGTTTAGTTTTTCTCCCTTAAGCTATAACCTGCGTCGGGTACTCATCTTCTCAGCACTCTTACTCGGAACTGTTTTCTGACAACGACGTTTAAAACTTTTATCTTTTGCTAACCCAAGTCCCTTGAGAAATTTATTTACTTACATTTTTATTATTCATTACTGATTTAGTTATCCTTCCCTATTCCTACCAGTTCCGAAACGGAAGAAAATACAAATGAAAAAAATAAAGTAAAATAAATAATAGCATTAGGAAATCGAACCCAGGTTGTCTCCTCGCCAACCAAATGTCTTCGTCGCTACGCCAGAGGGCTTTAGTTACACAGCGTTTACCTTATTGATACACTAGCTGTGCTCCAAGGTGTTACCCGCGGTTAAAGAGTACTTTACAAAAAAAATGTTAACGCCGAAATTCACCACCCACGCGTATGCGCCATCACAAAATGTATCCCTTGGAGGTCTTGCGGTGCGAGCCGCTTACTGCCCAGCTAACCTGGCGATAGCGGAATAAAGAGCCAGATAAGGAACTGATAGGACTCGTAGAGGGGAGTGGATACATAATCTTTTAAACAGGAACCCATGCCCGGAACGTACCATTTCCGTTCTACGGCGGCTTCAATTCAGATGCATCACGCGTCCATGTCTGATGAGGGAAAGAGAAAAGTCTCAGAACTGCTAGTTCTGGTAGGCAATAGTGTAGACAGGAAGATGTGTACAACGTCTGTAACAATGTTGGTGGTCGCCACATCGTGCCGATGTTGTGATGCAGCAGTACTGCTCTGTACGTACAGTATGTTGGGTTCTTTTCTGTTTTGGAATAAAGTAAACACGTAATGTTAAAGTGTTTATGTAAAACAAAAGTGCTTAAGTGATAAATGGATGTTTCGTTGCTTTTCCTTTCGAATTGTTATATACCAATTGTACTGCGTCACGCCTAATGCAGTTCCTCAAGCACAAGTAGATGAATTAAGCATCTGAACAGCAACCTCCTTGGAACATAAACGGTTCGTTTCCGGGCATGGGTTCCTATTCAAAATATTATGAACTCTCTCCTCTTTGCTAGTCCTAGATGTTTGTAACGGGAATTTCCGAATACCCTGTGCAATATAAATGCGAAAATTTGTGAGTATGTGTGTTAGTATGTTTGTTACTCCTTGATACTGAAACGGCTGGACGGATTTGAATGAAATTTGGAATGGAGACAGCTTATGCACTGCGCAGGATGAAATTTAGGAGTGGTTTAACCAAAAGCGGGAGAAGTGGGTAGGTGTTGAACCAATATATCTCATATATCTTAGAGAGTTTCAGTTTTATTTGTACTCAAGTGTCCTGCTAAATACGAGCCGGATCGGTCGGCCACATCTGACGCACTCCCATTGTGAGGGTCGTGTGATACCACTTTTGGAGGCGCCTTATTACGCAGAAATATATGTGGAGAACCGGTCGAAGACTCACTGTGCATGACTAAGTGAGGTATTATGTTGCACTTGTCTGTTGATGTGGTGGCGTAAGCTATCGCCAGCACACCGGTCGGCAAAGATGTAGCGCGAAGATCGGTAGTAGGCGCTTGATCAAGCGCACCTATCACAAGAGAAGCCAGAGAGACATCAGCAAGCAACACGCTGCCAACGCCCTCTCGACAGCATGTGTTTAGGCAGCAGCCTGTGACCAGAGGGCCTCACTGTCTGACTGACTCACTCATTCATTCCAGTTTGGCATCTGTCAGTACAAGCGCAGAGCTAGCTCAGTTCACATCACAGGCTACAGTAGTACACAGCGCCCAGATCAGTAACTATAGACTACAACTTGTAACAGCAAGATTATTGATATTGTTTGCAAGAGGTCTATTACTGATGAGCTTTTACCACAACACACGGCCTCTATCCCAGTTAAGTAAAACTTTCAGTTCATGTAAACAAAGAACTGTATTAATCCACATGTGCATCTGTGTTGTAGAAAGAGGATGCTGGCCACCCGTAACAACATCCTCTCCCTAGCTTCCTTGCGGTACCAGACTCTATAATAGAGCTACTGGAAAACTTCATTTGGGAATCTGGCATCCTATATAGGAAAAGCCTACACGTGTCCACGTTTCCCATGCACATTATGTATTGTAGTTACCGACCAAAACTGACCGTCAAGGTTCCTTAATAGACGCAAATACACTGCTGGCCTTTAAAATTCTAACAGCATCAAAATGGCATGGAACAAACGTCAAATGGACGTGATGTATGCTGCATCCCCAGATATTCAAAAGATTAGCATTTCAGCGTAACAGCAAAAAGAAGGTAGGAGTAACAGCCATCTACATTCTGTATACAAGAGAAAATAACGCAACATGTTTCTCATTTATAAAACCCATTTAAATGGCTCTGAGCGCTATAGGACTTAACTTCTGAGGTCATCAGTCCCTAAAACTTAGAACTACTTAAACCTAACTAACCTAAGGACATCACACACATCCATGCCCGAGGCAGGATTCGAATCTGCGACCGTAGCGGTCGCGCGGTTCCAGACTGCAGCGCCTAGAACAGCTCGGCCACTTCGACCGACCTCCCATTTAAA